>NC_084482.1:232039942-232407442 GCF_030035675.1 Rhineura floridana | reverse complement strand
GCACCAACTCAATTAGATGTACACGAGTCAATGGAGAACTCTGAAGCAACAGAGGCTGATGCATCTGCAATTGTGATGGAAGATGAAGAAAGAGAAGTCTATGGTCCTGAAGGACTACCTGTAGTAGAAGGCGGAGCTAGAGAGACCAGAATTCTGTTGCGTTGGAAAGAACAATTAAAATCTGGATGGCTAAATTATCATACCTGGCTGCTAGCTGAGCCAGGTGGATCTTGGGACATGTTAAAACTATGGGGTTTTCTTGTTGCCCATATTGCAGTATTTCCCGCCCCTGCAGGCCCTAATTTAACCAAACTTAGCCGTGATGCTATTTTAGGTTGGCTGGACAAGACACACACGACAATGCTGGCAGCTTTACAAGGAACCATTCCAGGTACCATGGAGGAGATGGCGTTACACCGGACGGTGACTTTAGGTATAGTAGAAAGACTATTAGTAGGGAGACGTGCACGTACCTCCACACGAACATTACCCACCTGGCTTGAACCGGCAAAGATGGAGAGAATGATACAAGACCTAGCCAGAGAATGGGAAACAAAAACCAGTGTTAACTGTTGTCCACTTATCTGGCAGTCGATAGGACAGGCAAACTCTACAATACAACGTCAGGATTATATTGAATGGCTGTGGCGCCTAGTGGGACATCTTAAGTTTTGGCGCAAGACTGCACGTAGAGTCGCGATGGAGACACCTAGCGGCGGAGCAGATGATCGAGATGACCGAGAACGAGAGACCGTGGCGGCTGAAATCGAACGGCTGTTGGCCGTACCTCCAGATCCAGATCCAAACTTGGAAATAATGGCCCAGAATTCTTGCGAGGGGGCTTCTCTGAAAGAGGGGCCTCCGCAAACGGGTGAGGGACAATCGGGAAATTTACATTTACATTTACCTTTGCAACAACGAGCCTCTAATTTTAAAGAAGGTGGTGGGCAATGGGAAGGAGGAGCTAGGGAAGAACTGATAAATACGATGCGGGTGGAAGTATCGGGGCCGATACAAGGGAATAGGGGACTCTTAGAAGGGGTGGCTGGGGAGCCTAGGATTTCACCACTGTTGCCCTCTGCTGGTTTGCCCTCTGCTGCTCTGCCCTCTGCTCTGCCCTTTCCCTCCTTACAGAATACTGGCGATTGGCATGCAGACATCGCGCCTATGAAGATATCCCAGCAATCGAGCGGTGGATGCCCGTCCAGGAAATCATCCCAAATGCACCCACAACTGCAAGAGCAAGAGCCATCACAGAACACCCCTTTGTCTGCAAATCCATCTGGGAACTGTACTGAGCCTTGGATTGGTACTCCTTTGAATATTGTTTCTCTCCCCGGGACTGGGCAGGGAGAACCGTTAACAGGTATAGGAAGACCTTTATCAGAAAGGGAGACTACAGAAACAATGGGACTGGGACAGGATATGGGAGGAAGCCTAGCAGTAGGTAATGTTGGGAAAGAAATGCAGAAAGATGATGGGAGACCATCCTCTGGAGCGGGTGACATAAGGCAAAATACTGGGGAATCACATTTGCTGTCTGGCGAGGGGGCGAGACGACCTGAAATGAGTGAGACGATGCGCCCATCCCCGATGACTAGGGCAAGTAGTGGCATCGACCAGAGAGTGTCTGAACCTGCACGCACTTATGCTGCTGCGGCTAGTGGAGGAACTGGAACGGCACCGAGAGCTAGGATGGGGGGTGTGGGTGGCCCCACCCGTGGCACGGCATCGCGCCCAAATTTTGGTTTTGGCTTTGATTTAGAGGCGGAGATCCTTGAGGATGCCCGCTTTCTAGATGAATATTATAGTAAAATACCACAGCGCCCAGACCCCCGTGAACGCTATGTGGTCCGTCTACGATATCGAGGGCCCGACCCCGCCTGCCTAACAAGAGAATATGTGATTCAACAAGTACTTCTTGGGCGCCTAGGGATGAAAAAAGATCATTTCCTGGCAGTCATTACTCCCCCTGGCCTTACGGAGGTTGATGTTTGTTTCACCTCAGAACGTACCTACCAAGCTTTCTGGGATCGTTGCCGGACGGCCCGTCAGCTTAACGCTCGATGTTTTGAGGATTTTGATATTATCCCTCTCTTTCGGGGTGAAAACAAAGTAGTAAACATTGCGTTTCGCACCACTGGGATCCCCCCAGAAGATGTGGGAGTCTGGTTGAGGAAACACTGCACGGTCCTCCTTGATCCAGAACCACGTCTAGATGAATATGGGATTTGGACTGGAGAGTTTCGGGCAGTGGTTGCCCTCCACCGGAACGTAGAGGGAGGTCAAATCCTCCACTTACCAAAATTTTTCTTTATGGGTCCAGATCGTGGAGTGACCCGCTACAGTGGCCAACCACCAGCCTGTTTCCTTTGTGGTTCCTTTGCTCATCGCCGCCGGGACTGCCGGTCGGCCCTCTGTGCAAAATGTGGAGTACGAGGACACGCCACAGTGGCCTGCCAGCGGCCGGTTACCTGTAGTCTGTGTCGCAATGAAGGCCATGTATACCGGTGGTGCCCGCAGGCATGGCTCAATAAGCAGGATCCAGAGAGGTACCTAGAATCCATGCAAGAAGCAGTAAGGCATGCCTGGGCAGCCCAAACAGTAGAACGCCAGGAGTCAGAAACAACATTTATCAATGAGGCGGGTAGGGGGGAGCGACAAACACCACCAACACTAACCCCACCGAGGGAAGCTAGATGGGGAGAGGGTCAAACTGAAGAAGGGGCCGAAGAGGGCCCCTGGGAGACAGTGAGAGGAGTACAAAAAGGCCATCGTAGGCAACTACCGGTAGCTCGTCCAGAGCCCCAGCTGCACCTTGGCAATCGTTTTCTCGTTCTAGAAGGAAATGTAGACAATGTGGAGCGAGGCAGCTCCACTGAGAGTATTCAAAGAGTTCCTTCCGAGATAGCGAGGGCACGAAATGCTCAGCAGCCTGAGGGAAGTAGGTCATCATTGGACATAGGAATACTAGGGAAGAACATGGGCAGAGATATAACGCATGAAGGGATGACGAACAGTCGTCGCCGAGCTACAAAAAGGCAGGTCTCAGAGGCGGCTGGACTAAACACAATAACCCCGCTTAGTTCCCCTAGAAAAGTTCCAGGCAAACGTACCAAGGGTATGACAGAAGAAGAGAAAGCACGGGTTTTATTACGCTCCCTTCAAGGGGTATCTATGGAGGAACTTCGCAACTCCTTGATTAATGAACGCATTGAGATGGACATCTTGAAGCAACGTGAGGAACAATGCCAGCAAGATTACCTTGAGCAGCCGACTGAGGACCGTCTGGCGGAGCTAACGGCGGTCCGAGCTCACGGTGCGGACCACCGCTGGCGCATACAGACAGTTGAAGATCAACTTGAGCGGGTGGAGAAGGTAGAGAAGGATAAGGAGAAGGATAGGAGAAAGGATAAGGGAAAGGAGGATGGCATGGAGGAGCACAGCCTGGAAGAACACAATCCAGAGGAAAATAAAAATGAGATGGCCCAGATAGATGCTGTTACTAAAATAACTGGAGAGGAGATGACCATAGAAACTGTAGGGGCACCGAGGATGCCGGTTACGCCTCCCCCAGAACCCCCAGAACCCCCAGAACCATCAGATACTTCTCCATCTCGGGGAATCATGGAAAACAGTAGGCCTGCACCTGCTGCGCTTGAGGCGCAGGAGGGGGCAGGAAAATAGAGACTAGCCTCCTCTGAGGCTACTGGTAGAGAGCAAGAGAAGGCGGGTTTAAAATTTAAAATTCTTGTTTAAAATTCTTGTTTAAACATTTTTTAAACATCTTATCTTTAAAATTCTTGGGTTTGTTCTTGGGTTTGTTCTTATTCTTGTTCCTTTACTTGGATTTGGCTAATAAAGATTGGATTACAGATTGGATTACAGACTTGCACCTATCTTGGATAACTGAACATCGGTTCCTAGACTGGATTTTGGACTTTGGACTTTGGACTTTAGACTTTGGACTTTGGACTGTGGACTGTGGACTTTGGACTGTGGACTGTGGACTGTGGACTTTGGAAGTTGGACTTTGGACGTTGGACGTTGGACTTTGGACTTTGGATCTTGCAACTTGCAACCTTAATTTTGGATGCTGTTCCTGTGTTGGGTACTGTGGGGGTTAATGTTAATGTAAATTTCGTTTTGTTATTATTAAGCCACATGTGTAGTGGCTGAGTAATAATTTTTATAATATTTATGTAGAATGGCTTATTTCAATAAAAATTTCATACCTAAAAAAAAAAAATTTCATACCTAACCCTAACCCTCACCCTCACCCTCACCCTCACCCTCACCCTCACCCTCACCCTCACCCTGATTTGGTAGGAGGAGGTGGTAGTTTTTGGAGCTCCTGAAGATCCAAAACAAAACGTCTTTTTATTCAAAATCCGGCCAGCATGCCACTGCCTCAAGGCTTGAGGTAGGTGGAGGAGACTCTGGTGCATCGTTTGAGACCAATATGAACCCTGACAGTGGAGGGGATCCTCAAAAAAATGCTGTTGAAGAGAGACCTTTTAAAAATGCTGCAGAGGCCTCCCTGAAAGCAGAGGCCTCCCTGGAAACAATGCCTCGCAGTGAGTACAAAGAGGGATTTTCAAAAGACCAGCTTTCCCTGGGTGGGGAAATGTTTGCAACTTCAGTGACTTTAAAGGAAGGGGGAACCCCTGAAGTATCAGCAGCTGTTGTTGTGGGCCCTCAGATCCCTTTGAATGAGCCTACAAACTTAGAAGAAGCTGGGACCCCTAGGACTCTCATAGAACAAACAGTAGATAAAATGGCTGACTGTGAAGCAGCACTTTCTATGAAAATAAAGCAGATGAAGAGGGACTATATAGAAATTGTATTAGAATATGAAAGACTTCAGAAAGAGTGTGCTAGAAGAGAAATGGTCAAACAGAAACAAATGCAGTCTGGTGACAAAAGACAAGAAGAAAGTTTGACAAAAATAAACATTGATTGCACAGCTTTTCGCCATGAGATTTTCTTGGCTTGGAAGTATGTAATGCAACAAGAAAATATTCTAAATACCTTTTCAAGTAGAGAAATTGAAATGTATGGAAGAGACACTTATGATAAAGAAAAAAGTATATTGGGAAAATTTAAAGACAATTATGTAATACAATATAACAAATGCTTTGATGAATTGGAAGTTTTGGAATTAAGTGCTCTTAAAGAGACAGTACATGTTAGTAAAACAACTGAGAGACAAAGTGCACAAGCTGCTGAGGCTTGTATGGAACCTTCACTGAATACATTACAAGAACAAAGTTTTGTAGATCTTGAACTTAATCAAGGTGGTAATCAGCAAACAGAACAAGAATGTATTATTATAGATAAAGAAATTGAAAATAATAGGCAAATGACCTTTGCTGAGCAATTAAGTAATAAAGGAGAAAATGATGAAGATAGAGGAGTGGAGAAATCAAAAGGAAGAGAGAGCGCCCTCTCTGATTTTTCTGAACCAGAAGTAGAATTAGAATTTCTTACTGAAATTTTTGAAACTGATTTTGAAACCGATTGTGATATGCAAATGGACTTGGTTTCTGTTGAAAAATTAAAATCTGCTGTACCCAATGTGAAAGAGTCAAGGGAGAGGAAAATTCTGGCAAAATGGACTGAAATATTGCAAAAAAATCTAACCAAGGTGGAAGATATTATTTTACCAACTGAATTTGAAAAGCATGATATGTTGAGGCTTTGGGGTTATGTGATGGCCCATGTAGCTTTAACCAATGTTCCGACAAAAAATCTGACTAAATATAGTCAACAAAAAGTAGTGCAATTTTTGGATAAAACTTATCAGCCTTTAAAAGATGTGCTTTCAGGATGGCAGGTAACATTAAGACTGAAGGAATTAAGCTATTTAAAATCATTAGCGCTTGATTGTGTGCGGAGACTTCTAGTGGCGAGGAAGCCGAAGACGTCTATGGAGGCTTATCCTGATTGGCTAGAAGAAAAACACCTAATAAAATATTTTCAAGATATTCACAGAACTCGACTTACTACGGCTGATGATGAGGCTCCGCCTGTCTTTTGGAGTCAAATTGACAATAAGGACACGTTAGTGCCAAATGAGGAATTTAACATATGGTTGGAAAAAGTAATCGATTGTTTAAAACAGAGGCAGAAAATCATAAAACAAAGAAGAGACGATAAACAAGAACGAGTGAAGTCAACATCGGTGGCGGTGGCGTCGAGAATCCAGTCCGAAGCTCGGGTCCCGATTGAAGCAGTTCCCAAAAGGAGAACGGAAGCGGTTGCTGAGATCGATGAGGAGGAGAGACGGGCCCAATGGGTTTTGCAGGGGGTGTCTTCTAAGGAAGCGCCCCCGACAATCGGTGAGGTGATGGGGATGCAGGGAGATCTGGAAACAATGCAGAGTGGTAGATTAAAAAATAAGGGAAGAAGTAGAAAGCTTAATGAAAAAGGAGGGGATGGTACAGACAGTAGTTCAGAGCAGGAAAAAACACCCGAGACGGTACGAAAAAGACCTAGAACTGGATTAGTAGGGGAGGAAGAAGGGGGTAAAGCGATTGAGACTGCTCAGAATTGTATAACAGATGTAAGCGATGAGTCCTTATTGGAGGGAATCTCAGTAATAGAAACAGAGTTGGGAAGCCGAGGGAAGGGTTATGTAGGTGATACCGGTATGGCTTCTGGCGCTTGTGGGTTTTCTTCCTTTCATAGGCATGGAGAAGCAGTTCTGCAATCGAGGGTGGAGCGAGGAGCAGGAGTGAAAGCGAGACAAGAGACTTTTCTAATGGACATTGAAAGAGAAGCACGATCCACATTAACATCGAAAGACATTTTTTTGAAAGGAAACACAAGGACAGATTCTGTGAGTATTGTGGAGAGTGCTTCCTCACCTGGAATGCAGAGTCCTATTAGAGCATCATTGGTGCAAAGGGAACAAGGGGAAGCTAGTACAGCTCATGAGTCTTTAGGTCAGTCCCATCCGGGTGGTTCTGGACTTTCGCAATCTCTTTCTTATGCAAAGGCAACAAGAGGCAATACGCAGAGGAAGGACATTAATTCATCAATGCCTAGGTGGTATTTTGAGGGGGATGAAGAAGATTATTTAGAGAGTTTCCTTAATACTGCTTCAGAGGATAGAGATCCTAGAAAGAGATATGTGGTACGTTTTCGTTATGTAGGAATAGAAGCTGAAAAAGACACGAGGGCTTATGTCACTAAAGTGTTTATAAGAGATACTCTAAATTTTCCCAAAGAGGATATTGTGGCTGTGATACAGTTACCTGGTTCCAAGGAGACGGATGTCTGCCTTGCTTCAGAGCGTGCTTACAGACAATTTTGGACGGCCAGTAGGGCTGCCTGTAGAGCAGATAACTTACTTTTGAGAGGTTATGAAATGATACCATTGTTTCGTGGGGATACTAGAGTACTCACGATCAGTTTACGTACTACTACTGTTCCGGCACAGGATGTAGCACTTTGGGTGATGAAATATGCAGACATTTTAATGGGTCCAACTAAAAAATATGATGAAGAAGGTTTCTGGACTGGAGAATACCGATGTGTGGTTTCTTTTAAAAACCGTTCTGAAGGGACTAGGCAGGGTTACATACCTAAGTATTTCTTTTTAGGATCAGATCGGGGAATTACGAGATACAGTGGCCAACCTGCTGCTTGTTTTCAGTGTGGGGCGTATGATCACATACGACGCAATTGTACAACATCGCTTTGCGCAAAGTGTGGGGAGCGAGGCCATCAAACGGCTTTTTGTCATCGTGGCATTACGTGCAATCTGTGCGATGAGATGGGACATACGTATCTTTGGTGCCCTCAGGCATATTACAATCGACAAGATGCAGATAGATGTGCAAAGGCAGAAAGAATGGCAGAGTCAGGAAAACAAAAAGCTGATGCGCAAATGAGAAAGAAAGCTAGACAGGAAGGAGGGATGGGAAAAGAAGAGAGGGCAAGTAGAGCACACTTTGAAAATTTGGCAGAGTCTGATACTCAAGGGAAGAAAATTGTTTCTATGGAAAATAATGATAATTTTCAAGAAAGGCAGGATGAATGGAATATGGTGCAGAAGGGGAAAGGAGGGAAAAGTAAACAAAAGACAAAGCATTTAGAAACGGTAAATAATGGGAAATTATTTTATAAAAAAAATAGATACCGGGTCTTAAGTGAAGAAGTGGTAATAGAAGGGGAAAGTGTAATTGTAAATGAGGAAATGAGTCATAGTAATGAGAAGGAACAACAAAAGACACAACAGACACAAAAAAATATTCAAGATGGAGAAGGAATAAAAGAACAAAGAAAACAAAAAAACAGACCCCCTCCTACAAAACCCCCTCCTGCTGAACCCCCTCCCACTCCCATTCCCTTTAACGCTTTTTCTCTTAGTCAGAAATTTTCTGAAGGGGTAGAAAGAGTGGATGAGGTCCAAGAAAAGGTAACTTGAAGAGAAGATAAGGAATGAGACTATTTTGCATTTAGGTAATAAAGTTTTATGCTAAGTTTAATGGTAAATTTTAATGGAAAATTTTATATGTGTTTCTTTTAAAGTATTGTATTTTAAGTTATTATTTTGATGTGATTTTTTATAATATAGGTTTGAGAGGTATATTTTGTATTAGAGTTAGGTTAGAGAGGTAAATTATATGTATTAGTTAGATATGTTTTTCGGTGAGTGGCGATATTGTTACGTGATTTCGCGTGCGGGATGTAACCTAGTAGTATGAATAATTTAAATAAAAAATCTTACCTAAAAAAAAAAAAAAAAATCTTACCTAACCCTAACCCTACCCCTACCCCTACCCCTACCCCTACCCCCAACCCTACCCCCAACCCCAACCCCAACCCCAACCCCAACCCCAACCCCAACCCCAACCCTCACCCTCACCCTCACCCTCACCCTCACCCTAACCCTAACCCTAACCCTAACCCACCTATTACTTGAACTATGGCCTATAAGCCTTCTGGCCCCATTCTTTTGGACTTTAGGTTTTGGTTTGTGGACTCTGACCTTCGGGTCCTGGACATTGTATGGACATTATATGATTTCCTGTATTTCCTGGATTTCCTGTGTTTCCTGTATATATTTCTGTATATATTTCTGTATTACTTGTTGTTGGTTTTATTATTATTATTGTTCTTGAATTTCTTACTGTTATTGGATTTGGATATTCAATATCAACTTCCGGATTCTGGACTTTGGACTGCTGCCTCTGGATCTTGGCTTCTGGACTGGACTTTGGCTCTTGGAATTTACATCCTGGTTTCTGGACTTGGACTTGGACTTGGATGCTGTTCCTGTGCTGAGTACTTTTGGGGGTACCTTGGGGAGTTAATGATGTTGTTGTTGCCTTTGGTTTCGGGTTTGTTGGTCTTCAGCCGTATATGTAATGGCTGAGTACCTTTTTTGTAGTATGGCTTATATCTAATAAAAAAATTTGATACCTAAAAAAATTTGATACCTAACCCTAACCCTGACCCTGACCCTGACCCTGACCCTGACCCTGACCCTGACCCTGACCCTGACCCTGACCCTGACCCTGACCCTGACCCTGACCCTAACCCTAACCCTAACCCTAACCCTAACCCTAACCCTGATTTAGTGGGAGAAGGTGGTAGTTTTTTGGAGCTCCTGCAGATCCAAAACAAAACGCTTTTATCTTCAAAATCTTTTCAACATGCCACTGCCTCAATGCTTGAGGTAGGTGGAGGAGACTCTGGTGCATCTTTTGAGACCAGTATGAATCCTGACAGTGGAGGGGATCCTCAAAAAAACACGGTTGAAGAAAGACCCTTTCAAAATGCTGCTGAGACTTGCCTGGAAACAATGGAGGACAGTGAGTACAAAGAGGGATTTTCAAAAGCCCAGCTTTCCCTAAGTGACGAAATGTTTACAATGCCAGTGATTTTGAAGGAGGGGGAGATCCCTGAAGTATTGGTAGAGGTTGAAGTGGGCCCCCAAATCCCCTCAAAAGAGCTTACAAACTTAGAAGAAGCTGAGACCCCTAGGACTCCCATAGAACAAACAGTAAATAAAATGGCTGACAGTGATTCAGCAGTTCCATTTAAAGCAATGGAGACTGAAAGTGTCTGTGGAAAAAAGTTTACAGAAGCCTTGCTGGCTGCAGAAACTTTGAGAGAGCGTGAAAAGTTTCAGAGAGAGAGTTTTATAGGAGATAATGTCAAACAGCAACAATTGCAGGCTGCTGACAAAATGCAAAAAGAATTTTCACCAGAAACAGGAGACTTTTCGTTAGAGGCTCAGCAGGAATTATTGAAAATGAAAGCAAGTTTGCATAACATAATAAAGGAAGAAAACTATTTTAATAGCTTTTCAAAAAAAGATATTCAAGACTATGGAAAAGATAAATACATAGAAGTAACAAAGAGGTTGAGAAGAAACAGAGCTGAACATGAGAAAATATATAATAAATATATTGTTGAAAATCAATTTGGAGATTTTTTCTCTCTTAAAGAGACAGTACAAATAGCAACCAGTCAGTTTGAAGAAAATGTGGAAGAGAGAGACAGATCTCCACACAAGTCACAGTTGATTTCTTTTGAGTTCCAAGCCTTACAGGAGAAAGATATTATACAATTTACAAGGGAATCGTTAGAACTATCACAAATAATAAATGAAAAAAATGTGAATGATATATCTCACAGTGAAGTAACTGTGGGACAAAATGTACAATCTGCTGAGGAAGTTTATATGCAAACTTTAATTCATCTTGAAGTTAATCAAGGTGATAATCAACAACAAATAGAAGAACATATGGATATTACAAAAATGGAAAATAATACAAAAATTGAAAATAATATAGAAAATAATACAGAAAATAAACATGGAAAAATTAAAAGTGATAATGAATTAGAGGTAATAGATCTCACTGAACAATCCAGTGGTGAGGAAGAAGAAGATGAGGATAGCCAAGAGGAAGAGACAATGGTGGAAAGGAGTGGCCTATCAGAAATTTCTGAAGGGGAAGTTAATTCAGAATTTCTTATGGACATTTTTGAAAATGATTTCACTGGAACTGAGGATGATATGATAACGGCCTCTGAGTCTCGTGAAGACCCAAAATTTGCTGTACCGAAGGTGAGGGAGTCGAGGGAGAAACAAATTTTGGCAAAATGGACTGAAATAATACATAAAAAGTTACCTGAAGTGGAACAGATTATTTTACCTGCTAAATTTGAAAAACGTGACATGCTACACCTTTGGGGCTATGTGATGACCCATGTGGCTTTACCTGATGTTTTGACAAAAAAATTGACCAAATATAGTCAACAAAAAATAGTACAATTTTTGAACAAAACTTTTAAGCCATTAAAAGAAACACTTTCAGGTTTGTGGGTGAAGTCGAGACACAAAGAATTATGTTATTTAAGATCTTTAGTGATTGATTGTGTGTTAAGACTATTAGTGGCGAGGAAGCCGAGAACGTCTACAGAGGTTTATCCCGATTGGCTAGAAGAAAAACATCTGATAAAGCACTTTCAAGATATTCACAGATCTCGAGTTATTAAGACTTCTGATGAGCCTCCGCCTCCTTTTTGGAGCCAAATTGACAATAGAAGCAAATTAGTGCCAGAAGAAGATTTTATAACGTGGTTGGAAAAAGTAATTGATTGTTTAAAACAGAGGCAGAAAATCATAAAACAAGGAAAAGATGATAAACAACAACGAGGGGAGTCAGCATCGGTGGCGTTGACAGTTCCCAAAAGGAGAATGGAAGAGGTTGCTGAGATCGATGAGGAGGAGAGACGGGCCCAATCGGTTTTGCAGGGGGTGTCTTCTAAGGAAGCGCCCCCGACAATCGGTGAGGCGATGGGGATGCAGGGAGATCTGGAAACAACGCAGGGTGGTAGACCAAAAAATAAGGGGAGAAGTAGGAAGTTTAATAAAAAAGGAAAGGATTATATAGACAGTAGCTCAGACCAGGAAAAAACACCCGAGACGGTTAAAAGAAGACCTAGAATTGGATTACCGTGGAGTGAACAAGGGGGTGAGAAGATCCAGGCTGTTCAGGATTCCATAACAAATGTATCTGATGAAGTTTTATTAGAGGGAATCTCAGTATTAGAAACAAATTTAGAAACAGATTTAGAAACAAATTTGGGAAATGGAGGGAAGGGTCATATGAATGATACTGGTATGGCTTCTGGCGCTTGTGGGTTTTCTTCTTTTCATAGGAATGAAGACAAAGTTTTGCAATCGAGGTTGGAGCGAGGAGAAAGAGTGAAAGCGAGACAAGAGACTTTTATAACTGATATTGAAAGAGAAGTACAATCTACATTAACACCAAAAGACATTTATCCAAAAGGAAATCCAAGAGCAGATTCTGTGAGTATTGTGGAAAGCTCTCGCTCACCTGGACTGCAGAGTCCTATTAGAACATCATCGAAGCAAAGGGAACGAGGAGAAGTTGGGATAACTCATAGTTCTTTAGATCAGTCCCGTCCCACTGGTTCAGGATTGCCACAAACTCGTTCTTATGCAAAGGCAACAAGAGGTAATGTGCAGAGGGAAGATAGTAATCCATTAATGCCTAGGTTGTATTTTGAAGGGGATGAAGAAGAATATATAGAGGGTTTTTTCAATGCTGCCTCGAACGAAAGAGATCCTAGAAAGAGGTATGTTGTACGTTTTCGTTATGTTGGAGTGGAGGCTGAAAAGGACATGAGGGCTTATCTCACTAAAGTGTTCTTAAGAGATACTTTAAAGTTTCCCAAAGAAGATATAGTGGCTGTGATACAACTACCTGGCTCCAAAGAGACGGATGTCTGCCTTGCTTCAGAGCGTGCTTACAGACAATTTTGGATGGCCAGTAGGGCTGCCTGTCAAGCAGACAATTTACTCTTAAGAGGTTATGAGATTATACCATTATTTCGTGGGGATACTAGAGTACTCACAATTAGTTTACGCACTACCACTATTCCGGCACAGGATGTAGCGCTTTGGGTAAGGAAATATGCAGACATTTTAATGGGTCCAAACAAAAAATACGATGAAGAAGGTTATTGGACCGGAGAATACCGATGTGTGGTTTCTTTTAGAAATCGCTCTGAAGAGACTAGGCAGGGTTATATACCTAAATATTTCTTTTTGGGATCAGACCGGGGTATTACAAGATACAGTGGCCAACCTGCTGCGTGTTTTCAGTGTGGGGCGTATGATCACATACGACGTAATTGCACAACATCGCTTTGCGCAAAGTGTGGGGAGAGAGGTCATCAAACGGCTTATTGTCATCGTGGTATCACGTGTAATCTGTGCGATGAGATGGGTCATACGTATTTATGGTGCCCCCAATCATACTATAACAGACAGGATGCAGATAGAAGTGCAAAGGCTGAAAGAAGGGCAGAGTCAGGAAAACAAAAAGCTGTTATGCAGATGAAAAGGAAAGCTAGGCAAGAAAGAGATATGGGAAAAGAAGAGAGGACAAGTAGACCACAACCCGAAAGTCGGGCAGAGACTGATACTCAAGGGTGGAAAATTGATTCTATAAGAAGTAATTCTCAAGAAAGACAGGATAATTGGAATACAGTTCAGAAGGGAAAAGGAGGGAAAAGTAAGCAAAAGACAAAGCATTTAGAAAGGGTAAATAATGGAACATTAATCACAGAAACAAATAGATACCGAGTCTTAGGTGAAAATTTGGAAATAGTACAGGATGCAAGGTTAGATCAAAATTTAGATCCTGGTGTTATGAGTCATAGTAATAAGGAAGGACAACAAAAGACACAAAAAAATATTCCAGACAGAGATTTCATAAAAGAACAAAGGAAACCAAAGAAAAAATATATAGAACAAAGGCATCAGGAAGGAACTAATCTAGAAGAAGAACAAAGGAATGAAAATATTAAAGAAACAAAGTCTCAATTTTTAGATTCGCAACAAGAAAATTCTTTGCTCATCAAGCCGGTTGTTGAATCTATCGGAAGAAAAGACTTAGAGGAATTGCAAGAAGTTAATCTGTCACAACAGAATTTGCATGTACAAACAGTGGTAATAGATAACAGTTCTCCAATTTTCCCTTTAAATATCCCTGAAGAACCCCCTCCTATTCCGTTTACCAATACTTCTCCCAGTAAGACTACACTTCAGGATTTACCTGAAGGGGTAGAAAGAGAAAATGAGATGCAAGGAGAGGTAACTTGAAGAGAAGAGTTAAAAACAAATAGTATTGTGGTGATAAAGATTTTAAGTTCAATAGTGAATCTTCCTGTTTTATGGCACTGTATTTTAAGAGATAGATAATTTGATTTAATATGTTTTTAATTTAAAGTTTTATTATTAGGGAAAATAATTTATAGGTTTAAATTAGATTATAATAAATAAATTGTTTATAAATAGGTTTTTTTATAAAAATAAGTATAAATAAGTATAAATATAAATAGGTTTTATAAATAAGTATAAATATAAATATATTTTATGGTAGGTTTAAATTCAATTTCAAATTTAAATTTAAAAATTCTTTCCTGGAATGTTAGAGGTTTTAGAATGAAAACAAAAAGGGATGAGGTGCTTTCTTTATTACCCAGATTGTGTTATGATATTTATGTGCTTCAAGAGATAAATTTTAATAGCGAACAACAGAGATGCGATGCTCAGAAGTTGTGGAATGCGGGACCGTCGTTATGGTCTTACGGTGTGGACAATGCGACAGGAGTTGCGATTCTCTTTCGTTCTCGTACAGATCTCACCGTTGATTTTGTTTTGGAGGCCGTACCGGGACGGCTTTTAATTGTAGATTTTACAGTTATAGAGCAGATAGGTAATAGTAAAAATAGAAGAGTAGCATTTAGATTGTGTGGACTTTATGCCCCAGTTAGTGTGGCAGAGCGAAAAAAGTTATGGGGTAATTTGAAAGATTATAGTAATACAAATAGAATTTTGTTAATAGTAGGAGATTTTAATAATAGGTCTAGGTTAGCTGATAGGAGTGCATATAGATCATCAAAATTTAAAAAAAAAATTGGCCGTGGGTTTAACGGTTGAAGAAAGAGAATTAGAAACATTTTTGAATAAGTTAAATTTAGTAGATAAGGTTTTAGAGATACAAAATGAATTAGATTATTTTCCTGTAGGTGTAAGACAAGCATATGTTAATAGTTATCCCGTTTTAGATGGTGTGAGGTATACTTTTTATCATCCTTTGTTTGCGAGTAGGATTGATAGAATACGTGCCCCTAAACAATTAAAGGTGGAAAAATGCAAAACAATTGTTACTCCGTGGTCAGATCATGTCATATTAGCGATGGAATTTAGTATGGGGCAAGTTTTTTCTCGAGGCAAGCCTTTATGGCGGTTAAGGCCTAAGTTGTTAGATATGTTAGAGTGTAAAGAGGTCATAGCCACAACATTAGCTATTCTTTTAACTTTATTTGATTTGTATGGGGATGATTTAAATCAATGGTGGGAACGTTTAAAGAGATCAGTAGTTAAACAATGTAGGAATTATGAAAGAAGGGCTAACCAAAATGAAATAAAACAATATCATGCTGCCGTTTATCAATTTTTAAAGTGTCACCTGTATGTTAATAAAGGCCAACCATATAATAAACAAGTTTTAGAACAATCCAGAAATACGATTAAAACTTATCATCAAAAACAGAGGGACAAAAGGAAAAGATATAAAAATAACAGAGCAAAGGGACCCATCATTGATATTGATGAATGGGCAAAGGTTAGAAACCCTAAAGTTCCAGTAGAATTTAAAGGATTAAAAAAAGATGAAGACAGCGATGTTGTCCTTCATCCCCAAGGTATGCTCCAGTTAATGGAACAATATTATGAAAATATGTTTAGTTTAAAAAATATTTCAGTTAAACAGGTGCATGACTATATAGTGGCCATACCAAAAGAGAGGTTGAAACATCTTTATGATGGGTTAAATGATGAAGATGAACAAATGTTGACAGCAGTTATCACAGAGGAAGAAGTGGTGACGGCAATCGTTTCAGGGAAAGGAAAATCAGCACCGGGACCGGACGGTCTGGGCTGGAATTTTTATAAAATATTTAAGAAATGGCTAGCGAAACCACTTGCAGCGGTATATAATCAAGCCCTAGAGAGAAATAATTTACCTAATTCATTTTATAATGGTATTTTAATTTTTTTTCCGAAAGAAGGAGATCTTACGTTAGTAAAAAATTGGCGGCCTATAGCCTTAACAAACACTGATTATAAAATTTTAGCAAAAATATTTAATAATAGGTTAGCTAAGATAGCTAGTAAGATAATAGTTAAATTTCAAACAAGTGCAGTGCCGGGAAGAACTATGGTAGATTCACTACTTTTATTTCGAGAAATTTTTCAACTTGTACAAAAAGGGATGTGGAAAGGACATATATTACAATTAGATCAAACGAAAGCTTTTGATAATATACATCATCGGTTTTTGTGGGAGATACTTCTTTGGAAAGGCATTCCGGCGATTTTCGTTAATCATCTTCGATTGATGTATGAAAAAGCAGTGGTAGTGCCTCAAATTAATGGATACAGAGGGAAACAAATAATGTTAAAGTCTGGTGTCAGGCAGGGATGTCCTATGAGTCCATTGTTATATGTGTTAGTTTTAGATGCTGTTTTATGTAAAATAGAGGTGGAAGATAGTTTAAAGGGAATCCAAATACCAATACCTGTTAATTTAATGCACATGTCAGGCTTGGACTCGGGTGATTTAAGTGTGAAGGCTGTTGCTCATGCAGATGATGTATCTATTTTAGTAAATGATAAACAAGAAATAGAAATAATCAGAGATTTGTTTGAACAATTTGGTCAGGCTTCTGGTGCCCAGTTAAATATGCAAAAGAGTTTTATAATATCGCCCAATAACATTAAGGGAAATATACAAGTAATGCCATTAGATTATCTGATTAGTAATAAAAATAAAAATCAAGCTATAAATTCAGAAGCTGTAGAAGGGCAAATTAAAATACATGTTAAATTATTAGGAATTTATTTTGCAGTTAAATGGGAACGGTGGGAATATAATTGGACTATGTGGAGAGATAAAGTTAAAGAAAAAATACAAATGTGGCAAAAATGGCATCTTTCTATCTATCAAAAAGCCATGTATGTTAGTACGTACTTAGTCCCAGTAGTAGGTAATTTGGCAGCTGTTTATCCACCACCTGAAAGGATCATTAAGGAAATCAATAAAATGGCATTCAAGTTTCTATGGGGAACGGCTAATTTCCCCCTTGCAAGAGCAGAGGCGTATAAATCTGTAGCACAGGGTGGTTTAAATTTTACAGCAATTGGTTTCAAATTTTTAGCAATTTTTGTTAGTCATAATTTTGGAAAATGGGCAGAGGTAGAAAGAAAAGAATTGGCACCACAATTTTGGTTGGTTGCCTTTGCCAAACACTGGAGAAGTAAAGATTGGGCCAAAATATGGTGGGAAGAAGATAAGGTCAATTATAAAATCACACAATCGCTAAAGTGTTTGGGACCTGATTATTTGATTGAAATTTATAGTAATTTAAGAAAATGGAAATTAAGGGCAAGCATAATAAAAATTGAAAGGGGTGAACCAAAAATTATGAAAAAGAAAATTTATAGGAATTTATTAGAAGTAAATAGTTTTCAACCACAATTTGAAAAGAATGTAAAAAGGGAAAATTTATCTATGTACTTAAAAGAGCCTGTACGCCAGATAGAATTCTTTAAAGATCAAAGAATTCCTTATAAACTATGGGACATCAGATGGAAGTTTTTTCATCAGATTTATAGCGTGCAAACAAATAAGCCGTGGCTAGAAAATGCTAACCAAGCTTGTCCACGATTAAGATGTCAGGAAGAAGCTGTAAGAACAGGGCAGACACAAAAAGAAACCATTCAACATTTTGTTAAAGATTGTGTATCTGCGAAAGAGACGTGGACTATAATTGCTAAAACTCTGGATTGGCCAGACCTTTTGAGGCAAAACTGGGAAACTATTGTTTCGGGAGCGGAACCAGAAAAAGGAATTCAAGGCCCGAGACAAAGAAAAGGAGTGAAAAGACTTAGAAATAAAAACAATGTAGTCAATAATTATTGGAAGGTACCCTGGACAACGATAAGAATTGTTAATTTATTTGTTCTAAGTATCTTATGTTGGCAACGGTTAAAAGAAATTAAGACTCAAAATATATGCAGTTCTGAAAGTACAATTAGGACAATATTATCAAAAATAAGAGAACTGAGTTTATTTGAAAAGGAAAAATTACCGCATGAGAAGTGGAGAAAATTCTGGCCGTGGACATCAGAGTCGACACCTCCCATAACATAGAGTTGAGATGAATATATTGTATTAGTGTTAAGTTAGTTAGGAAAATTATATGTATTAGCTAGATATGTTATTATGAGAGTGGCGATATTGTTACGGGTTTTCGCGTGCGGGATGTAACCTAGTAGTATGAATAATTTAAATAAAAAATCTTACCTAAAAAAAAATCTTACCTAACCCTAACCCTACCCCTACCCCTACCCCTACCCCTCACCCTCACCCTCACCCTGACCCTGACCCTACCCCTACCCCTACCCCTGACCCTGACCCTGACCCTGACCCTAACCCTAACCCTAACCCTAACTTCCGGATTCTGGACTTTGGACTGCTGCCTCTGGATCTTGGCTTCTGGACTGGACTTTGGCTCTTGGAATTTACATCCTGGTTTCTGGACTTGGACTTGGACTTGGATGCTGTTCCTGTGCTGAGTACTTTTGGGGGTACCTTGGGGAGTTAATGATGTTGTTGTTGCCTTTGGTTTCGGGTTTGTTGGTCTTCAGCCGTATATGTAATGGCTGAGTACCTTTTTTGTAGTATGGCTTCTATCTAATAAAAAAATTTGATACCTAAAACAATTTGATACCTGGCCCTGGCCCTGGCCCTGGCCCTGGCCCTGGCCCTGGCCCTGGCCCTCACCCTCACCCTCACCCTCACCCTCACCCTCACCCTCACCCTCACCCTCACCCTCACCCTCACCCTCACCCTCACCCTAAACCCTAAACCCTCGCCCTCACCCTCACCCTCGCCCTCACCCTAGCCCTCACCCTAGCCCTCACCCTCGCCCTCACCCTCACCCTCACCCTAACCCTCACCCTAACCCTCACCCTAACCCAAAACCTCACCCTAACCCTCACCCTAAACCCTCACCCTCACCCTGACCCTGACCCTGACCCTGACCCTGACCCTGACCCTGACCCTAACCCTGATTTGGTGGGAGAAGGTGGTAGTTTTCTGGAGCTCCTCCAGATCCAAAACACAACGTTTTATTCTTTAAAATCTAACCAACATGCCACTGCCTCAATGCTTGAGGTAGGTGGAGAAGACTCTGGTGCATCTTTTGAGACCAGTATGAATCCTGACAGTGGAGGGGATCCTCAAAAAAACACGGTTGAAGAAAGACCCTTTCAAAATGCTGCTGAGACTTGCCTGGAAACAATGGAGGACAGTGAGTACAAAGAGGGATTTTCAAAAGCCCAGCTTTCCCTAAGTGACGAAATGTTTACAATGCCAGTGATTTTGAAGGAGGGGGAGATCCCTGAAGTATTGGTAGAGGTTGAAGTGGGCCCCCAAATCCCCTCAAAAGAGCTTACAAACTTAGAAGAAGCTGAGACCCCTAGGACTCCCATAGAACAAACAGTAAATAAAATGGCTGACAGTGATTCAGCAGTTCCATTTAAAGCAATGGAGACTGAAAGTGTCTGTGGAAAAAAGTTTACAGAAGCCTTGCTGGCTGCAGAAACTTTGAGAGAGCGTGAAAAGTTTCAGAGAGAGAGTTTTATAGGAGATAATGTCAAACAGCAACAATTGCAGGCTGCTGACAAAATGCAAAAAGAATTTTCACCAGAAACAGGAGACTTTTCGTTAGAGGCTCAGCAGGAATTACTGAAAATGAAAGCAAGTTTGCATAACATAATAAAGGAAGAAAACTATTTTAATAGCTTTTCAAAAAAAGATATTCAAGACTATGGAAAAGATAAATACATAGAAGTAACAAAGAGGTTGAGAAGAAACAGAGCTGATCATGAGAAAATATATAATAAATATATTGTTGAAAATCAATTTGGAGATTTTTTCTCTCTTAAAGAGACAGTACAAATAGCAACCAGTCAGTTTGAAGAAAATGTGGAGGAGAGAGACAGATCTCCACACAAGTCACAGTTGATTTCTTTTGAGCTCCAAGCCTTACAGGAGAAAGACATTATACAATTTACAAGGGAATCGTTAGAACTATCACAAATAATAACTGAAAAAAATGTGAATGATATATCGCACAGTGAAGTAACTGTGGGACAAAATGTACAATCTGCTGAGGAAGTTTATATGCAAACTTTAATTCATCTTGAAGTTAATCAAGGTGATAATCAACAACAAATAGAAGAACATATGGATATTACAAAAATGGAAAATAATACAAAAATTGAAAATAATATAGAAAATAATACAGAAAATAAACATGGAAAAATTAAAAGTGATAATGAATCAGAGGTAATAGATCTCACTGAACAATCCAGTGGTGAGGAAGAAGAAGATGAGGATAGCCAAGAGGAAGAGACAATGGTGGAAAGGAGTGGCCTATCAGAAATTTCTGAAGGGGAAGTTAATTCAGAATTTCTTATGGACATTTTTGAAAATGATTTCACTGGAACTGAGGATGATATGATAACGGCCTCTGAGTCTCGTGAAGACCCAAAATTTGCTGTACCGAAGGTGAGGGAGTCGAGGGAGAAACAAATTTTGGCAAAATGGACTGAAATAATACATAAAAAGTTACCTGAAGTGGAACAGATTATTTTACCTGCTAAATTTGAAAAACGTGACATGCTACACCTTTGGGGCTATGTGATGACCCATGTGGATTTACCTGATGTTTCGACAAAAAAATTGACCAAATATAGTCAACAAAAAATAGTACAATTTTTGAACAAAACTTTTAAGCCATTAAAAGAAACACTTTGAGGTTTGAGGGTGAAGTCGAGACACAAAGAATTATGTTATTTAAGATCTTTAGCGATTGATTGTGTGTTAAGACTATTAGTGGCGAGGAAGCCGAGAACGTCTACAGAGGTTTATTCCGATTGGCTAGAAGAAAAACATCTGATAAAGCACTTTCAAGATATTCACAGATCTCGAGTTATTAAGACTTCTAATGTGCCTCCGCCTCCTTTTTGGAGCCAAATTGACAATAGAAGCAAATTAGTGCCAGAAGAAGATTTTATAACATGGTTGGAAAAAGTAATTGATAGTTTAAAACAGAGGCAGAAAATCATAAAACAAGGAAAAGATGATAAACAACAACGAGGGGAGTCAGCATCGGTGGCGTTGACAGTTCCCAAAAGGAGAATGGAAGAGGTTGCTGAGATCGATGAGGAGGAGAGACGGGCCCAATTGGTTTTGCAGGGGGTGTCTTCTAAGGAAGCGCCCCCGACAATCGGTGAGGCGATGGGGATGCAGGGAGATCTGGAAACAACGCAGGGGGGTAGATCAAAAAATAAGGGGAGAAATAGGAAGTTTAATAAAAAAGGAAAGGATTATATAGACAGTAGCTCAGACCAGGAAAAAACACCCGAGACAGTTAAAAAAAGACCTAGAATTGGATTACCGTGGAGTGAACAAGGGGGTGAGAAGATCCAGGCTGTTCAGGATTCCATAAGAAATGTATCTGATGAAGTTTTATTAGAGGGAATCTCAGTATTAGAAACAAATTTAGAAACAGATTTAGAAACAAATTTGGGAAATGGAGGGAAGGGTCATACGAATGATACTGGTATGGCTTCTGGCGCTTGTGGGTTTTCTTCTTTTCATAGGAATGAAGACAAAGTTTTGCAATCGTGGTTGGAGCGAGGAGAAAGAGTGAAAGCGAGACAAGAGACTTTTATAACTGATATTGAAAGAGAAGTACAATCTACATTAACACCAAAAGACATTTATCCAAAAGGAAATCCAAGAGCAAATTCTGTGAGTATTGTGGAAAGCTCTCGCTCACCTGGACTACAGAGTCCTATTAGAACATCATCGAAGCAAAGGGAACGAGGAGAAGTTGGGATAACTCATAGTTCTTTAGATCAGTCCCGTCCCACTGGTTCAGGATTGCCACAAACTCGTTCTTATGCAAAGGCAACAAGAGGTAATGTGCAGAGGGAAGATAGTAATCCATTAATGCCTAGGTTGTATTTTGAAGGGGATGAAGAAGAATATATAGAGGGTTTTTTCAATGCTGCCTCGAACGAAAGAGATCCTAGAAAGAGGTATGTTGTACGCTTTCGTTATGTTGGAGCGGAGGCTGAAAAGGACACGAGGGCTTATCTCACTAAAGTGTTCTTAAGAGATACTTTAAAGTTTCCCAAAGAAGATATAGTGGCTGTGATACAACTACCTGGCTCCAAAGAGACGGATGTCTGCCTTGCTTCAGAGCGTGCTTACAGACAATTTTGGATGGCCAGTAGGGCTGCCTGTCAAGCAGACAATTTACTCTTAAGAGGTTATGAGATTATACCATTACTTCGTGGGGATACTAGAGTACTCACAATTAGTTTACGCACTACCACTATTCCGGCAGAGGATGTAGCGCTTTGGGTAATGAAATATGCAGACATTTTAATGGGTCCAAACAAAAAATACGATGAAGAAGGTTATTGGACCGGAGAATACCGATGTGTGGTTTCTTTTAGAAATCGCTCTGAAGAGACTAGGCAGGGTTATATACCTAAATATTTCTTTTTGGGATCAGACCGGGGTATTACAAGATACAGTGGCCAACCTGCTGCGTGTTTTCAGTGTGGGGCGTATGATCACATACGACGTAATTGCACAACATCGCTTTGCACAAAGTGTGGGGAGAGAGGTCATCAAACGGCTTATTGTCATCGTGGTATCACGTGTAATCTGTGCGATGAGATGGGTCATACGTATTTATGGTGCCCCCAATCATACTATAACAGACAGGATGCAGATAGAAGTGCAAAGGCTGAAAGAAGGGCAGAGTCAGGAAAACAAAAAGCTGTTATGCAGATGAAAAGGAAAGCTAGGCAAGAAAGAGATATGGGAAAAGAAGAGAGGACAAGTAGACCACAACCCGAAAGTCGGGCAGAGACTGATACTCAAGGGTGGAAAATTGATTCTATAAGAAATAATTCTCAAGAAAGACAGGATAATTGGAATACAGTTCAGAAGGGAAAAGGAGGAAAAAGTAAGCAAAAGACAAAGCATTTAGAAAGGGTAAATAATGGAACATTAATCACAGAAACAAATAGATACCGAGTCTTTGGTGAAAATTTGGAAATAGTACAGGATGCAAGGTTAGATCAAAATTTAGATCCTGGTGTTATGAGTCATAGTAATAAGGAAGGACAACAAAAGACACAAAAAAATATTCCAGACAGAGATTTCATAAAAGAACAAAGGAAACCAAAGAAAAAATATAGAGAACAAAGGCATCAGGAAGGAACTAATCTAGAAGAAGAACAAAGGAATGAAAATATTAAAGAAACAAAGTCTCAATTTTTAGATTCGCAACAAGAAAATTCTTTGCTCATCAAGCCGGTTGTTGAATCTATCGGAAGAAAAGACTTAGAGGAATTGCAAGAAGTTAATCTGTCACAACAGAATTTGCATGTACAAACAGTGGTAATAGATAACAGTTCTCCAATTTTCCCTTTAAATATCCCTGAAGAACCCCCTCCTATTCCTTTTACCAATACTTCTCCCAGTAAGACTACACTTCAGGATTTACCTGAAGGGGTAGAAAGAGAAAATGAGATGCAAGGAGAGGTAACTTGAAGAGAAGAGTTAAAAACAAATAGTATTGTGGTGATAAAGATTTTAAGTTCAATAGTGAATCTTCCTGTTTTATGGCACTGTATTTTAAGAGATAGATAATTTGATTTAATATGGTTTTAATTTAAAGTTTTATTATTAGGGAAAATAATTTATAGGTTTAAATTAGATTATAATAAATTGTTTATAAATTGTTTAAAAATTGTTTATAAATAGGTTTTTTATAAAAATAAGTATAAATAAGTATAAATATAAATAGGTTTTATAAATAAGTATAAATATAAATATAAATATATTTTATGGTAGGTTTAAATTCAATTTCAAATTTAAATTTAAAAATTCTTTCCTGGAATGTTAGAGGTTTTAGAATGAAAACAAAAAGGGATGAGGTGCTTTCTTTATTACCCAGATTGTGTTATGATATTTATGTGCTTCAAGAGATAAATTTTAATAGCGAACAACAGAGATGCGATGCTCAGAAGTTGTGGAATGCGGGACCGTCGTTATGGTCTTACAGTGTGGACAATGCGACAGGAGTTGCGATTCTCTTTCGTTCTCGTACAGATCTCACCGTTGATTTTGTTTTGGAGGCCGTACCGGGACGGCTTTTAATTGTAGATTTTACAGTTATAGAGCAGATAGGTAATAGTAAAAATAGAAGAGTAGCGTTTAGATTGTGTGGACTTTATGCCCCAGTTAGTGTGGCAGAGCGAAAAAAGTTATGGGGTAATCTGAAAGATTATAGTAATACAAATAGAATTTTGTTAATAGTAGGAGATTTTAATAATAGGTCTAGGTTAGCTGATAGGAGTGTATATAGATCATCAAAATTTAAAAATAAAAAATTGGCCGTGGGTTTAACGGTTGAAGAAAGAGAATTAGAAACATTTTTGAATAAGTTAAATTTAGTAGATAAGGCTTTAGAGATACAAAATGAATTAGATTATTTTCCTGTAGGTGTAAGACAAGCATATGTTAATAGTTATCCCGTTTTAGATGGTGTGAGGTATACTTTTTATCATCCTTTGTTTGCGAGTAGGATTGATAGAATACGTGCCCCTAAACAATTAAAGGTGGAAAAATGCAAAACAATTGTTACTCCGTGGTCAGATCATGTCATATTAGCGATGGAATTTAGTATGGGGCAAGTTTTTTCTCGAGGCAAGCCTTTATGGCGGTTAAGGCCTAAGTTGTTAGATATGTTAGAGTGTAAAGAGGTCATAGCCACAACATTAGCTATTCTTTTAACTTTATTTGATTTGTATGGGGATGATTTAAATCAATGGTGGGAACGTTTAAAGAGATCAGTAGTTAAACAATGTAGGAATTATGAAAGAAGGGCTAACCAAAATGAAATAAAACAATATCATGCTGCCGTTTATCAATTTTTAAAGTGTCACCTGTATGTTAATAAAGGCCAACCATATAATAAACAAGTTTTAGAACAATCCAGAAATACGATTAAAACTTATCATCAAAAACAGAGGGACAAAAGGAAAAGATATAAAAATAACAGAGCAAAGGGACCCATCATTGATATCGATGAATGGGCAAAGGTTAGAAACCCTAAAGTTCCAGTAGAATTTAAAGGATTAAAAAAAGATGAAGACAGCGATGTTGTTTTTCATCCCCAAGGTATGCTCCAGTTAATGGAACAATATTATGAAAATATGTTTAGTTTAAAAAATATTTCAGTTAAACAGGTGCATGACTACATAGTGGCCATACCAAAAGAGAGGTTGAAACATCTTTATGATGGGTTAAATGATGAAGATGAACAAATGTTGACAGCAGTTATCACAGAGGAAGAAGTGGTGACGGCAATCGTTTCAGGGAAAGGAAAATCAGCACCGGGACCGGACGGTCTGGGCTGGAATTTTTATAAAATATTTAAGAAATGGCTAGCGAAACCACTTGCAGCGGTATATAATCAAGCCCTAGAGAGAAATAATTTACCTAATTCATTTTATAATGGTATTTTAATTTTTTTTCCGAAAGAAGGAGATCTTACGTTAGTAAAAAATTGGCGGCCTATAGCCTTAACAAACACTGATTATAAAATTTTAGCAAAAATATTTAATAATAGGTTAGCTAAGATAGCTAGTAAGATAATAGTTAAATTTCAAACAAGTGCAGTGCCGGGAAGAACTATGGTAGATTCACTACTTTTATTTCGAGAAATTTTTCAACTTGTACAAAAAGGGATGTGGAAAGGACATATTTTACAATTAGATCAAACGAAAGCTTTTGATAATATACATCATCGGTTTTTGTGGGAGATACTTCTTTGGAAAGGCATTCCGGCGATTTTCGTTAATCATCTTCAATTGATGTATGAAAAAGCAGTGGTAGTGCCTCAAATTAATGGATACAGAGGGAAACAAATAATGTTAAAGTCTGGTGTCAGGCAGGGATGTCCTATGAGCCCATTGTTATATGTGTTAGTTTTAGATGCTGTTTTATGTAAAATAGAGTTGGAAGATAGTTTAAAGGGAATCCAAATACCAATACCTGTTAATTTAATGCACATGTCAGGCTTGGACTCGGGTGATTTAAGTGTGAAGGCTGTTGCTCATGCAGATGATGTATCTATTTTAGTAAATGATAAACAAGAAATAGAAATAATCAGAGATTTGTTTGAACAATTTGGTCAGGCTTCTGGTGCCCAGTTAAATATGCAAAAGAGTTTTATAATATCGCCCAATAACATTAAGGGAAATATACAAGTAATGCCATTAGAATATCTGATTAGTAATAAAAATAAAAATCAAGCAATAAATTCAGAAGCTGTAGAAGGGCAAATTAAAATACATGTTAAATTATTAGGAATTTATTTTGCAGTTAAATGGGAAGGGTGGGAATATAATTGGACTATGTGGAGAGATAAAGTTAAAGAAAAAATACAAATGTGGCAAAAATGGCATCTTTCTATCTATCAAAAAGCCATGTATGTTAGTACGTACTTAGTCCCAGTAGTAGGTAATTTGGCAGCTGTCTACCCACCACCTGAAAGGATCATTAAGGAAATCAATAAAATGGCATTTAAGTTTCTATGGGGAACGGCTAATTTCCCCCTTGCAAGAGCAGAGGCGTATAAATCTGTAGCACAGGGTGGTCTAAATTTTACAGCAATTGGTTTCAAATTTTTAGCAATTTTTGTTAGTCATAATTTTGGAAAATGGGCAGAGGTAGAAAGAAAAGAATTGGCACCACAATTTTGGTTGGTTGCCTTTGCCAAACACTGGAGAATTAAAGATTGGGCCAAAATATGGTGGGAAGAAGATAAGGTCAATTATAAAATCACACAATCGCTAAAGTGTTTGGGACCTGATTATTTGATTGAAATTTATAGTAATTTAAGAAAATGGAAATTAAGGGCAAGCATAATAAAAATTGAAAGGGGTGAACCAAAAATGATGAAAAACAAAATTTATAGGAATTTATTAGAAGTAAATAGTTTTCAACCACAATTTGAAAAGAATGTAAAAAGGGGAAATTTATCTATGTACTTAAAAGAGCCTGTACACCAGATAGAATTCTTTAAAGATCAAAGAATTCCTTATAAACTATGGGACATCAGATGGAAGTTTTTTCATCAGATTTATAGCGTGCAAACAAATAAGCCGTGGCTAGCAAATGCTAATCAAGCTTGTCCACGATTAAGATGTCAGGAAGAAGCTGTAAGAACAGGGCAGACACAAAAAGAAACCATTCAACATTTTGTTAAAGATTGTGTATCTGCGAAAGAGACGTGGACTATAATTGCTAAAACTCTGGATTGGCCAGACCTTTAGAGGCAAAACTGGGAAACTATTGTTTCGGGAGCAGAACCAGAAAAAGGAATTCAAGGCCCGAGACAAAGAAAAGGAGTGAAAAGACTTAGAAATAAAAACTATGTAGTCAATAATTATTGGAAGGTACCCTGGACAACGATAAGAATCGTTAATTTATTTGTTCTAAGTATCTTATGTTGGCAACGGTTAAAAGAAATTAAGACTCAAAATATATGCAGTTCTGAAAGTACAATTAGGACAATATTATCAAAAATAAGAGAACTGAGTTTATTTGAAAAGGAAAAATTACCGCATGAGAAGTGGAGAAAATTCTGGCCGTGGACATCAGAGTCGACACCTCCTATAACATAGAGTTGAGATGAATATATTGTATTAGTGTTAAGTTAGTTAGGAAAATTATATGTATTAGCTAGATATGTTATTACGAGAGTGGCGATATTGTTACGTGTTTTCGCGTGCGGGATGTAACCTAGTAGTATGAATAATTTAAATAAAAAAATCTTACCTAAAAAAAAAAAAATCTTACCTAACCCTAACCCTAACCCTAACCCTAACCCTAACCCTAACCCTAACCTAGTAGTATGAATAATTTAAATAAAAAAATCTTACCTAAAAAAAAAAAAAATCTTACCTAACCCTAACCCTAACCCTAACCCTGACCCTGACCCTCACCCTCACCCTACCCCTGACCCTCACCCTCACCCTAACCCTAACCCTCACCCTAACCCTAAAAGTGACCCTAACCCTAAGTCCACCTGCAGGAGCAAAATTGCACTTGCAGGAACGTAGGGTTTGGCACTTGTAGGGAGACCTTAGGGTTTGCTTTCTATTAGGTGAGGCTATATATTGAACTTGACCTTGAACTTGTGCACCACATGAAATCAATCTATGCCTAAACCTAAAAGTGAGCCAAACCCTAAGTCCACCTGCAGGAGGAAAATTGCACTTGGCAGGGACGTAGGGTTGGGCACTTAGGGGAAAATTGCACAAAAAAATGAAAAAAATGACAAATAAATAAAGACACTTGGCCTAAAAAAGGGTGAAAAATGACCCTGTTTTGCACTATATCTTCACTCTTTTTGTGTGTCATTGGGTTCCCTAACCCTAACCCTAACCCTACCCCTACCCCTTCCCCTACCCCTCACCCTCACCCTCACCCTCACCCTGATTTGGTAGGAGGAGGTGGTAGTTTTTGGAGCTCCTGCAGATCCAAAACAAAACGTCTTTTTATTCAAAATCCGGCCAGCATGCCACTGCCTCAAGGCTTGAGGTAGGTGGAGGAGACTCTGGTGCATCTTTTGAGACCAATATGAACCCTGACAGTGGAGGGGATCCTCAAAAAAATGCTGTTGAAGAGAGACCTTTTAAAAATGCTGCAGAGGCCTCCCTGAAAGCAGAGGCCTCTCTGGAAACAATGCCTCGCAGTGAGTACAAAGAGGGATTTTCAAAAGACCAGTTTTCCCTGGGTGGAGAAATGTTTGCAACTCCAGTGACTTTAAAGGAAGGGGGAACCCCTGAAGTATCAGCAGCTGTTGTTGTGGGCCCTCAGATCCCTTTGAATGAGTCTACAAACTTAGAAGAAGCTGGGACCCCTAGGACTCTCATAGAACAAACAGTAGATAAAATGACTTGACTGTGAAGCAGCACTTTCTATGAAAATAAAGCAGATGAAAAGGGACTATATAGAAATTGTATTAGAATATGAAAGACTTCAGAAAGAGTGTGCTAGAAGAGAAATGGTCAAACAGAAACAAATGCAGTCTGTTGACAAAAGGCAAGAAGAAAGTTTGTCAGAAACAAAGATTGGTTTTGCAGTGTTTCGCCATGAGATTTTAATGGCTACGCATAATATAATACTACATGAAAGTAATTTAAACACCTTTTCAAGTAGAGAAATTGAAATGTATGGAAGAGACACTTATGATAAAGAAAAAAGTATATTGCAAAGAGCTAGAAACAATTATGAAATACAATATGAAAAATGCCTTGCTGAATTGGAAGCTCTGGAATTAAATGCTCTTAAAGAGACAGTACATGTTAGTAAAACAACTGAGAGACAAAGTGCACAAGCTGCTGAGGCTTGTATGGAACCTTCACTGAATACCTTACAAGAACAAATACAAGAACATATACAAGAACAAGGCTTTGTAGATCTTGAACCTAATCAAGGTGGTAATCAACAAATAGGAAAAAAATCTATTATTACAGAAATTGAAAATAATATGCAAAATAACTATGAAAATGTTGGAAAAGATGAGACTTTTGCTGAACAATTAAGTAACAAAGGAGAAAATGATGAAGATAGAGGAGAGGAGAAATCAAAAGGAAGAGAGAGCGCCCTCTCTGATATTTCTGAACCAGAAGTAGAATTAGAATTTCTCACAGAAATTTTTGAAACTGATTTTGAAACCGATTATGATATGCAAATGGACTTGGGGGGGTTGAATTTCTTCAAAAATAGTATCTGGACATTCCTAAGACTGTGGGGATTCTTTTGAGACCACTTGTGTATTTGGGGGTCGTACGGAGGGGGAGCTATAGGTCCCCCCCCAACGAGGCCTACTAATCCCAAACAAACCTCCCCCCGGCTGGGGGAAGGAAGGACTTTGAAATGGAGGCCAAACAGCTCATAGAAATAGATAGAAAGCTCAAACAAGAGCTTCGTCAGAGAAAAGGAGAGAGAGTTAAAAAGAAAGAACTCCCTCAAAAAGGTGAAGGCCAACTGGGGAGTTGGGAGGAGAAAGAAGAACCTCCAAATAGGATTGGAGTGCAAGCTGGAGCCTCTTTATCCAGCAACCTCATTAAGATTCTTCAGTTTGTAGAGAATACAGAGTCACCTAAACCTACAATGCAATATATTACAGAGGAAAAGTCAGGAGAAAAGAAAGAACTTATACAAGAGCAGATAAAAATAACAGATGAGATGAATGAAATGAATTTAGAAATGCAATTAAACCCTGGGAATATAATAGAATTCCTAAAGGAAAATCAAACAAACTTAGAAACTTCTAAGAAAATCGATGTGTTACCTACCCCATTATCTGTTAAAGATTCCAGAGATTGTATAATAAATCTTACAATTTCTGCAGGATTTGTAGAGGAAAAAGCAAGCATGCAAAAAGAAAGTAAAGCAAACCTGCAAAATGCAGACTTGCAAAATGCAAACCTGCAAAAAGCAAGCATGCAAACTGAAAACTGCAAACTCCAAACTGCTAATAATGATGTAATTGACCAGGCCTGGGAATACTCTCAGCTAGATACAAATCCTGAAGTAGAAATCTTGCAACTTCTGCAAGCTTTGTAGAGGGAAAAGCAAGACAACAACAAGAAAATAAAGCAACCCTGCAAAATATAAGTCTGCAAAATGTAGCAAGCAAAACAAGCTTGCAAAAAGCAAGCCTGCAAAATGCAAACCAGCAAAAAGCAAGCAATACAAGCTTGCAAAAAACAAGCTTACAAAATGCAAATATGCAAACAGTAAATATGCAAACTGCAAACTGTAACATGCAAACTGCTAATAATGATATAAGTGACCAGGCCTGTGAATGCTCTCAGCTACATACAAATCCTGGAGTGGAGCAACCACTTGTAAATCCTGATATGGATGTAGCAGCAGCAGCAACTCAATTAGATCTACACGAGTCAATGGAGAACTCTGAAGCAACAGAGGCTGATGCATCTGCAATTGTGATGGAAGATGAAGAAAGAGAAGTCTATGGTCCTGAAGGACTACCTGTAGTAGAAGGCGGAGCTAGAGAGACCAGAATTCTGTTGTGTTGGAAAGAACAATTAAAATCTGGATGGCTATATTATCATACCTGGCTGCTAGCTGAGCCAGGTGGATCTTGGGACATGTTAAAACTATGGGGTTTTCTTGTTGCCCATATTGCAGTATTTCCCGCCCCTTCAGGCCCTAATTTAACCAAACTTAGCCGTGATGCTATTTTAGGTTGGCTGGACAAGACACACATGACAATGCTAGCAGCTTTACAAGGAACCATTCCAGGTACCATGGAGGAGATGGCGTTACACCGGACGGTGACTTTAGGTATAGTGGAAAAACTATTAGTAGGGAGACGTGCACGTACCTCCACACGAACATTACCCACCTGGCTTGAACCGGCAAAGATGGAGAGAATGATACAAGACCTAGCCAGAGAATGGGAAACAAAAACCAGTGTTAACTGTTGTCCACTTATCTGGCAGTCGATAGGACAGGCAAACTCTACAATACAACGTCAGGATTATATTGAATGGCTGTGGCGCCTAGTGGGACATCTTAAGTTTTGGCGCAAGACTGCACGTAGAGTCGCGATGGAGACACCTAGTGGCGGAGCAGACAATCGAGATGACCGAGAACGAGAGACCGTGGCGGCTGAAATCGAACGGCGGTCGGCCGTACCTCCAGATCCAAACTTGGAAATAATGGCCCAGAATTCTTGCGAGGGAGCTTCTCTGAAAGAGGGGCCTCCGCAAACGGGTGAGGGACAATCGGGAAATTTACATTTACCTTTGCAACAACGAGCCTCTAATTTTAAAGAAGGTGGTGGGCAATGGGGAGGAGGAGCTAGGGAAGAACTGATAAATACGATGCGGGTGGAAGTATCGGGGCCAATACAAGGGAATAGGGGACTCTTAGAAGGGGTGGTTGGGGAGCCTAGGATTTCACCACTGTTGCCCTCTGTTGGTTTGCCCTCTGCTGCTCTGCCCTCTGCTCTGCCCTTTCCCTCCTTACAGAATACTGGCGATTGGCATGCAGACATCGCGCCTATGAAGATATCCCAGCAATCGAGCGGTGGATGCCCGTCCAGGAAATCATGCCAAATGCACCCACAACTGCAAGAGCAAGAGCCATCACAGAACACCCTTTTGTCTGCAAATCCATCTGGGAACTGTACTGAGCCTTGGATTGGTACTCCTTTGAATATTGTTTCTCTCCCCGGGACTGGGCAGGGAGAACCGTTAACAGGTATAGGAAGACGTTTATCAGAAAGGGAGACTACAGAAACAATGGGACTGGGACAGGATATGGGAGGAAGCCTAGCAGTAGGTAATGTTGGGAAAGAAATGCAGAAAGATGATGGGAGACCATCCTCTGGAGCGGGTGACATAAGGCAAAATACTGGGGAATCACATTTGCTGTCTGGCGAGGGGGCGAGACGACCTGAAATGAGTGAGACGATGCGCCCGTCCCCGATGACTAGGGCAACTAGTGGCATCAACCAGACAGTGTCTGAACCTGCACGCACTTATGCTGCTGCGGCTAGTGGAGGAACTGGAACGGCACCGAGAGCTAGGATGGGGGGTGTGGGTGGCCCCACCCGTGGCACAGCATCGCGCCCAAAGTTTGGTTTTGGCTTTGATTTAGAGGCGGAGATACTTGAGGATGCCCGCTTTCTAGATGAATATTATAGTAAAATACCACAGCGCCCAGACCCCCGTGAACGCTATGTGGTCTGTCTACGATATTGAGGGCCCGACCCCGCCTGCCTAACAAGAGAATATGTGATTCAACAAGTACTTCTTGGGCGCCTAGGGATGAAAAAAGATCATTTCCTGGCAGTCATTACTCCCCCTGGCCTTACGGAGGTTGATGTTTGTTTCGCCTCAGAACGTACCTACCAAGCTTTCTGGGATCGTTGCCGGACGGCCCGTCAGCTTAACGCTCGATGTTTTGAGGATTTTGATATTATCCCTCTCTTTCGGGGCGAAAACAAAGTAGTAAACATTGCGTTTCGCACCACTGGGATTCCCCCAGAAGATGTGGGAGTCTGGTTGAGGAAACACTGCACGGTCCTCCTTGATCCAGAACCACGTCTAGATGAATATGGGATTTGGACTGGAGAGTTTCGGGCAGTGGTTGCCCTCCACCAGAACGTAGAGGGAGGTCAAATCCTCCACTTACCAAAATTTTTCTTTATGGGTCCAGATCGTGGAGTGACCCGCTACAGTGGCCAACCACCGGCCTGTTTCCTTTGTGGTTCCTTTGCTCATCGCCGCCGGGACTGCCGGTCGGCCCTCTGTGCAAAATGTGGAGTATGAGGACACGCCACAGCGGCCTGCCAGCGGCCGGTTACCTGTAGTCTGTGTCGCAATGAAGGCCATGTATACTGGTGGTGCCCGCAGGCATGGCTCAATAAGCAAGATCCAGACAGGTACCTAGAATCCATGCAAGAAGCAGTAAGGCATGCCTGGGCAGCCCAAACGGTAGAACGCCAGGAGTCAGAAACAACATTTATCAATGAGGCGGGTAGGGGGGAGCGACAAACACCACCAACACTAACCCCACCGAGGGAAGCTAGATGGGGAGAGGGTCAAACTGAAGAAGGGGCCGAAGAGGGCCCCTGGGAGACAGTGAGAGGAGTGCAAAAAGGCCATCGCAGGCAACTACCGGTAGCTTGTCCAGAGCCCCAGCTGCACCTTGGCAATCGTTTTCTCATTCTAGAAGGAAATGTAGACAATGCGGAGCGAGGCAGCTCCACTGAGAATATTCAAAGAGCTCCTTCCGAGATAGCGAGGGCACCAAATGCTCAGCAGCCTGAGGGAAGTAGGCCATCATTGGGCATAGGAATACTAGGGAAGAACATGGGCAGAGATATAACGCATGAAGGGATGACGGACAGTCGTCGCCGAGCTACAAAAAGGCAGGTCTCAGAGGCAGCTGGACTAAACACAATAACCCCGCTTAGTTCCCCTAGAAAAATTCCAGGCAAACGTACCAAGGGTATGACAGAAGAGGAGAAAGCACGGGTTTTATTACGCTCCCTTCAAGGGGTATCTATGGAGGAACTTCGCAACTCCTTGATTAATGAACGCATTGAGATGGACATCTTGAAGCAACGTGAGGAACAATGCCAGCAAGATTACCTTGAGCGGCCGACTGAGGACCGTCTGGCGGAGCTAACGGCGGTCCGAGCTCACTGTGCGGACCGCCGCTGGCGCATACAGACGGTTGAAGATCAGCTTGAGCGGGTGGAGAAGGTGGAGAAGGATAGGGAGAAGGATAGGGGAAAGGATAAGGGAAAGGAGGATGGCATGGAGGAGCACAGTCTGGAAGAGTACAATCCAGAGGAAAATAAAAATGAGATGGCCCAGATAGATGCTATTACTAAAATAACTGGAGAGGAGGTGACCATAGAAACTGTAGGGGCACCGAGGATGCCGGTTACGCCTCCCCCAGAACCATCAGATACTTCTCCATCTCGGGGAATCATGGAAAACAGTAGGCCTGCACCTGCTGCGCTGAGGCGCAGGAGGGGGCAGGAAAATAGAGACTAGCCTCCTCTGAGGCTACTGGTAGAGAGCAAGAGAAGGGGTTTTAAAATTTAAAATTCTTGTTTAAAAAATTCTTAAAATTCTTATCTTTAAAATTCTTGGGTTTGTTCTTATTCTTGTTCCTTTACTTGAATTTGGCTAATAAAGATTGGATTACAGATTGGATTACAGACTTGCACCTATCTTGGATAACTGGACATCGGCTCCTAGACTGGATTTTGGATTTTGGATTTTGGACTTTGGATTTTGGAATTTGGATTTTGGACTTTGGACTTTGGATCTTGCAACTTGCAACTTGCAACCTTAATTTTGGATGCTGTTCCTGTGTTGGGTACTGTGGGGGTTAATGTTATGTAAATTTTGTTTTGTTATTATTAAGCCACATGTGTAGTGGCTGAGTAATAATTTTTATAATATTTATGTAGAATGGCTTATTCCAATAAAACATTTCATACCTAAAAAAAATTTTTCATACCTAACCCTAACCCTAACCCTGATTTGGTAGGAGGAGGTGGTAGTTTTTGGAGCTCCTGAAGATCCAAAACAAAACGTCTTTTTATTCAAAATCCGGCCAGCATGCCACTGCCTCAAGGCTTGAGGTAGGTGGAGGAGACTCTGGTGCATCTTTTGAGACCAATATGAATCCTGACAGTGGAGGGGATCCTCAAAAAAATGCTGTTGAAGAGAGACCTTTTAAAAATGCTGCAGAGGCCTCCCTGAAAGCAGAGGCCTCCCTGGAAACAATGCCTCGCAGTGAGTACAAAGAGGGATTTTCAAAAGACCAGTTTTCCCTGGGTGGAGAAATGTTTGCAACTCCAGTGACTTTAAAGGAAGGGGGAACCCCTGAAGTATCAGCAGCTCTTGTTGTGGGCCCTCAGATCCCTTTGAATGAGTCTACAAACTTAGAAGAAGCTGGGATGCCTAGGACTCCCATAGAACAAACAGTAGATAAAATGGCTGACTGTGATGCAGCACTTTCTATGAAAATAAAGCAGATTAAGAGGGACTATATAGAAATTGTATTAGAATATGAAAGACTTCAGAAAGAGTGTGCTAGAAGAGAAATGGTCAAGCAGAAACAAATGCAGTCTGGTGACAAAAGACAAGAAGAAAGTTTGACAAAAATAAACATTGATTGCACAGTTTTTCGCCAGGAGATTTTCTGGGCTTGGCAGTATGTAATGCAACAAGAAAATATTCTAAATACCTTTTCAAGTAGAGAAATTGAAATGTATGGAAGAGACACTTATGATAAAGAAAAAAGTATATTGGGAAAATTTAAAGACAATTATGGAATACAATATAACAAATGCTTTGCAGAATTGGAAGCTTTGGAATTAAGTGCTCTTAAAGAGACAGTACATGTTAGTAAAACAACTGAGAGACAAAGTGCACAAGCTGCTGAGGCTTGTATGGAATCTTCACAGAATACCTTACAAGAACAAATACAAGAACACATACAAGAACAAAGTTTTGTAGATCTTGAACTTAATCAAGGTGGTAATCAGCAAACAGAACAAGAATGTATTATTATTATAGATAAAGAAATTGAAAATAATATGCAAATGAACTTTGCTGAACAATTAAGTAATAAAGGAGAAAATGAGGAAGATAGAGGAGAGGAGAAATTAAAAGGAAGAGAGAGCGCCCTCTCTGATATTTCTGAACCAGAAGTAGAATTAGAATTTCTCACAGAAATTTTTGAAACTGATTTTGAAACCGATTGTGATATGCAAATGGACTTGGTTTCTGTTGAAAAATTAAAATCTGCTGTACCCAATGTGAAAGAGTCAAGGGAGAGGAAAATTTTGGCAAAATGGACTAAAATATTGCAAAAAAATCTAACCAAGGTGGAAGATATTATCTTACCGACTGAATTTGAAAAGCATGATATGTTGAGGCTTTGGGGTTATGTGATGGCCCATGTAGCTTTAACCAATGTTCCGACAAAAAATCTGACTAAATACAGTCAACAAAAAGTAGTACAATTTTTGGATAAAACTTATCAGCCTTTAAAAGATGTGCTTTCAGGATGGCAGGTAACATTAAGACTGAAGGAATTAAGCTATTTAAAATCATTAGCGCTCGATTGTGTGCGGAGACTTCTAGTGGCGAGGAAGCCGAAGACGTCTATGGAGGTTTATCCTGATTGGCTAGAAGAAAAACACCTAATAAAATATTTTCAAGATATTCACAGAACTCGACTTACTACGGCTGATGATGAGGCTCCGCCTGTCTTTTGGAGTCAAATTGACAATAAGGACACGTTAGTGCCAAATGAGGAATTTAACATATGGTTGGAAAAAGTAATCGATTGTCTAAAACAGAGGCAGAAAATCATAAAACAAAGAAGAGACGATAAACAAGAACGAGTGGAGTCAACATCGGTGGCGGTGGCATCGAGAATCCAGTCCGAAGCTCGTGTCCCGATTGCGGCAGTTCCCAAAAGGAGAACGGAAGCGGTTGCTGAGATCGATGAGGAGGAGAGACGGGCCCAATCGGTTTTGCTGGGGGTGTCTTCTAAGGAAGCGCCCCCGACAATCGGTGAGGTGATGGGGATGCAGGGAGATCTGGAAACAATGCAGAGTGGTAGATTAAAAAATAAGGGAAGAAGTAGAAAGCTTAATGAAAAAGGAGGGGATTGTACAGACAGTAGTTCAGAGCAGGAAAAAACACCCGAGACGGTACAAAAAAGACCTAGAACTGGATTAGTAGGGGATGAAGAAGGCGGTAAAGCGATTGAGACTGCTCAGAATTGTATAACAGATGTAACCGATGAGTCTTTATTGGAGGGAATCTCAGTAATAGAAACAGAGTTGGGAAGCCGAGGGAAGGGTCATGTAGGTGATACCGGTATGGCTTCTGGCGCTTGTGGGTTTTCTTCCTTTCATAGGCATGGAGAAACAGTTCTGCAATCGAGGGTGGAGTGAGGAGAAGGAGTGAAAGCGAGACAAGAGACTTTTCTAATGGACATTGAAAGAGAAGCACGATCCACATTAACATCGAAAGACATTTCTTTGAAAGGAGACACAAGGACAGATTCTGTGAGTATTGTGGAGAGTGCTTCCTCACCTGGAATGCAGAGTCCTATTAGAGCATCATTGGTGCAAAGGGAACAAGGAGAAGCTAGTACAGCTCATGAGTCTTTAGGTCAGTCCCATCCGAGTGGTTCTGGACTTTCGCAATCTCTTTCTTATGCAAAGGCAACAAGAGGCAATACGCAGAGGAAGGACATTAATTCATCAATGCCTAGGTGGTATTTTGTGGGGGATGAAGAAGATTATTTAGAGAGTTTCCTTAATACTGCTTCAGAGGATAGAGATCCTAGAAAGAGATATGTGGTACGTTTTCGTTATGTAGGAATAGAAGCTGAAAAAGACACGAGGGCTTATGTCACTAAAGTGTTTATAAGAGATACTCTAAATTTTCCCAAAGAGGATATTGTGGCTGTGATACAGTTACCTGGTTCCAAGGAGACAGATGTCTGCCTTGCTTCAGAGCGTGCTTACAGACAATTTTGGACGGCCAGTAGGGCTGCCTGTAGAGCAGATAACTTACTTTTGAGAGGTTATGAAATGATACCATTGTTTCGTGGGGATACTAGAGTACTCACGATCAGTTTACGTACTACTACTGTTCCGGCACAGGATGTAGCACTTTGGGTGATGAAATATGCAGACATATTAATGGGTCCAACTAAAAACTATGATGAAGAAGGTTTCTGGACTGGAGAATACCGATGTGTGGTTTCTTTTAAAAACCGTTCTGAAGGGACTAGGCAGGGTTACATACCTAAGTATTTTTTTTTAGGATCAGATCGGGGAATTACGAGATACAGTGGCCAACCTGCTGCTTGTTTTCAGTGTGGGGCGTATGATCACATACGACGCAATTGTACAACATCGCTTTGCGCAAAGTGTGGGGAGCGAGGCCATCAAACGGCTTTTTGTCATCGTGGCATTACGTGCAATCTGTGTGATGAGATGGGACACACGTATCTTTGGTGCCCTCAGGCATATTACAATCGACAAGATGCAGATAGATGTGCAAAGGCAGAAAGAATGGCAGAGTCAGGAAAACAAAAAGCTGATGCGCAAATGAGAAAGAAAGCTAGACAGGAAGGAGGGATGGGAAAAGAAGAGAGGGCAAGTAGAGCACACTTTGAAAATTTGGCAGAGTCTGATACTCAAAGGAAGAAAACTGATTCTATGGGGAAAAAATGATAATTTTCAAGAAAGGCAGGATGAATGGAATATGGTGCAGAAGGGGAAAGGAGGGGAAAGTAAACAAAAGACAAAGCATTTAGAAACGGTAAATAATGGGAAATTATTTTATAAAAAAAATAGATACCGGGTCTTAAGTGAAGAAGTGGTAATAGAAGGGGAAAGTGTAATTGTAAATGAGGAGATGAGTCATAGTAATGAGAAGGAACAACAAAAGACACAACAGACACAAAAAAATATTCAAGATGGAGAAGGAATAAAAGAACAAAAAACAAAAAAACAGACCCCCTCCTACTAAACCCATTCCTGCTGAACCCCCTCCCGTTCCCATTCCCTCTAATACTTTTTCTCATAGTCAGACTACACTTCAGAATTTTCCTGAAGGGGTAGAAAGAGTGGATGAGGTTCAAGAAAAGGTAACTTGAAGAGAAGATAAGGAATGAGACTATTTTGTATTTAGGTAATAAAGTTTTATGCTAAGTTTAATGGTAAAATTTAATGGTAAATTTTTTATGTGTTTCTTTTAAAGTATTGTATTTTAAGTTATTATTATGATGTGAATTTTTCATAATATAGGTTTGAGAGGTATATTTTGTATTAGAGTTAGGTTAGAGAGGTAAATTATATGTATTAGTTAGATATGTTTTTTGGTGAGTGGCGATATTGTTACGTGATTTCGCGTGTAACCTAGTAGTATGAATAATTTAAATAAAAAAATCTTACCTAAAAAAAAAAAAAAATCTTACCTAACCCTAACCCTAACCCTAACCCTTGGAATTTACATCCTGGATTCTGGACTTGGACTTGGATGCTGTTCCTGTGCTGAGTACTTTGGGGGGTACCTTGGGGAGTTAATGTTGTTGTTGTTGTTTTTGGTTTTTGGTTTGTTGGTCTTCAGCCGTATATGTAGTGGCTGAGTACCTTACTTGTAGTATGGCTTATATCTAATAAAAAATTTCATACCTAAAAAAAATTTCATACCTAGCCCTAACCCTAACCTTTAGAATTGGATAACGTAGCATAAACTAGGATGTGTTGTCTATGGAATAGACGAGATTCAATTCTACTTTAGAATTCAACGGATATATCCAAAGTTAAAACATCTTGTGTAGGGATCGGCATACCGGCCAATTTTGTGACGAAGGTTTTTCTTCGTTTTTGAGCCGCCACTGCGAAATGGGCAGTAGCGACAGTCATTAAATTAAAATCATCCGATCAAAACATATTTACCCTATCACTGTCGGAACTATACATTAAAAAGTTAAGGAAAGGGGATCCATTTTTTTGTCTAGGATCAGCATCAAGCGGACAGCAGAGCAAAGAGTGAGCAATCTCTTCAATGGCCTTACATCCGTAGATGCATTGACGCTGGGCCATTGGTATACTACAAAATCGCCCTTCGAGGTAGCCCGTAGGCATAACTTGAAAGCGTAGAGCTGAAAAAGCTCTTCTGACACAGGGCTGCCCACGCATGGGTTCGCGTCTCCCTGCCGGCGCAGCCCTCGCTTGCTGCCCGCGTCGCGATGTCGGCCGTCCTCCCCACGCCGACCCGTTCGGGCCCGTCTGCCTGGGGCGAGACGATTTCCCCCCTGCGGCGGCGCGGGGGGGTGACGCATGTGACCGCGACCTCAGATCAGACGCGGCGACCCGCTGAATTTAAGCATATTAGTCAGCGGAGGAAAAGAAACTAACCAGGATTCCCTCAGTAACGGCGAGTGAACAGGGAAGAGCCCAGCGCCGAATCCCCGTCCAGCGGTGGGGCGCGGGAAATGTGGCGTACGGAAGACCCACTCCCCGGCGCCGCTCTCGTGGGGGGGCCCAAGTCCTTCTGATGAGGCACAGCCTGTGGATGGTGTGAGGCCGGTAGCGGCCCCCGGCACGCCGGGACCGGGTCTTCTCGGAGTCGGGTTGCTTGGGAATGCAGCCCAAAGCGGGTGGTAAACTCCATCTAAGGCTAAATACCGGCACGAGACCGATAGTCAACAATTGCATCCTGGCCAGCGTTCTTAACGTGCGTCTGGCAGCGGTCACTGGACAGCTCGTACGGCCGTGTCAGACGAGTGTGGTTCCCGGGCGGCGGATGACGGATTCGCTGTGCCTCCTTAGGGAGGTGTTCTCGGTGTTGGCAATGGCGACCGGGTGAGGGTGGGGGGGATGGCAGGAAGGGGGTGGTGGCAGTGATGGGGTCCTTCTCCTGCTTCAACTCAACCAGGAGGAGGCCTTCGACAACGTGCATCACAAGTACTTGTGGTGCACGTTGCGCTGGAAGGGCGTCCCTGACGGTTTTGTTCGGAGCCTGCAGTGGCTTTACCCGGAGGTGACCGTCGTTCCGCAGCTAAACGGCTGGTGTGGCGCGGCGATCCCGGTGTGCTCTGGGGTCTGGCAGGGCTGTCCTCTCAGTGCTCTCCTGTATGTCCTGGCTCTTGACCCCGCTCTGGCACTGGTCGAGGCGTCAGGGCTAGGGGGCTTTACGGTACGACCACCGATTCCTCGACCGAGGGGGGGAGGAGGGAGTGGCCAGAGAAGACGTGAACCAGCAGAGAGACTGCCAAGGAGAGGGTTGATGGAAGAGCCGCATGTCGCCCAGGCGGGGATGGTGGCTCATGCTGACGATGTCACGGTCCTCATCTGCGAGCGCGCGGATGTGACGAGAGTCTTGGAGGCCTTCCGCTCTTATGGTCATGGCTCGGGCGCAGGCGTCAATCTGGCCAAGAGTTATGTGGTTGGCTGGCAGTGTATGGGTGGGGGGAGCCAACCCAACTCACTACACGGGCCCTGGCGGAGGTGCTGACGGAGAGGGAGGGGTGGGAGCCTACCGCAGCTACTGCGGAGGAAGAGATGCCAAGGTCATCGGCAACACCAGCTAAAGTGGTTGAAGGAGTCTCCATCCTGGGGATCACCTTTTCCCTCACTGACGGAGCCAGTGGGATGCAGGAGTGGGAGTGCTGGGCGACAGCCATCAAGGCGCGCCTGGCTGTCTGGAGGCGCTGGAGGTTGGGCACCTTTCTCTGCACCTACTTGTACCCGCAGGCCACGGAATTGGCCAGGGTCTACCCTTTGCCTGAGGCAGTGCTCCAACGGGTGGACCGCCTGCTCCTGAAGTTTCTATGGGGGACGGTCCACTTCCCCCAGAGCAGGGCAGTAGACTCCCGCCCATGAGAGCAAGGAGGCTTAGCACTGCCAGCCCTGGGCCCAGCCTGTCTAGCTGAGTTTCTTGCTCAGAACTTTGGACCCTGGAGGGATTGGGAGGAGAGCCTGGGGGGTGGTGGGATGGAGAGGGATGGTGGGCTGGACGACGGAGAGGTGCCACCACCACCAGTAGCAGCCTGGGTGGCAGCCTTTGCCCGCGGCTGGCGCGATTCGGCCTGGGCAACCCGATGGTGGGATAGCGGCCAGATGCGCTACCGCACTGCTGCAGCATGGCGAGAGGTGGCGCCGGCCTATCTGACACCCCTCTTCACTGCCGTCAAGCGATGGTCGGCGCGCACAGAGTGGGTCCAGGCCAGCTCGCTGGCCGGCCGGCCGCTCCGCTGTCACCTGTATCAGCGGATGGTGGAAGAAGGCCTCTTCCGCCCAGAGGCTGAGCGCCGGGCCGCACGGACAGACATCTCCCAGTACCTGTGGGACACCCAATATCCCATCCCTCTGTTTCGGGAGCGGCATGTCCCGCTACGTCTCTGGGATGTCCAATGGCGCTTTTTCCATCAGGTGGCGGCGATAGAGGCCAGCCGGCCATGGGTGGCAGAAGGAGAACAGTCCTGCCGACGGCTACGCTGTGTCAGTGACTGCATGGCAGGAATCACAGTCCGAGGGGGCAGCCGGGAGACCGTACAGCACTTTGTTGCTGACTGCCCCGCTTCGCGTCTGGTTTGGGAGGGGCTATCCAAAGAGTTGCACTGGCCAGGCCTGGCCCATCAACAGTGGGAAACGGTGGTGTCGGGTAAAGATCAACCGGGGCTTGGGGGGCCACAGCGGCCAGGAGAGGGGCCTGCAGGAAGGGGGCGGGACTGCTGGCAGGTCCCTCGGTCAACTATCTGGCTCCTTAACCTACAAGTTCTGCAGGTGCTATGGCGGGAGCGAGGATGGGAACGTTTCACAGGCAAGGAGAGCGCTCCGGAAGGCACCGTGCGAGCCGTCCTCGCTGCCCTGCGCGGCCTGGCGGGCTATGAGCGCGCACGGATGCCGGTGGTGAGCTGGGCCTGCCTCTGGTCCTGGATGGCTGACATTCCTCCACCCATCACCTGAGCAATGTTCACCTGCCTTTGGACTATATTGGGTAACAGTCTTTATATTGACTTCAGTTTTCAGTTTTCAATAAGTGCTGTGTATTGCTTGTGGACAGATTGTGGACAGTTTTTGGACAGATTATGGACTGGCCGACGCCGACGCTCTGCTGCTACAGCTGCTGCTGCTGCGCCAAATGGATTTGGACTTTGGAACTGTGGCCTTTGGAGCAGACTTGGGAGTGGACTTTATTCTGGGTACTTTGAGGGGTATTTTGAGGGGTTAATTTTGTTGTTCCTAGTTATATTCTTGTTCTTGTTGGTCTCAGGCCGCAAATGTAGTGGCTGAGTACCCATTATGTAGTATGGTTTATTATCAATAAAAAATTCATGCCTAAAAAAAAAAAAAATTCATGCCTAACCCTAACCCTAACCCTAACTGACGCCCTGCTGCTATGGCTGCTACTGTGAAAAATGGATTTTGATTTTGACTTTGGAACTGTGGCCTTTGGAACGAACTTTGGAGTGGACTTTATTGGCTGTTTTTGGATGCTGTTGCAGTACTAGGTACTTTGAGGGGTATTTTGAGGGGTTATTTTGTTGTTCTTGTTCCTGTTGGTCTCAGGCCGCATATGTAGCAGCTGAGTACCCATTATGTAGTATGGTTTATTATCAATAAAAAATTAATGCCTAAAAAATTCATGCCTAACCCTCACCCTCACCCTCATCCTCACCCTAATGGCTGAGTACCTTTTTTTGTAGTAAGGATTATATTCAATAAAAACGTTCATACCTAAAATTTCATACCTAACCCTAACCCTCACCCTCCCCATGACTGCTTGCAGGTCATTGGCACATCTTTCCACCCCTCATCCTGATCTCCGTGATGTTCCTTTGGATAACCCTGATCTTGTCCTCTTCACAGGTGGCTCCTGCTTCAGAGATGACACAGGGCTTCTCCGAGTTGGTTATGCTGTGGTCTCTCTGCATGAAGTCCTAGAGACTTTTTCTTTACCCACTCTCTGGTCTGCCCAAGCTGCAGAGCTCGTAAATTTGCAGAGAACCTGCACTTTCGCATCCGGCTGTTCTACTAACATCTATAGTATAGATTCTATACAGACTCCTCTTATGCCTTCAAAACCTGTCACTTTGTGCATCAGATTTGGTTGCAGAGAGGATTCCTGACTCTGGCTGGCATACAAATCTCCCACTCTGCCCTTATTTCTGCTTTACTGTCTGCTCTTCTACTTCCTGATTCTGTTGCCATCACGCATTGCTCTGCTCACACTACTGCTACTGATCCTGATGGTGGATGCTGCTGCAAGAGCCATTGTTTTCAGTGCCCCTCCTTCCCACCTTCCTTCCCAACCGACCCTTCTCCCTTCATCTGTCCCTGAACTACCAGATCTTGCTTTCCTTCAAGAAACTGCCCCAGAGCATGAGAAAGATCTTTGAATTCACTTTGGCAGTCGTTTTGCATCCTGATTCTGTCTGGAGGGATGCTTCGAGCTGTCATGTGGCCCCACAGGCACTTTGTTTCTTGCTCAGGTGACTCATCTTTCTTTTCACCTGAGCAATCCTTTTTGGCCATCTCATACGAGTGGGGGTGGCCCCCAGACCAGCTCAGCTACAATCCTTATTGGAAGGTCAGGAAGAACTCCTGGTCTACTACACTAATCTTACCAAACTCTTGAGAACTTTCCTCCCAGGTCCAGGAAGCTGCCCCTGTTCCACTGGATGTTTCTGCCCATAAGTTCCAGCCTGGTGATTGGATCTTGGTTTGTGAATTTTGGAGGAAGAATTGCCTTCAACCCGATGGAATAGTCCTTTCCAGATTCTCCTGACCACCTTTACTGCAGTGCGCATAGCTGAGAGGACAACCTGGATACACGCGTCTCACTGTCGGAGGGCACAGCCACCTCAGGAGAGTGTGAGGTACCAGCTGGATCCCGACCACACATCAGAAGAAAAGAGTGAAGGAAAAGAGTCACTCCCTAAGGATTGACACCACTACAATCAAAGGAAGGGCCCCCGCTCTGCTACAGAACATTGCGAGTGAGATCCTATTCCTCTTGGGAGAATTTAAGACTATGAATTCAAAGGGTGCCTGAGAAGGCAAGACAAAAAAACAAAATCTATCCCAGAGCCAATGAGATGCTACCCCTTTGGCAGACTGGCTCCTCAGGTTGATTTTGAGCTTGTTGAGGTAGCACATGGCCCATTGGACTCTTTGGGACCCCCACACACTGAGGTGATGGGGCCAGTGACTTGTTTAGGTACAGAAAAGTATGGCTTCATTGCTGCCTGCTTGCTATTCCTCATTATTACTGCCATAATATAGGTCCTGTGGGACTTAGGTTTGTGCCCTTATTACTGTTTAGCCTTTTTGGTATAGTGCATCCCAATTGGAGCCAGAACACATTCTTAAACTTAATGGATGATCTTGCTAGAGGAATGAACAAACGTACTTGCTGTGTTTGTATGCACACTCCAACTTATGAAAAAGAAGGTATCCCTCTAGTAGGGGTCCCCTTGAATTCAACTGGTCTTATCACAGACGATTGGCTTAGACATGATGACTCCCTGAAAAGTCTTAACATTACTCAGTATGTGGCCTTGTCCGGATGGACAAAGGGGAACTCTGTTTAAAACTTATGGGAACCAAGTCTGTTGGAAGTAGTCAATGTGATTGGGTCCTTCAATGAGCCAAGGGTAAATGGAGTCTCAATAATTCCACAGGGCAGATCATGAAGAACAGGCCAAGAGAATGGGAGCCGTGGTGTGCAGCTCTCAGGCCCCAATGGCACTCATACTATAATGAAACCTGTACCAAAGATAAAACTACTTTGGCCATGGTTATGTACGGCTTGGAAGGGGCAATGCAGGATGGGCTTACCCAAATCCTGTCTGTCCTACCTGGAACAGCACATAGTTACTGGTGGATCTCTGGACAAAAAGCTTGAAAGCACTTACCTATTAATGCAAGGGGATATTGTTATATTGGACTTTTGGCTCCTGGAATCAGAATAATTGAAATATGTTTTTAAAATGTTTTTAAATTGTATATTTGTTTTAGTGTTTTTGATTGCTGTAAACTGCCCAGAGAGCTTCAGCTATGGGGCGGTATACAAGTGCAATAAATAAATAAATAAAAAGGGACTTATAAGAAACTATTGAAGGGTAGCCTATAGCCATAAGATCCTGGAAACTTATGAGGATCTTAAAGCTCCAGATGAATTTTGGCTACAAGGTTACATGCCTTTTTATGGGGTGGGAGCAAACCATATGGACATTTTACTGTAATGCACTCTATGTGGGGTTGCCCTTGAGGTTCATTCGGAAGCTGCAGCTGGTGCAAAATATGGCGGCGAGACCGCTCACTGGGGCAGGGTATCACCAACATGTCACCACGCTGCTGAAATAATTGCACTGGCTGCCCATTTGCTACCGGGCCAAGTTCAAGGTTCTAGTTTTGGTGTACAAAGCCCTATACAGCTCGGGACCAGGATACCTGAAAGACCGTCTTACTCCTTATATACCCAGTCGATCACTGCGCTCTGCAGGTGAGGGCCTCCTGCAGATACCATCTTACCAGGAGGTTCGTTCTGCACAATATAGGAAATATACCTTTAGTGTGGCAGCACCTACCCTGTGGAATTTCCTCATATTGAATATTAGGCAGGTGCCATCTCTGCTATCTTTTCGGCACCTTTTGAAGACTTTCCTCTTTCAACAAGCCTTTCCGGTTGAGACCTATCCCAGTCTGCATCTGTGTTAGAATTGCTTGATATGTTTTTTTGTTTTTAACCTTTTTTTAAAGTTGTTATTTAAAAAAATGTTTCTAATGCTGTTGTTTTGTTTTAATGTATTTTAAGTTCTGTTTTTATGATGTTTTAAAGTGTTTTTAGTGCTTTGTTTGCCACCCTGGACATCTGGGTGGCAGTGGATTCCTGGTGACTAGTTCAGTGGGTTACGGGGCTGGATTAAAGCTGTCCTTTTAGGACTAATGTTGCACATATTGTTTCTCTTTGCCCTGTATCTCATGGTGAATTGTGTGCTGTTTTGTCTGAAGAGTATTATGCAAAAGGAAACCCAAATGCTCCACGACCTAGAGGGAGCCCCAGCTGACAAAGCGTCAAGGCGAGTTAAGCAGCAGAGTGAAAAGAGGGTAAGTAGCTCCCATTTATTCCATTATTTAATTGAAGTAAAACAGCTCAGAGCAATAAGTAATAAGGGCAGCCCAAGGTCACCCTGAGCTAGGAGCCAAATCCTGAAAGAACCTATATCTTAGGAGACAGATCCTAGGAGAAGGAAGCCTATAAAAAGCTAGTTTTCAACACCGCCCTAGCAGGAAAGCTTCAGGGGACACTGTAAACAAGGCTAAATTCCATTCGGAGAGAAGGGGGGAAAGGAAACTCCACCGATACATACAGGGAGAGAGTCAGCTCAGTCCTTGCTAAAAAGGGCAGCTTCAGCCTTCCTGAAACACAACCACAAGCTCTGTTTCCCTAGGTTAAAGAAAGGTCAGGCTGTTCTAGGTGGGAAAACAACAAACAAAAAAGACTCGTCTGGAAGATGCAGCCCCTTGATTAGATTAAAAGCAGCCAAAAGCTAGTCTAGTTTGTCCAGGCCAGAGTGCAAGGCACCATTTAAAACTACAGGGGAACTTGCACTGATAAAAGTGGTTGTTGTCAGCAAATAAAATAAAAATAGAGTAAAAGCTAGTTAACCTTTCTTAGTACCACTAGTCAAAGTCCTTAAACAGCCCCGCCCCTCGCTAAGGAAGGAAGCCTGCCTTCCTGCCTTCAAAGGAAGGAAGCCTGAGATAATCCTAAGGAGTTAAGCCCTAGCTGATAGTTGAACCATCAGCCTCAAGTAACACATCATTGGCTGGCAGCAGTAGCTGGGAGGGACCAGCCACACATATAAAGTCAGAGCACCCTAGCGAGGGAGCCTGCTCCACGTCAAGGCCCCAGCTGACAAAGCGTCAACGCGAGTTAAGCAGCAGAGCAAGATCGGCAGCAGGGCAAGGAGGCCAGGGCCCCCTACTCTGCCCGTCTGTCCCCTGACCTCAACTAAACTGCAGTTTCCAACCCATTGACATAATAAACCTTAAACAAAACTATGCAGGTAAGAAGCCAGCAGGGGTGTGGGGGCTTTCCAGTGTTTTGCACCGCCTGCAGCATGTACGACTATCTGCCTGTTGGACAGTCGTGGGTGTGCTCTCAGTGCAATGAGCTCCTGGCTCTCCGGGAACGACTTCATTTCCTTGAGGCCAAGGTGGCGGACCTGGAAAAGCTGAGAGAGGCAGAGAGGTGTGTGGAGGAGGCCTTCAGGGACGTTATAGCTGTGTCCCACTCCAACGATGATAGCTCTCCTGCTATCATGGAGAACGATGGTCTTGGGGAAGGAGAGCATCCAGCTGAGGAAGAGGGAAACGATCCCTTAGAAGGGACCCATTCCTTGGGGGATGAGCAGCTATCCTCTCGTGCCGAGGATATATCTCCAGGGGGTGGAGGGATCCTTGTAGTGGGTGATTCGATCATTAGGAACATAGACAGTGGGGTGTGTGATGGGCGTGCAGACTGCAAGGTGTTTTGCCTGCCTGGTGCAAAGGTTGTGGATATCGCCCGTAGCTTAGATAGTTTGGTAGGCAGTGCTGGGGAGGAGTCAGTGGTCGCAGTGCACATTGGCACCAATGACATGGGGAAATGCAGCCATGAGGTCCTGGAAGCAAAATTTAGGTTGCTAGGTAGGATGCTGAAAGCCAGGACCTCCAAGGTGGCTTTCTCTGAAATGCTACCGGTTCCACGCGCAGGACCAGCCAGCCAGGCACAGCTTTGCAGTCTCAATGCGTGGATGAGACGATGGTGTCGGGTGGAAGGGTTTGGATTTGTTAGGCACTGGGGAACATTTTGGGACAAGCCGGGCCTGTACAAAAGGGATGGGCTCCACTTGAACCAGAACGGAACCAGACTGCTGGCACTTAAAATTAAAAAGGTGGCACAGCAGCTTTTAAACTGACTGAGGGGGGAAACCTGACAGGAGCTGAGGAAGGTCCTGTTTAGAATAAACCTCCCCCCTGGGATAAAGACCAAAGAAATGATGAAATGTTAAAAGGGGTAGGCCTAGAAGTAGGCATTGTGAGAGCAGGGGCACAGGATATAAATTCAGAAGGGCAAAATTACCACAGGCCAAACTACAAGTGCCAAAGACACTTGAAGAGAGACACTGCTTACAAGTGCCTGTAAGCTAATGCTAGGAGCCTCCAAACCAAGATGGGAGAACTGGAGTGCTTGGTCTTAGAGAAGAGCATTGGTATAGTGAGCATAACGGAGACCTGGTGGAATGGAGAAAACCAGTGGGATATGGTTATCCCTGGATATAAACTATATTGGAAGGACAGGGAAGGACGTATTGGTGGCGGAGTCGCTCTATACGTGAAAGAAGGCATTGAATCCAGCAAGCTCAAAACCCCAAAAGAGGTGGAATCTTCCACAGAATCGTTGTGGGTGGTGATACCATGCCCCAGGAGGGATTTAATACTGGGAACAATCTATCGTCCCCCTGATCAAAATGCTCAGGGAGACCTTGAGATGAGATATGAAATTGAGAAAGCATCCAAACTAGGAAAGGTGGTAGTAATGGGTGACTTCAACTACCCGGACATAGACTGGCCGCATATGTGTTCCAGTCATGATGAAGAAGCAAAATTTCTAGATATTCTAAATGACTATTCCTAGACCAGTTGGTCATGGAACCGACCAGAGGGACGGCAACCCTGGACTTAATCCTCAGTGGGGACCGGGACCTGGTGCGAGATGTAAGTGTTGTTGAACCGATTGGGAACAGTGACCATAGTGCTATTAAATTAAACATACATGTAAATGGCCAATTGCCAAGAAAATCCAACACGGTCACATTTGACTTCAAAAGAGGAAACTTCACAAAAATGAGGGAATTGGTAAAAAGAAAGCTGAAAAACAAAGTCCAGAGGGTCACATCACTCGAAAATGCTTGGAAGTTGTTTAAAAACACTTTATTAGAAGCTCAACTGGAGTGCATACCGCAGATCAGAAAAGGTACCGCCAGGGCCAAGAAGATGCCAGCATGGTTAACGAGCAAAGTCAAGGAAGCTCTTAGAGGCAAAAAGTCTTCCTTCAGAAAATGGAAGTGTTGTCCGAATGAAGAAAATAAAAAAGAACACAAACTGGCAAAAGAAATGCAAGAAGACAATAAGGGATGCTAAAAAATAATTTGAGGAGCACATTGCTAAGAACATAAAAACCAACAACAACAAAAAACTATAAATACATTCAAAGCAGGAGACCATCTAGGGAGGCGATTGGACCCTTGGATGATAAGGGAGTCAAAGGTGTACTAAAGAACGATATGGAGATTGCAGAGAAGCTAAATGAATTCTTTGCATCTGTCTTCACAGTGGAAGATATAGGGCAGATCCCTGAACCTGAACTAACATTTGCAGGAAGGGATTCTGAGGAACTGGGACAAATAGTGGTAACAAGAGAGGAAGTTCTAGGCTTAATGGACAATATAAAAACTGACAAATCACCGGGCCCAGATGGCATCCACCCGAGACTTCTCAAAGAACTCAAATGTGAAATTGCTGATCTGCTAACTAAAATATGTAACTTGTCCCTTGGGTCCTCCTCCATGCCTGAGGACTGGAAAGTGGCAAATGTAACACCAATCTTCAAAAAGAGATCCAGAGGGGATGCCGGATATTACAGGCCAGTTAGCTTAACTTCTGTCTCTGGAAAACTGGTAGAAAGTATTGTTAAAGCTTGATTAACTAAGCACATAGAAGAACAAGCTTTGCTGAAGCAGAGCCAGCATGGCTTCTGCAAGAGAAAGTCCTGTCTCAGTAACCTATCAGAATTCTTTGAGAGTGTCAACAAGCATATAGATAGAGGTGATCCAGTGGACATAGTATACTTAGACTTTCAAAAAGTGTTTGACAAGGTACCTCACCAAAGACTTCTGAGGAAGCCTAGCAGTCACGGAATCAGAGGAGAGGTCCTCTTGTGGATAAGGAATTGGTTAAGAAGCAGAAAGTAGAGAGTAGGAATAAACGGACAGTTCTCCCAATGGAGGGCTATAGAAAGTGGAGTCCCTCAAGGATCGGTATTGGGACCTGTACTTTTCAACTTGTTCATTAATGACCTAGAATTAGGAGTGAGCAGTCAAGTGGCCAAGTTTGCTGACAACACTAAATTGTTCAGGGTTGTTAAAACAAAAAGGGATTGCAAAGAGCTCCAAAAAGACCTCTCCAAACTGAGTGAATGGGCGGAAAAATGGCAAATGCAATTCAATATAAACAAGTGTAAAATTATGCATATTGGAGCAAAAGATCTTAATTTCACATATACGCTCATGGGGTCTGAACTGGCGGTGACCGACCAGGAGAGAGACCTCGGGGTTGTAGTGGACAGCACAATGAAAATGTCGACCCAGTGTGCGGCAGCTGTGAAAAAGGCAAATTCCATGCTAGGAATAATTAGGAAAGGTATTGAAAATAAAACAGCCGATATCATAATGCCGTTGTATAAATCTATGGTGCGGCCGCATTTGGAATACTGTGTACAGTTCTGGTCGCCTCCTCTTAAAAAGGATATTATAGAGTTGGAAAAGGTTCAGAAGAGGGTTAGGGTTAGGGGATGGAGCGACTCCCTTACGAGGAAAGGTTGCAGCATTTGGGGCTTTTTAGTTTAGAGAAAAGGTGGGTCAGAGGAGACATGATAGAAGTGTATAAAATTATGCATGGCATTGAGAAAGTGGATAGAGAAAAGTTCTTCTCCCTCTCTCATAATACTAGAACTCATGGACATTCAAAGAAGCTGAATGTTGGAAGATTCAGGACAGACAAAAGGAAGTACTTCTTTACTCAGCGCATAGTTAAACTATGGAATTTGCTCCCACAAGATGCAGTAATGGCCACCAGCTTGGATGGCTTTAAAAGATTAGACAAATTCATGGAGAACAGGGCTATCAATGGCTACTAGCCATGATGGCTGTGCTCTGCCACCCTAGTCAGAGGCAGCATGCTTCTGAAAACCAGTTGCTGGAAGCCTCAGGAGGGGAGAGTGTTCTTGCACTCGGGTCCTGCTTGCGGGCTTCCCCCAGGCACCTGGTTGGCCACTGTGAGAACAGGATGCTGGACTAGATGGGCCACTGGCCTGATCCAGCAGGCTCTTCTTATGTTCTTATGTTCTTAACTGTTAACACCTGCTGAGGTAAAGCAAATGTACTTGGAATTTGATAAACAACGGATGGAGGAGGAGGAGGAGGTTTTGGCTATAATGCAAATTGGGATGGGACTTGAATATAGTCCCAAAGGGGGGAATGATGTGAATTCTGGCCGCCATTCCTTCAAAGCAGGGGAGCCACGTAGGCAATAGTGAGTAGAGGCTGTAGCAGACTGAACATGCAGAAAGACACATCTCACAAGAATGCATAGAAGGGTGTAGCTAGTATGGGGACAAAAAGTATTGCAGTGGCATAGAATAATTGGATAAGACTGTTGCTATGGCTATGACATGGTAAATCCCCTCTGAATACCGCTTACCATGAAAACCCTATACATAGGGTCGCCATAAGTCGGAATTGACTTGAAGGCAGTCCATTTCCATTTTCATGGCTATGACAAATATAGGGGTATATATGTCTGTACCCGACCACCATTTTTAGTTGAGTTGTGTACTTTGCTCCAGTGAAGCGCTTTGCTGAATAAATAACAGGCTTTGGCTTCGTTATTGAGTCTCCTCCAAAAAGAACCTAGTCGTAAATTCCACAACACTTCCAAATATTTTAAGTGCAGTTTTCACCTTGCATTCTAAAAATTTTGGTTCTTCATAGGGTTCCTCCCATGAATGAATGTGTCATCCTTCCATCTCTTTTATATAATTCTTCACTGTATTGCTTCCATCTTCCTTATATTTTATCTCAGCCAGTCAGTGTGTTCTGCTGTTGGTAGTTCAACATCCCTACTCTTGATATGAATTTCCCTATTGTTCCACCTTTTTATTATCTTCTTCTACCTCTGTACAATAATTATTGTAGTAGTTCTCTTTGTCCCTACATATTAGCTGCTGTATTATTGCTGCATTTAGGGTTCTGACCATGTTTCTCTCTCCTTTTGCTTTTATTTTCTTTCTATCTTTAACCATTTAAAGAGTTTCTTCAGTCATCCATTGAGGTCTTTCTCTCTTTCTAATTAGAGGTATTCTCTTTTTGCATTCTTCCCTGATAATGTCTCTGACTTCAGTCCATAGTTCTCCTGGTTCTCTATCAACTAGGTTTAAAGCCTCCAATCTGTTCCTTTTTTTATCTTTATATTCTTCTGGGATGTTATTTAAATTGTATTTTGGCATAACGATTGCTTTGTTGTTCTTCAGTTTTACTCTGGAATTACAGATTTAGCTTTACAGTGGGATTTACTCTCATGCAATCATACTTAGGATAGATGAAACTGATCATGGGGGGGAGGGGGAGGAGGAGGAGGGGAGGGAGGGAGGGCTGAAGCGGGCAGAGCAGGAGGAAGAAGGAAGAGGGGAGGGAAGGAAGAAGGGAGAGGGGGAGGAGGGGAAAGGAGAAGAGAGAGGGGGAGGTGAAAGGCGGATCTGATCATTTGCATGCTTACTGAGTTCAATGGGATTATTTCCATGCAATAATGCATAGAATAGGTAAAACTGGCCATGGGGGAGGAGGAGGGAACAGGAGGGGGAGGGGGAAGGGATTGGAAGGGGAGGGGGTGAATGGAATGGGCAAAAGGAAGGGGATAGGAGGGAGGAGGGGAGGGCAGGTACAACCTGGGAGACCAGGGTTCAAATCCCCACATAGCCATGAAGCTCACTGGGTGACCTTGGGCCAGTCACTGCCTCTCAGGCTCAGAGGAAGACAATGGTAAACCACCTCTGAATACCATTTACCATGAAAACCCTATTCCTCTGAGGAAGTTGCCAAGACCCTGTCTGCGCTGAGAGCAACTTCTTGTATACTCAACCCCTGCCCAGTGTGGCTCATTGTGAGCTGCAGAGACAAATATGGCGAGGGGATCAGGGCAGTGGTTAATCCATCCCTTGATGAAGGTCATCTGCCATCTGCCTTCAAGGAGGCAGTAATAATTCCAACGTTGAAAAAGGCCTCCGTAGACCACTTGGATTTAAACAACTTTCGCCCAGTTTCAAATCTGCCATTCCTGGGTAAATTGGTCGAGCAGGTAGCGGCGAACCAACTGCAAACGTACTTAGAGGAAGTAAACTACCTTGACCCATTTCAATCAGGGTTTAGACCCAGCCATGCCTGGTGGACGATATGAGAAGGGCACTGGACAGAGGGGAATATACCCTCCTTGTTCTCCTGGATCTCTTGGCAGCCTTTGACATCTTCGACCATGGTATCTTGCTAGATCGCCTAGAGAGGTTAGGGATTGGAGGTACCGTTTTACGGTGGTTCCACTCCTTCCTCTGGGAGATACCAGAGAGTGGTATTCAGGGATGAGGTTTCAGACCCCTGGCCTCTCACGCGTGGGGTGCCTCAGGGCTCTATCCTCTCCCCAATGTTATTCAATGTTTATATCAGGCCACTGGGAGATGTGATTAGGAGATTCGGGCTGCAATTCCACCAATACGCAGATGATACTCAGATTTTCCTCTTATTTAAATCCTCCCCACCAGCGGCAATAGAAATGCTGTCTAAGTGTCTGGAGTTGGTGAGGGATTGGATGAGCAGGAGTAAGCTCAGACTGAATCCTGATAAAACTGAGGTCCTGTTGGTGAGTGACAAAGAGAAATTGGGGGTTACTGATTTGATGCTCAATGGGGTACTACTGCCCCTAAGAGATCAAGTCCGGAGTTTGGGGGTCATTCTTGACTCCCAGCTATCTATGGAGGCACAGGTAGCAGCCATCAGTTGGGCGGCGCTTTATCAACTACATCTCATCCGAAGGATACGCCCTTACCTCCTGAGCCACTTGCTTCCCAAAGTAGTACATGCTCTGGTCTTATCTTGGCTGGATTATTGTAATGCCGTATATGTTGGTCTTCCCTGGACTATGGTTCGTAAACTGCAACTAGTGCAGAATGCGGTGGCTTGCCTGATTAAGGGCAGTTGCTGCCGTGACCATATCACCCCAGTCCTTAAGGAATTGCACTGGCTACCTGTGGTTGCGCGGGCCAAATTTAAGATCCTGGCTTTAACTTATAAGGCCCTTCATGAGGCCTATTTAAAGAGTCACCTTCACTCGCTCCAGGGGCACCGGCTTACAAGATCGTCCTTGAATGGTTCACTTCTTATACCTCCAATAAAAGAGGTGAGGTTGGTGAGGACAAGATCTAGAGCCTTTTCTATCACGGCTCCTATGCTTTGGAATTTGTTGCCAACTGACCTCTGTCAGGCCCCCACCCTGTTATGCTTTCAGCGGACCTTGAAGATCTGGCTCTTTACCCAGGCGTGGGAAGGGGATAGGGCTGGCAGATTACAGTTCTTGGGAGGTTAAATTCAAATTTAGGCTGGCAGATTGCAGATCTTGGGGGGGGGGTTAAATGTTTACGCTTTTAATTTTTAATTTCTAATTTTTAGGATTCTGATTATGTTCATAGGGAATGTGTTTGGTTGTAAGTCGCTCAGAGTGGCAGATTAACCTCTGCCAGATGGACGTCTAACAAATCTCATAAATAAATAAATAAAATAAATAGGGTAGCTATAAGTTGGAATTGACTTGAAGGCAGTCCATTTCCATTTTTCAATCATGCTTAGGATAAGTGAAACTGACCTGGGGAGAGGCAGGGAGGGGAGAGAAGGGGAGGTTTGGTAGGGGGAGGAGAGGAGATTGTGTGGGTGGGCACTGGGCAGAGAGGAAGCCCCTTTCCTTTCCAAAAGGAAAATGTGAACAGTATCATTTTTCAGGGTTTCCCCCACCTTTTTGTTCTACAGCAGGTACATATAGTCTCCCTCCCAAATTTATACCAAAGCTGTCACTAGCCACATCCACACCAGACCTTTATTTCACTTTAGACAATCATGGCTTCCCCAAAGAATCCTGAGAAGTGTAGTTTGTGAAGGGAGACACCCTCACAGAACTACAATCCCCAGAATTCTGTGGGAAGCAGGGCTGTTATACCACTCTGGCCACTGCAGCTGTCAGGGGAACAAGGAGTCTCGTAGCAACTCTCAGCACCCATCACAAACTACACTTCCCACGATTCCTTGAGGGAAGCCATGATTGTCTAAAGTGAAATAAAGGTCTCTTGTGGGTGTGGTCACCTGATTAGCCTTCTATGTTAAATTTCTTAAATTAATTAAAACTCAGTCATGCATTTTTTAAACTTTTGAACTGCAGAGGATGAAGGTCAGAACATGGGGCAAGGTCAGTAATAGGATTACAGGTACTCTGTGAACATGGCTGATTTTTAATTAATTTCAACAAATTATGAGACCACTGAAAGAAAAATGTCCAACAAGGGTCAGGAATTTCCCCCCTCATTTTACACTTGGAACTCTGGGCTCTCTCTGAGTGTTCTGTGTATTGCCATGAAAATTTAGAAGGTTGTTAATCAAGCATTTCTGAGTTCAGGGCTATAAGTTTTGCAAGGTTTTGTTTTTAAATGAGCTTATGGGAAGCAGCAGAATGGCATGGGGGTATTTTCAATTTAACATTGTGGAATGCTAAAAATCCATGCTGGCTAGTTAATGTATTCTCTATAATCCTTTAGAATAGACCTTAAGAACAGTGTTTAGACATTGCCTGGGAGGAACTGCCTTATACAGAGATGCAGGAAATGTATGTTTCAGCAGCTAATGTTCCAGGCTGACTGTCAAGTTAGTAATAAACAAAAGGTAAGGACAGCCAGAACTGATAAGTCCTCTCTGAAACACCTGCAAGGTCATTGAACAGACGTATTAGTCTATGACCTCTCGCAGTCTGAGTTGTTACATCAGAGTATAGCCCTGGACACTCCTATAAAAGGAAGAGAGTTTAGACAGCAAGCCACCAGTGCTTCTTAAGCATGGTCCAATGTGCTACTGCTGTTGAGGTCTGCCAACATTCTGCGCATGAGATATTAATTTATTTTCTGGATAAGAACTGGAAGATAGCCTTAAGATATATTGCAATGTAACTTGTTCGATTCTGATTTCTGACTTATTGGCTAAGGACAACTATAGGCATTCATGTAAAATGTTTAAGAAGTATTAAGACGTTTAAGAAATGTTAAAAAGATACTCCACTGTTAAACTCCCATTTATATTCCTGATTATAAGAAGAGCCTGCTGGATAAGGCCACTGTAGTCCAGCAACCTGTTCTCACAGTGGCCAACCAGATGCCCAAGGGATGTCCACAAGCAAGAGTATTCTTCCCTCCTACGGCTACCGACAACTGGTTTTCAGAAGCATATTGCCTAACTTGCCCACTGGATGCCTCTAGTTGGTGACTTTTAAACCAACAGGAAAAGATGTCCCAAAGACAAGCAGATCATTCTTACCTTACTTGACACTGACCATTGCCCATCCTTAGTTGTGATGTTTTTCAGAACTTTGAGGCATCTGCTATTCATTCATTTATTTAATTTATACCCCACCTTTTTCCCCAAGGAGCTCAAGAAGGCATTGATGGTTCTCTTCCTCCTCATTTAATCCTCACATCTGTTCTGAATGCCAACTTGCTGAAACATCTTTCTTCATTTTCATATTTCAGTATTTCTTCCAAGTCAGATTATTCTTCATTCAGCAACATTTCTAAAGAGAGATTATCCCAACCTCCTTTTAAATACAGCAGAAAACTCGTATCTTCTAAATTTAGGGACATCTATAGTACAGTATTGGATGACCTGCCTTACAAAGTTGTTACATTCTTAAGCATTTTCTGGAAGCCAGGGTTGGAAGAACCTAAATGGCCAGTCCAGCCTCCCGGACTCTTTACCAGGCACTAAAGGAAGAATCAAAAGGATTTTCTCCCCCACCAGCAGTCTACACCACAAGACATGTGGAGCAAGTGGGGAGAGTCCATGGGGCAGAGGCAGAGCTGAACAACACAGCCCTCGAACCTACAGTCATCACTAAGCTACCGCTCCAGGCCTTTACACTTGGTAGTTGGGTCCAGCGGCAGCTGTCTAAAAGCCCATTCACTGGGTCATGTTGGTCATGCTGAAGAGCCCCTTAATGGACCCTCCAGGCAGAGACTCACTGAGGAACTCTTGGATATTTCAGAGAAAGAAAAGGCAACAAAATCCCCATTCTTTGAGAACACCTGTGAAGATGCAGGCCTGTGCCAAAAAGTGACAAACATTGCATGTGCCTACAGACCCAGATGACATCTTACATCTCATGAGTTAAGGGACTTCTCGTGAACCAGGGGACTACTCCACAGCAAGTAATCCCTGAAACTTCTCCACCATCACCTGCTGTGCTTAGGTGTGATGTGTTCTAAGAGTCCAGAGTCTATAAGGTCTCTCTTTTGACCCTTCCACATGGTGGAAACAACCCTGGTTCCTTTTGGCCTAGCCAAGTCTGCACTTTAAGAAGGATGCAGACAGACTGGAACAGGTTCAGAGGAGGACAAGGATGATTAGGAGATTGGAATCAAAGCCCTATGAGGAGAGACTGAAAGAAATGGGCATGTTTAGCCTGGAGAAGATTGAGGGGAGACATAATAGCACTCTTCAAGTACTTGAAAGGCTACCACACAGAGGAGAGCCGGGATCTCTTCTCGATCATCCCAGAATGCAGGACATGGAATAATGGGCTCAAGTTACAGGAAGCCAGATTTTGGCCAAACATCAGGAAAAACTTCCTGTTAGAGTGGTGGGACAATGGAACTAATGACCTAGGGAGGTGGTGGGCTCTCCAACCCTGGAGGCATTCCAGAGGCAGCCGGACAGCCACCTGTTGAGTATGCTTTGATTTGGATTCTTGCAATAAGCAGGGGGATGGACTGGATGGCCTTAGGGGCTCCTTCCAGCTCTCCTATGCTATGATTCCATGAAGTCTTCCTGTCTTGGTGAGCTGTGCCTTGCCCTGGATCATGCTTTGGTCCTGAACTGATTCTATGTGCTTGGCCATGGTTTGGAGTGTACTGCACCTTTAACCCTGCTCTTCCTGGTGTTTTACTAAGAGGGTTATCTCCTGGGACCCTAGCAAAAGTGTGACAGTAGCACACATACTCTCACTAGAGGAAATAATGGTCTAGCCTGGCATACGGCACCTTCCTCTGTTCCACAAGTGGCAAGCAGAAAGCATCCTTGAGGTCTCATGCCAGCAACCTGGAAAACTCCCACAGTGAAACTTTTTAAAGTGCAATTCTCTGCATGATCCCAGTTCAGAGCCAAGCTCGGAGTTTGATCCTCTCTGGCCATCAGGTTATTTCTGTCCTTCTGCACATGACAATTGGGTGCCTCTTCTCTTGTGAAAGGGTCCCTTCCTCCCCCAGCAACTCCTAATCCTCCCTGCTCCCCTTGGTCCTAAGGACGGGACAGCATTTCAGCACAGGCTCTTTTGTGCTCCCACGGCCACCTGCTGTACTCTCTGCAGCAACAAGATGCCCCCCCTGGTGCCTTCAGCAGGCCCTCGTCCAGTCCCTGGCACTTTCTCAACACCAGCCACCAGAGCCCAGGCTCTCACTTGAGCAGGTAACACCAAGGACCAAATGGGCTTCCTACACCCACACCCAACCCCCTCCGCAATCCCTGCATAAGAATGCACACTTTCTGGGCAAAGAGACAACTCCTCCAAGTTCTCTTGGAAGCAATTTATGCAAGACAACAGGCTTCTTTGAGGATTTTACGGCTCATTGCATGTGAGAGAAGCCAGCCCCGGAAGTCTGCAAAGGTGGCCAGATGGCTCTGAATCAGGCCTCCACTCTTCTCACCTGCCAAAGGTAAAGAGGTGTGCTTGTGCGCATGGGTAAAGCAGCCTACATTTGGGCAGTCCCACAGAGGGAAGGATAGAACAGGGACTTGCAATAAGCACCGAAGTTTCAAGGTGGCAGGAGGCAGAGAGGAGAGGCCACTTCCCAGGCAAGATTACTCGGTCCTTTCTGACACACAAGATGTGGCGAGGGCCAACAACTGGCAAAATGGCTTCACAAACGGATGAGACCAAGAAGGAGGCCTGTCCTCCAGGTTCAGTGTAGGTCTGAAAAGCAGTAACTTGGAGGGCAATAGCAGGGGAGGTCTCTTGTCCCCACATCCTGCCTGTGGCCTCCCTGGAGGCATCTGGGAATGGGCACTATGGGTAATGGGAGACGCTGAACCAGCTGAGCCTCCTTTGGTCTGATCTAGCAGCCAGGGCCCTCTTACGCCCTCACCTGCTGTTCTGCTGGAGAGCCCTGCACGGCGATTCAGACCAGCGCCAAAAGTGGCAGGATTGGTGCAGACGCAGCTGCCAGGCAAAAGCTGCTTGGAGGTCACTTGGGGAGAACAGACACTCCCGAAGGTGAAGTAGGAAGAACAGTGCATGCTGAACAAGGACTCATCAGGGCCTGGCTTCGGGGACTAGTGGTGCTGGTGCCTGCACCCTGCTCCAATATTCTGCAGCCAGTTGGTTGTCCACGAGGAGGAGAACAAAGTACGGAAGAGCCACCACGGCTGGGCCTGGAGCCATCCTGGCCACCTCCCGTACCCCTGCCGACACAGAACATTCTGCCCAGCCAAACCTCCTTTGCCCAGCCAGGTGTGGCCTTTTTGCTCATGGGGCTTCATCCCGCGCTCCCAGCAGGTCCTGCTCCTTCCACCCTTCAGACTACAGATGACTAACCAGAAGTCCCAGTGGGGTTCAGACCGAAGCGCCCCTCACAGCCCAATACAGGCAGGGCTGTGCTGCTCCCTCCTGTGCCTAGCGCCGGGTTCTGTGTCAAGGAGAGAGAGAAAGACTCCTTGCTCCAGACACCCCACTGCATCCCCGGGTCCTCCACAGCTCTAGCCACGGGCAAATGGGTCCACAGGCATAACTGCCGCTGGCGCTGCCCCACTTCTACTTGTAGGTCCAGCAGGCGGTGGCCCAGCCGTGCCCCTTGCAGAGCTCCTTGTGCTTCAGGAAACAGCTCTGCACACGGAACTTGCGGCCACAGTCCTCGCAGGCGTACAGGTTGCCGTCATGGGTCTTCATGTGCTCTGTGAGGTGGTGCTTCAGCTTGAACTTTTTGTTGCAGACGGAGCAGCCAAAGGGGCGCAGGCTGAAGGTCAGCATGATGTGCCGGTCCCGTTTGGGCTTCACCGCAAAGCGTTTCCCACACAGGCAGCCAAACTTCTTGCCGTCAGGTGCCGACATCAGCTTGACAGGTGCGTGTACTACCTGCCCATGGACAGCGTGAGCAATTATCTCATTCCCGTGGAGGTCAACCGGCTTCCAGGAGCTCTCGGGAAAGGCCACGGAGTCGGAGGAGAGGGGCTGGGCCTTCACCGAGAAGCCGCTGGGTGTCCCTGTGGAGGAAGAGGAGGCGCCACTGGGAAGGATGTAGCTGACCTCACCTGTTTCCTGGATCTCTGCCTGGCAGAGCCCGGGCATGTCGGCCACGCTGAGCGGCCTCCCCAAGGATTTGAGGAAGCTGGATTCAGACAAGCATGAGCCTGCAGCGCTGCTCAGGTGGAGCGAGGTGGCCCCCTCCTCAGAGTCAAAGCATTCTTGCTTGATATAGAATATTTTGGGGCTCTCGTGGGGGGAAGCGAAGGCTGAAGCCTGCTCTCCAGACCCCTTGGAGCGGCTGCCAGGGCCCTCCTCCGCCTCGTCCAAGATGACTTTCACCGGCCTGTCTGAGGAGCCGCTGCAGATCTGAGCCTGCCGCTCTTCCTCCTCCTCCTCTTCCTCCTCCTCCTCGTCACGGGGGACCCGGATCTTCACCACCTCATCATCGGGGCAGTCGTCATGCTGGGCGTGGTGGCGGCGGGGCCCTTCGGCTGCACCGGCTGTGGGCTCCCCATCCTCCCTTGCCCCAAAGTAGTTGCTGCTGCTGGGCGACTGGCTCTCGCTGGCCCGGCTGGACCACGGCCTGCAGGGGCCCCCCTCCAGCTCCTTGAGGATGCCTGAGCACTGGTCCACCACCTGCCACATCTGCAGGCCGCTGGCCACCAGCAGGTGACTGGGCAGGGCCTCCAGCAACAGCTTCAGGCGTCCCGAGTAGATGAGCTGGAGCAGGTTCTCGAAGGCCTCCGGCTCGATGACGCTGGGCAGCACAATGCAGTTGGTGTCGTTGAGCAGCAGCTTGTCATGGAAGTAGGGCGAGGAGGCGGCCAGGACGCTCTTGTGGGCCTGGAAGACCCGGCCCTGGACGTGGATCGAGATGTCACAGAACTTGCCCTCCAGGCGGTGCTTGTTGAGGGACTCCAGCAGGACAGCAGCGTAGTGGGGGAACTGGATCTGCACACTGCGTGTCTCGGGCTCCATGGCACCAACTCAGGCCTCAGCCACGCAGCCACAGGGAGGGCAGCTGCATCGACAGAAAGGGGAGCGGGGGGGAGGAGGAAGAAGAAGAAGAAGGGGGTGAAAGAGCGCTATTCCCCTCCACCCAATCCCAAGGCTACAGGGAGGGATGGGGTTGTCTGAAAAGCCACCTCTGGCTAGGAGTCCCTGCCACAAGGGGTGTAGGAGCAGGACGCTGCTGCTCAGGAGTAAGGAAATTGCACCCTGCACCTGCCCAGGGAACCCTTTTCTCATGCTGAGGACTTGCGATCTCCCTGCAGAATCTCCTCACGGAAGCCAGAAGTAGCACAGGGAGACCAACTAGACAAAAGAACATAAGAAGAGCCTGCTGGATCAGGCCAGTGGCCCATCTAGTCCAGCATCCTGTTCTCACAGTGGCCAACCAGGTGCCTGGGGGAAGCCCACAAGCAGGACCCGAGGGCAAGAACACTCTCCCCTCCTGAGGCTTCCGGCAACTGGTTTTCAGAAGCATGCTGCCTCTGACTAGGGTGGCAGAGCACAGCCATCACGGCTAGTAGCCATTGATAGCCCTGTCCTCCATGAATTTGTCTAATCTTCTTTTAAAGCCGTCCAAGCTGGTGGCCATTACTGCATCTTGTGGGAGCAAATTCCATAGTTTAACTATGCGCTGAGTAAAGAAGTACTTCCTTCTGTCTGTCCTGAATCTTCCAACATTCAGCTTCTTGAGTGGGTGGATGGGAAGGAACAGGCTGAAGCTTAATCCTGATAAAACCGAGGTGCTGCTTGTGGGTGACAGGGGAAGGTTGGGTGTTGTTGACCTGAAGCTTAATGGGGTGAGTCTACCCGTGAAGGATCAGGTCCGCAGCCTCGGGTTGTTCTTGATTCCAAGCTGTCCATGGAGGCTCAGATTTCGGCAGTGAGCCGGGCAGCTTGGTATCGGCTACACCTTATACGGAGGCTGCAACCCTACCTCCCTATTCATCAGCTCCCACTGGTAGTACATGCTCTGGTCACCTCTCAATTAGACTACTGCAATGCGCTCTACGTGGGGTTACCCTTGAAAACGGTCCGGAAACTACAACTGGTGCAGAATGCGGCGGCTCGTCTGCTTACAAACAGCCGTCGCCGTGATCACATTACACCAGTGTTATTTCATCTACATTGGCTTCCAGTTGTTTTCCCAGCCCAATTCAAGGTGTTGGTGTTAACCTTTAAATCCCTATACGGTCTCAGCCCAGTTTACCTGAAGGAGCACCTCCAGTACCACCAATTAAGCCGCCCGACTAGATCAGCCACGCAGGGCCTCCTCTCAGTCCCACCAACGAAAACAGCTAGGTTGGTGGGGACTAGAGAGAGGGCATTTTCAGTGGCGGCCCCCACTCTGTGGAATTCCCTCCCGTTCGATCTTCGCCATGCCCCTTCCCTGGATATATTTCGCCGAGCCTTAAAAACTTGGCTCTTTGGACAGGCCTTCGGGATCTCTGGGGTGGGCTAAAACTTTTTGTGATTGTTTATAATTGTTGATTGCCCTATATCGTTCTATACTGCTGCTATTTAAAATGGTTATTGTTGACTGCATTGTATTTTATGCTGTATTTATATTGTATTTTATTGAATTTCAATGTGTACGTCGCCTAGAGTGGCTTCGGCCAGATAGGCGACACAAAAATTAAATTTTACTTTACTTACTTACTTTTCTCTATCCACTTTCTCAATGCCATGCATAATTTTATACACTTCTACCAGGACTCAAGAAGAGTGGGTTGGATTCCAGAAGACATAAAAGGAGTTTTGAGTATTTCCTGGCATTTTAAAGATTTGTTCAATAATTGCTCTATTATTATTATTATTACTAATAATAATTAAATTTATGTCCCGCCCTTCATTCCAGTAACAGCCCATGGTGTTGTGGCTGTTGCTGAGTTCTTGGGAGTTTTGTTCCATTGCTTTTCTTCTTTGATGATGCGTTTCTATGCTGTGTAATATGCAATGATTTCATGTTGTTATGAGCCTTCAAGTCGATTACGACTTATGGCGACCCTATGAATCAGCAACCTCCAAGAGCACCTGTCATGAACCACCCTGTTCAGATCTTGTAAGTTCAGGTCTGTGGCTACCTTTATGGAATCAATCCATCTCTTGTTTGGCCTTCCTCTTTTTCTACTCCCTGCTGTTTTCCCCAGCATTATTGTCTTTTCTAGTGAATCATGTCTTCTCATGATGCGTCCAAAGTAGAATAACCTCAGTTTCATCATTTTAGCTTCTAGTGACAGTTCTGGTTTAATTTGTTCTAACACCCAATTATTTTTCACCATTCTGCTATTTTACTGCTATTGTAAATAGTGCAGAGGCAGCACACCAATGTTGTTAATAACCAGCCAAAAATTATTAGCTTATTTAGTTATGTATTTGCTAAGAGCTTTTTTGCAATCAAGCAATATATAAGCGTTATTAACTGAATAAAATAGAACACTCCTTTCCCCATCTCTGCAGAGGCACAAACAGCGGTCCCCAACAGGGTCCTTGCTCTGCTCCAGCCTAGTTCACCACAACCATGCGCCCCTCCTCAGCAGAGGAGACTGCCTATTTTGGGGGTGAATGAGTTTTGGGGTCCTTTAGTCCCCTCGTCCCTCTCTCCCTTCCTGCAGCGGACAGAGATTTCTGCTTAAACTGTTATAGAAGCTTGAAAGGTCTGCCCTCTGTACGTGCTCAGGCTCCCGCATGGCTTAGAAGGGGGTTGCTCTGCACTAGCAGGGGCCGATCAGAGGATAGCGCTCTGCACGTGCTCAGGGATGCCCTCGCTTAGGCGCCCATCCTCACACCAGCCCCGCCCCTCAGGCAGATGACGTAGCTCAAAGGGCGGAGAGGGAAACACCGGAGCGGGCCCCTCCCCCTCCGCTCTCACCTTGGCCGCCGCTTCCGCCTTCTTCTCCTCCTTCCTTCCTTCCTTCCGCCCGACGGAAGCGGCTGAGCCGGAGCGAGCGAACGAGGGACAGCCCCAAGTCACGCCCCGCCCCTCCGGTGTGCTTCGGCCAATCAGAAACCGGGGAGGTGCTGGTTTGGGTTGGGGAAGTCCGATATCGCCCCGCCCCATCAGCCAGCCACAGCGAATGAGCGAGCGCTTTCTGGTGAAGGCTGCGAACCACTGAAAAGCCGAGGGTTCGTGGGCCCCGCCCGCTCCGAACCCAGAGGAGCCCCGCCCTTGCGTCGCCCTGGGGATCAGCCCCGCCCCCTCGCCTCTTCAGCTGAAAGAACCCGGATGCGGAACTGGCTTCTGATTAGCTGCGCCCCGCCTCCTGAGCGGGAACTGTTTCCAGTCAACCAAGTGGAAGGAGGAGGGCGTCCGCCCATTGGGGTGGGACCCCGCAAGCCAGCGGGGGGGCTCAGCGCAACAGCCCCTCCCCCTCCCTCCCCCCGCCCGGCCGTTCCGGCACGAGCGTCGTTGGCGGCCTTTTCCTGGACGACGCAGCGGGGGGGGGCAAGATCTCCTGCTCCTTCCTGACCCCGCCCCCAGAAACCGTTTCACTCTGACTGGGCTTCGCTTCCCTTTCGTCATTTGTGCAGAGCGGCCGGGCAGCGGCCGGATCTGTCGCGCCTGTGACCCGGGCCCACAATCAGCAAGGCAAATCTGCGCCCGTGGGCGCCGGCCTGAGCCATTGACGCGCCAAGCCACGCCCCTTTAAAGATATCTTTGGCGCGCGAGAGCGTCGCTGCTGTGCGTGCAAAGGCCGTCCTCGTTATGGGCGGCAGGATTACGGGGTGGGAGGGCTGGAAGCAAGCGTGGGCTGCATGGAACCACCATCAGGTGCATCCACAGTTGGCTCCAGAATCCTATGAGTGGGCACTGCGGGGCTCGCTCCTGGCCCGGCCCTGTTCAATGTTTTCATTAATGATTTGGATGGGGAGGGGCAGGGAATGCTTATCAAATTTGCAAAACTGGGGGGCATAGCTAATACCCCGGAAGGCAGAAACAAAATCCAAAGGGATCTTGACAGGCTGGAGCACTGGGCTGAAAACAACAGAATGCAATTCAAGAGGGATAAATGCAAAGTTCTACACTTAGGAAAAAGAAACCAAATGCAGTTATAAGATGGGGGATACTTGGCTCAGCAATACGACATGTGAGAAGGATCTTGGAATTGTCATTGATCACAACCTGAATGTGATCCAACAGTGTGATATGGCTGCAAAAAAGGCAAATGCTAAATTAGGCTGCATTAACAGAAGTATAGTTTCCAAATCATGTGAAGTACTAGTTCCCCTCTATTCAGCACTGGTTAGGCCTCATCTTGAACACTGCATCCAGTTATGGTCTCCGCACTTCAAGAAGGATGTGGGCAAACTGGAACAGGTTCAGAGGAGGGCAACAAGGATGATCAGGGGACTGGAAACAAAGCCCTCTGAGGAGAGACTGAAAGAACTGCGCATGTTTATCCTGGAGAACAGAAGACTGAGGGGAGATATGATAGCATTCTTCAAGTACATGAAAGGTTGTCACACAGGAGGGCCAGGATCTCTTCTCAATCATCCCAGAGTGCAGGGCACAGAATATTGGGCTCAAGTTGCAGGAAGCCAGATTTCGACTGGACATCAGGAAAAACTTCCTAACTGTTAGAGCCACAAGTTCCCCACCTGTATCTTAGGGCCCAGTGAAAAAAGCAACTGCTGAAGGGGCCAGAGACCATCTACCTGTGTGAGTTTCTGCAAGACCTGCTCCCTGCATTTCTGGCTGATTTCCACCTGGCCTGGAAGGGCGGGGCCCTGTCTCTCTCCAGCTACAAAAGCAGCAGCTGCTGAAGGGGCCAGAGACCATCTACCTGTGTGAGTTTCTGCAAGACCTGCTCCCTGCATTTCTGGCTGATTTCCACCTGGCCTGGAAGGGCAGGGCCCTGTCTCTCTCCAGCTACAAAAGCAGCAACTGCTGAAGGGGCCAGAGACCATCTACCTGTGTGAGTTTCTGCAAGACCTGCTCCCTGCATTTCTGGCTGATTTCCACCAGGCCTGGAAGGGCGGGGCCCTGTCTCTCTCCAGCTACAAAAGCAGCAGCTGCTGAAGGGGCCAGAGACCATCTACCTGTGTGAGTTTCTGCAAGACCTGCTCCCTGCATTTCTGGCTGATTTCCACCAGGCCTGGAGGGGTGGGGTCCTGTCTCTCTCCAGCTACAAAAGCAGCAGCTGCTGAAGGGGCCAGAGACCATCTACCTGTGTGAGTTTCTGCAAGACCTGCTCCCTGCATTTCTGGCTGATTTCCACCTGGCCTGGAAGGGCGGGGCCCTGTCTCTCTCCAGCTACAAAAGCAGCAGCTGCTGAAGGGGCCAGAGACCATCTACCTGTGTGAGTTTCTGCAAGACCTGCTCCCTGCATTTCTGGCTGATTTCCACCTGGCCTGGAAGGGCGGGGCCCTGTCTCTCTCCAGCTACAAAAGCAGCAACTGCTGAAGGGGCCAGAGACCATCTACCTGTGTGAGTTTCTGCAAGACCTGCTCCCTGCATTTCTGGCTGATTTCCACCTGGCCTGGAAGGGCAGGGCCCTGTCTCTCTCCAGCTACAAAAGCAGCAGCTGCTGAAGGGGCCAGAGACCATCTACCTGTGTGAGTTTCTGCAAGACCTGCTCCCTGCATTTCTGGCTGATTTCCACCTGGCCTGGAAGGGCGGGGCCCTGTCTCTCTCCAGCTACAAAAGCAGCAACTGCTGAAGGGGCCAGAGACCATCTACCTGTGTGAGTTTCTGCAAGACCTGCTCCCTGCATTTCTGGCTAATTTCCACCTGGCCTGGAGGGGTGGGGCCCTGTCTCTCTCCAGCTACAAAAGCAGCAACTGCTGAAGGGGCCAGAGACCATCTACCTGCGTGAGTTTCTGCAAGACCTGCTCCCTGCATTTCTGGCTGATTTCCACCTGGCCTGGAAGGGTGGGGCCCTGTCTCTCTCCAGCTACAAAAGCAGCAACTGCTGAAGGGGCCAGAGACCATCTACCTCTGTGAGTTTCTGCAAGACCTGCTCCCTGCATTTCTGGCTAATTTCCACCTGGCCTGGAGGGGCGGGGCCCTGTCTCTCTCCAGCTACAAAAGCAGCAACTGCTGAAGGGGCCAGAGACCATCTACCTGTGTGAGTTTCTGCAAGACCTGCTCCCTGCATTTCTGGCTAATTTCCACCTGGCCTGGAGGGGTGGGGCCCTGTCTCTCTCCAGCTACAAAAGCAGCAACTGCTGAAGGGGCCAGAGACCATCTACCTGTGTGAGTTTCTGCAAGACCTGCTCCCTGCATTTCTGGCTGATTTCCACCAGGCCTGGAAGGGCAGGGCCCTGTCTCTCTCCAGCTACAAAAGCAGCAACTGCTGAAGGGGCCAGAGACCATCTACCTGTGTGAGTTTCTGCAAGACCTGCTCCCTGCATTTCTGGCTGATTTCCACCTGGCCTGGAGGGGTGGGGCCGTGTTCCTCTCTAGCTACAAAAGCAGCAACTGCTGAAGGGGCCAAAGACCATCTACCTCTGTGAGTTTCTGCAAGACCTGCTCCCTGCATTTCTGGCTAATTTCCACCTGGCCTGGAGGGGCGGGGCCCTGTCTCTCTCCAGCTACAAAAGCAGCAACTGCTGAAGGGGCCAGAGACCATCTACCTGTGTGAGTTTCTGCAAGACCTGCTCCCTGCATTTCTGGCTAATTTCCACCTGGCCTGGAGGGGTGGGGCCCTGTCTCTCTCCAGCTACAAAAGCAGCAACTGCTGAAGGGGCCAGAGACCATCTACCTGTGTGAGTTTCTGCAAGACCTGCTCCCTGAATTTCTGGCTGATTTCCACCAGGCCTGGAAGGGCAGGGCCCTGTCTCTCTCCAGCTACAAAAGCAGCAACTGCTGAAGGGGCCAGAGACCATCTACCTGTGTGAGTTTCTGCAAGACCTGCTCCCTGCATTTCTGGCTGATTTCCACCTGGTCTGGAAGGGCAGGGCCCTGTCTCTCTCCAGCTACAAAAGCAGCAACTGCTGAAGGGGCCAGAGACCGTGTGTGTGTATGTGTGCGTGAACCTGCTGCTCGGGATGTCTATAGACTACTGGGGTTTTGTTTAGTATTATATGTTATATTTTACTCTATGTTATATTTTAGTCTATGTACGCCACCTAGAGTGGCCATTAATTCGGCCAGATAGGCGGCCTAGAAATAAAATTTTATTATTATTATTATTATTATTCTCTGCGGCACAGCCAAAGTGGTGGTGGTGATGGTGGAAAGAGCAGGCCATGGCTGGCTAACAATGTAATGAACAAAAGGATGTTCAGAAATGAGCTGGGAAGAGCCCAATAGTGAGCTTGGAAAAGTTACTTTTTTGAACTACAACTCCCATCAGCCCAATTCAGTGGCCATGCTGGCTGGGGCTGATGGGAGTTGTAGTTCAAAAAAAGTAACTTTTCCAAGCTCTGCCCAATACACCCCCACCCCACTCTCTCACGTCCCCTAAAATGACCATTCCAGCTGGAGGCATCATCATCGCATGGGCAGCAACCCGTCCCAGTCCTTCTGCGTCCTCCCCCAGTGACGCCATTATCCCATCCACGCATCCTGCTATTCCAGCTGCCCCCTCCTTGGCCCCCAGGGCTCCAACAGGCAGGCCTTCCAGCTCTTCCCAAAATGGCCCTAGACTCAGGCAAAAAGGTCTACCAACCACCCTGAGGTTGGCAGAGCATGGAGACTGGTAGGCAAGGGACTCCTCACCTCCGGGAAAGGGGTCGACTCCGTGCTCCCCCTTGCACAAGTTGACTTGGTGTGGTTTGGCAGAGGCTCAAGGGTGCAGCCAGTGCTCAGTCAGGGGCCTCCTCCCTCTGGCTGCATTCTCAATGGGCCTGGCTGGCTCTCTCGACCCAACCTGGACACACGTGCAGAGTGTGCGCCCGTCTGCCCAGGCAGCCAGAAACTTAACAGGTCCCCGTCCCAGGCCCGACAGCCCAGGTGCCCTGAATCCTTTCTTTGCAGAGCCCCAACATGACATGGTACAGCAAGTAGGGACACGGGGGGGGGGGTCTTCTGTACTGTACTTGCCCCTCCACCTCCTTGTGCCCTTGCAGCTGACATGGCATAAAAGACCAATTGCTTTTTATTAAACATCTTCTTCTGTTTTCACCACAAACTCCAGAAAAAAAAATTATAATAAATTTGACATAAAATAAACTCGAGAGCTTGAGAGGGAGAGAGAATTGCCTGGGGAGGCCAAGCGGACACCAGGGAACAACAGCCCCCCTATGACCTGAACTCCCTTCCAAGGTAGGGAATATGTACAGGGGCTTGAGGTTGAGAGACAGAGAGAGAGAGAAAAAAGCTCTTCTTATGTACAGTACAAATCCCTGGGGCAGTCCATGGGGAGCAGGCTGGGCAGGAGGCATTGGGGGGAGGGGGATTTCACATATGTACAAACTTTTATATAATAATAATAATTATAATTCATCATCATCATCATAATACGTATAAATATCTACGGTGCCCACCTGAGCCACCGTCATTGTCCGGGGGGAGGAGAGAAAAAGAACGTGAACGGGGTAGGAGAGTCCTTACAAAATAAATATGGGGGTTAGAGAGGGCAAAAATGGCAAGGGGTAAAAGCAGGGAGGAGAGAGAGAAGGGGCGGGAAAGATGCAGCAGGAAGAGAAGAAATCGCAAGAACGGAAAGAAACAGCCACGACAACCACCACTAACTCTGCCGAACACTGTTTTCACCCAGCAGCAGCTCAGGACCCAAAGCACGACTGACTGACGGACGGACAGACGGGCGGACAGTGAGCGAGCGAGCGAGCACCACACGAGTGTGGGGGGTCAGCCCCCTTTCCCTTCACTTCTCTCCAGCAGGCGTGTGGGGCAGGATCCCTGCCCCCTGCCCTGAGCGCCCTGCGGCCGGCTGGGCAGTTCTAAAATGGCTTCTTTGAGATAGTTTAACAAGCCCTCCCCAATGGTCTTTCCCCCAGAAATTTGAGGGGGGAGGCTGGGGGCAGCTTGAGAACAGGAAGGAAACGAAAGAACAAAAGTTAACCCCCCTGCCCTGCTCTGCCCCCCCTACACGGAGGAAAATAGAACTATGTATATATATAGAATTAAGAATCCAGAGTAATATCCAGAAACAAAGAGGGTGGGGGGGGTCACTGTACAGAGCAGGCAAAGCCCTTTGTCAAAGGATGGGGGGATGATGGCAAGCGGATGTAGCCCCTCCCCTTCAGAAAGGGAAGAGGGGGAGGCCCACCCTAACCCTTGCCCAGCCTGGGCAGTGCTGAGCTTGGGGGGGGGGTCATTCCCTTCCCATCTAGCCTTTCTCCCATGCTCCCCCCCCCGGAAAAGAGAATGAGCAATAGGTCAGCGTCTGTGGGGGGGAACCCCAACCCTTCATGGCAGCTGGCTGAGGCGAGTGCATGGCAAGGGAATTGGGACCAGCCTACCCCCTGCAGGCAAACCTCCCTCCCTCCCCAATATCAAAGAGGGAGTGTGAGGCAGATAGAAGAGAGAGGATCCCCCCCTTCATCCTGCTGCTGCCTTAAGGAGAAAGGTCATTGCTGCCATTGGGGGAGGGGGAGGGAGGGGGAAGGCAGGGGATGCCACTCCTGAGAAATACCTGGGGGAGAGGGGGAGGGGGAGACCCCTGACTCTGCTTGGGAATGCAGAGGAAGGTGCTCCGTGGGCAACAATGTGAGAGGAGGGTTAAGATTGTCGTCTGTGTCCTGCTATAAAACACCCTGAAAATGGTCCTGGACCCTTCCCCGGCCCCTGCGTGGTTCTGGACCGGCCCCCCACCTCACCCACCCCACCCTGCTGCTGCTGGTGCACGCTGGCTGGGGAGGTGGGGTGAGGCGGGGGGCAGTCGCTAGTGCTCAGACGCGGTGTTGCGAAACTCTCCATTTTCCGTGATCTGGAGTCGCGGGGGCGGAAGCGGTTGCCCTGATAGGATCCCGTTCCAGGGCTGGCCCATAGCGACGCTCAGACGCGGGTTTGCTGCACCCATGGCGGAAAGCTGCCTCTCCTGCAACGGAGACAGAGGGAGGGGAGAGCGGCACTTATTTATTAACGTTAGGGGGTGCTGGCGCTCGCGCCCATCCCAGGCACACACCCTGGCCTGTGAAAGGATGCTGGGTTTATGGAAGAGGTCCTTCTTCCCCCACACACCCCATCTCACTGCCACCCTCCGCTCCCACTGCCCCGACACCGTGCATATTTCTATGCCCAGAGGGACACAACAGGGTCTGTATTCGGGGTGGGTGGGATCTATTGCATTTGTGGACTCCTGGGCCACTCTGTGACTCTGTTTGTCTTGGTGATGCTGGACTCTGGGCTCAGTGGGACTGACTGGGATGCCCCTTACACTGTGGGCAAGGCTGGATGGTGCCCAGGCTCACCCCTCCATCCTCTCCCACTTTCCTGGCATTTCCAATCCAGGAGAAGACGAGAAGAGCCTGGCGGCTGGATCAGCCCACTGAGGAGGATCCGTGTGGTCCCACAGCTGCCAATCACGTGCCCCAGTGAGAAGGCCACAAGCAGGGCGTGGGGCACCAGCCCTTTCCCACTTGCTTGGGGGGCTTGCCTTGTCCTCCCTTTTGAATCTCCCAGCCTTCAGTTTCCCTGCATGTGCCCCACTGGGCTCTGCAGCACTATGAGAGAGGGAGAAAAACCTTCCCTCTACCCGCTTTCTCCACACCAAGCATGATCTTATACACATCCACCATCTCTAGCCCCTTGTTCCTCCTCCTCCTTTCCCACCTAAACATCGTAACTTTTCCTCGCAGGGGACTTGTTTTAGAGTGCTTCCATACGCAGGCTCCCTCGAGCAGACCAGGCCGCCAGTTTTCCCGTTTCTCATCGTTTGCCCCCCCAACATGCTCTTTCCAGTTCTTTGATTTCTTTGGTTTATCCTGCCATTTAACCCCCTCGGGCAATCCCCTCCCCCCCAACCATTCATGGTTTCTGAGAATGCATGTAGGGTTTGGAGTGTGTGGAAGGAAGAGGAATCCCACAAGTACTGCAGAATTTCAAAGTCTCAAAAATTTCACTGGCCGTTGTGAGAATGGATCCACCCTTCCCATTTTCTGACTCTCTATTCCTCTGTCCCTTCACTGAGGCCTCTCTGTGAGCATTAATTATAATTTAAAAATCCCAGAATGTCCCGACTTGAGACACATCCAAGTTTCACTACTCGGACAGATGGGAGCCTTGTGTTCTGCTTCTCAAAGTTAAAGTCCACATTGAGGTATTCCTGCTGGGCATCACATTACAGAAATTAAGACCCTTTTTCTCTGAGCAGGAGAAAGCGGCATCAGAGGCAGCCCCAGATTTCCTAAGCTCTCTTGATCCACATTTGATTTCCCTAAAAAAAAAAAAACTCTGGAAAATAATGTGGGTATGACAGAGATGGCAAAGGACCAAAATTATGGCCCCTCCCACTAGGGCCACTGGTTGCCCACCATGACAACAGGTTGCTCGACTAGATGGGCCATTTGCGCTCCTTAAGTTCTTGCGTAAGGACAGACAGCAAAATATGTTATGATCAAGTAAGATCAGGAATACTGATCTTCCAGAATATGTGCCCTTTTAAAAATGATCTTTAAAAGCCCCATAGGTCACACACAGTATGCTCGCATGGAAGTTGGTTCAGGTATGATCAGCTGAAGGGGGGTGCTAGAGAGAACAGCCCCTCCACTGGCAGAACATGATTAGCTAAGATGTCAAAGCCACCAAAGAAGCTCGAAGAAGCACCCACAAGGGTGCAAGGTCCTTCTGAACAGTTGCTCCGGATTCTCCCTACACACTGAATTTTCTACGTGGAAAAATGGGCGAAAGGAAGAAACAGCAGAGGGTGCTAACTGCAAAGGGGCAATGCTGTTGTGTGCATGCCCTGTACAAAACACCCAGGCAAGGAATAGTGGGGATCGCTCACAGCGACAGTCAGCCGCTGGCTGCAGCCAGGACACAGGTGGAGGGAGGGCCAATTCCCCCTTTGAGGGAGGCCAAGAGCTTTCCTGTCCGCAGTCTAAATATCTGCCTGCACTGCTTGGATTCCCTGGAAACAGCCTGTACCCTTGCACAGAAGCCCCGCTGGGTAAAGGACTGAACCCTGACCCACACCAAGCACATGGAGAAATCACAACATTCCTGGATGGGTTGGGAAGGACCTCCTAGTGCCCCCAATTCCCTCCCTACTGTTCAACTGGGGTCCTCTCTGATGATCCCTGAGGCCCTTCTAGGGTCTTGAGTCCCATCAGGAGGAGGCCAGCCCCAGGGTCTCTGGCATCCACTCCGCACCGAAGACCCCAAGGAACCTCCTTGCCCAGGATGGCCGCAGAGTGTCCTAGGGGCGCCAGCATTCTCTGATCCCTCAGCAGGGGGCACCCAAACTCCCAGCCCCACAGAGCCACATGGTCCCCCTCCCCCACCCCGTAATGGCACTAACCTCTCAGTGGCAGCTGTCCACCACACAGCCGATCCCCCCTCATGCCTGGGAGCACTCAGGGCCCCCGTCTTTCCAGACGGGGGGGCTCCTGCATCCTCCCTCCTCCCATGACACGCACACATGCACAAAAATCCCTATCCACCCCCAGACACGTGCACGCGTTTGCTCTCTGCAGCTGCAGGCAAGGCAAGAACGCGCCCACCCAGGGAACACACAGCACTGGGCATCCAAGTGGAATGGGGTGCGAACAGACACAAGACATGGGGGGGAGACGGTGATGCAGGGGGCACAGGGCTGGGCTCATGCTAGGGAGACAGACTGGGGGGGGGCTGGAAAAATGCCCTTGGCTAGTGCATTGTCCCTCCCCCTGTGAAGCAGCCTTAAAAATATCAGATTGGGTTGGGGGAAGGAGGGCTCTGGGGATTAGGGTCCCCACCGCTCCACCCCTCATGCGCACCATATACAGACAACCACAGCCACATTTTTAATCCAAAGGAGGAAGCAGTGCAGAAGAAACCCCCCAAACAGAATGAAACTGTCCTCCCACAGATGGGCATCCAGTGGGGGACCCCCCGAGGCTCACCCCAGACTCCCAGAGGCTCCTAGAGGGAGGGAGGGAGGGGCACAGAGCTACTCTCTAGGGGGTGGAGGAGGGGGCATGTGCAGGACCCACCTGGTCTGCTACTGAGTGGCGAGGGTCCCTCCATGTGTGAAAGGCTGAGGCATGCAGAGTTACCTGGTGAACAGCTAGGATGAAACGAAGAAAACACATTGGTTGGGGTCAGGGCCCCGGTGGTTATGGGGCAGAGCAGGGCAGGAGATGAGCCTGGGCGGGCAGGACGAGGAGGACGGCAGCAGCAGGGTCTCTCCTTGGGCATGCCACACCTATCTCCCCCCAGCTCCAAGGAAGTGACCGAGGGGCTACCGGGGGGATTTGGGGACTGCCCTACTACACATCTGCTGGAGGGACCGGCCCTGTGTGACCCCCCAGCCCAAACACAGGCAGACGCATCAGGGGAGCCCTTCTGCCGCTGGATCAGCCCAAGGGGGCCCTCCGCATGCAGCCCCCTCTTCCCTGCAGTGATTATGGGAAGCCCACAAGGAAGTAGCCCCCTCCCCACTTGTGATTCCTCCCAGCAACGGCCATTGTCCAGAGACACTGACTGCCCTGGACAACGGATGGAGAACAGCCACTGTGGTGGCTAGCAGTAGCCAGTGACGGCCTCTGAGAATGTATCTAATTCTCTTTCAAGCCATCCCAGCTGGTGGCCTGCACTGGATCCTGTGGGGTCGAATCCCAGGCTTTGCAATGCTGGGCTCTGACTGCTGTCACGCGACCAAGAGCTGCAGTGGGGGAGACACCCCCCTCCCCCAGGAGCAGGTGCAGCAAGAGGCACCGCTGGGCAGAGGGTCTCTGCCTTCCTATCCCTCAGGGGGGTGGGGGGCATCTTAGCGACGTTTGGGGGAGGGGAGCGGCTAGGGAAACTTTGCTGGGACAGCTCTGACCTCTCCCATACTGAAGATGCCTTTTCATCTCTCCGCCGTTTGGCCAAATGGCGACAGTGGCTCTCCTGTGAGTGTCTGCCCATCAGAGTGAACCCCAAGCTGCTGTTGGGCCACCAGGTTCCTTCCAGAGCCCTTCCTGTGACCTTTGGCCTGGGGGCAGGGGGAGAGAGCGCACTTGGCTCAGCCTTTGGGGGAAGAAAGGGCCCCATGGCTGAGCCTCTCCAAGCCCCACTGATGGCTCTTGGTCAAGGCATCGTGCAAACGAGAAGCCTTCTGCTGGTCAAGGGAGGCTCTTCATTCCCGTCACAAATGCCCACAGTGGATTTTTGGCCCTATCCCTCGCCCCTAGGCTGGAGGAATGGCAAGATGGACACTGACCCCGAGGCGGAGAGGATCTCTGGAGCTCTGGCACAAAGCCTGGGCCGCTGCCCGGATGGGAAGAGGGTGGAAGAGCAGCCACAGGCGCAGGCCATCCTTGCCACGGGCGGGCTTCTGTCTGAGTGACAGAGCAGCCGCCTGTGCAGAAGCCTCAAGCACTCCCACCCTCTTCCCACAGGCTGCAAAATGCCCACCAGGTACGTAGCAGGAAGCCGGCCAGCCAGCTGCTCCCTCCCTCCCCAGCTGGGCTCTCAGCCGTCCCTCCTCACAGGCCCTTCATAGTCTCCTCCCTTCTGGACTGATCTGGGCCGCCCAAGGGGCAAGGAATCCCCAGGTCACATGGGCACACAGGCGGCCGCTCCCTCCCTTGGGCATCTCTCTCTGCCGAGGCCCAGCCCTGTGCACGGAGGAAGGGAGGAAGGGAGGAAGAGAGGGCAGGCAGAAGCGTGCCCGGGTGGACAGATGACGAGGTGGGCAGACGGATGGGCAGGCAGATGGGCGGGCGGGGAGAGACGCAGACGCGGGTGGGATGGCTATGAAGACATGGAATAGAACAATGACATTGTAATTTCCACCTGAGCGTCGAGCAGCCGCTTCCGCGTTTCGGAGGCGTCGAGGGCGGCCGAGTGATCCCTGCGCAGCTCCTCCTCCACCAGCATCAACCTGCAGGGACAGGCTTCACTGGAGTCAATCCGGGCCCCCCCACCCAGCAGGCAGGCGGCGGGAGCCGGGGCCGCCAGCAGCTGCGGGAAGGGGGGCTCCCAAGGGCGGCGGGGCCATGGAGGAGGAGCCTGGGCCCTCCAGCCCATGGCCCCGCCGGTGAGGAGGAGGAGGAGCCCCTTCCCCCCTACACTGGCAGCCTCTTCGGGCCCGACTGGCCAGAGAATCCTCACCCCCCTTGCCTCCTGCCCTCCAAGAATGGCTGGAGCCAGCAGGGAATGCACCCCAGTGCCCCTCTGAGGGAGACAGAGCCACACGTGTGGGACGGACGGGACCCCCTGCACTCGCTGGGCCTCCCAGGCCAGCCCTTCTCCTTCCCACCCGAGGGGCTCCGACCTGCAGCTCACCTGCCGATGATGCTCTTGATCTGGGAGTCCTTCTCCACCTGCTGTTGCCGGAGCCGCTTCTCGCTCTGCTCCAGCCGCTGCTGGTACTGCTGCAGGATTTTGCTGGTCTGCTCCTCCTGGGTCAGCAGCCGCCGCTCATACTCCTCCAGCTTCCGGTTGGACATGTGCAAGCGCTCCTTCAGGGAGTGGATCTCCTCCTCATACTCCTTCACCTGGCACAGCAGAGAGGAGAGATCCATGCTTGGCTCACCAGCAACCACTGCACATGTCACACACACACACACTCCCTCCCTGCCTCCCTCCCTCATTTAAGGTTCAGCTGAAGGAAGCCACGGGGGAAGTTGTGTGCCAGTTTACCCCAGTAGCAGAAGATACCCCCTCCCCCCAGGAGCCTCAGAGGGGCTTCCACGAGACTGGCACAAGGGCATCTGCCCAGGCTCACCCTGAAGGCCTCGGCCCACCAGCTCCCCCCAATCAGCACAGCAGGGAGGGGCCCAGGGCAGCTGGGTGGCCGCAGCAGGCTTCCCGCCCATTACCCGGTCCAGCCGACTCTCGTCCATGGACTTCGAGTATTCCTTCAGCTTGTACTCTTCCCGCTCAATATGTGAGCTCTCAATGTCAGCGGAGAGGTGCGGCATGTTGGAGACCCAGGCGACTGTCCGCTCGGAGGCCGGCATGACGGGGTTCAGTGTGGAAGGCGTGTGCGATGGCTGCCGGGACACAGGAGGGCACCGAGGTGAGCAGGTGGGCAAGAGGCCTCCAACCTCCCCCACCCCCATATCCGCCAGTCACCAGTGCTGCCGCCACTGCTGCTCCTTGGGGGAAAAATGCTTCCTTCTAAGGCAGGAAGTGGGGGAGCCTTTTTAAAGCCAAGGGATGCATGTCCTTGAGGGAGGAAGTCCAGGGGTCCATACGGGTGGTGGGAAGGACCAAAAGTGGATGAGGACACACCTGCCCCCCCTCCATCCAGAAGAGCATCAGAAGCACCCCTCTGCAGCAGTGGGATCAGGGCAAAGCCAGGGGGTGGGGGTTAGTCCAGCACTCTGTTCTCACAGTGGCCAACAGATGCCCAAAATGGGGTTGACACCCCCCTCCATTCACCCGCCTGCTCTCCACAATTCACACTCATCCCTCCACTGTCATGGACCAGAGCCTTCCTACCCTCGTTCTGCAAATTTTTAAAATCCCCCGTCCCGCACTTCATGTGCCCAGACGTCTCTCTGTGCCCTCCTGCAGTGAGGGGGAGGACACAAAGGAGGGAGCGTGCCAGTGAGACCCCTCCCAAACAGAGAGGGGCTGGCCACGGTTGTCCATTTTCCGGTAACATCCATCCCAATTAGACAATTGCAACATGTTCTACATGGGACTGCTTGGAAACTCTCATTAGAGTGGAATGGAGCAGCCAGCTTGGTTGGCTACTGGGAAACAAGTTGCGAGGGGTCCAGAGACATGGGCTGTTCAGTCCCTGCCCCCCTACCCCACTGCAACCTTTCGTACTCCTTCCCCAGAGAGGCTTGCCTTGCACTATCTTTGTTTTCTTTCCGGCAGAGATGAAAACTGTTTCTTTGCCCGGGTCTCTCAGGAGTCTTAATTTTAGCTCTGACCATCTGGCTTCTAACTTGGCAGTTCTTGCCTGTTAATATTTCCATCTGTAGGTCAGATAGCCATGGCTTAAGGGCCCCAACCCAACTCCTGTGCCCCCCCAAATCTGGGGTGAGGAATGTGCTTTTCCCACTCCACACGCCCCTCAAGGGCAGCACCAGAAGCAGGTGTTCTCTTAGTGGTCTCTGTGTTTTCTTCGAGGGGGAGGGGGCGACCCATCAGCATTTGCACTCAGCTGTGCCTATTCCAACCCACGAGGCAGCTGGGTGAAGAAGCCACAGGGGCCACCCATCCCGCGCTGGGTCTGGCCTGTGGGGAAAGGGGTGGAGTGAGATGAGTGCATCACTGTGGGAGGAGGAATTGCGCCCCCTCCTTAAGAAGACCTCTCTGAACCCCAAAGCATTAAATAAGTATTGCTCAGTGGCAAATATCCCCTTTTGGGGCAAGGTGCTTGAGAAAGTCCTGGTGGTCCAGCTTCAAGCATGCTTGGAGGAAACTGATTGCTTGGATCCATTCCAGTCTGGCTTCAGGCCTGGCCTTGACATCCGTTGGGAGAGCGATGGGGGAGAGCGACCTGCTTGGTCTCCTTGATCTCTTGGGGGCTTTTGATACTGGTGGCCACAGTATCCTTTTGGAGCATCTCAGGGAGCTGGGGGTTTGGAATAAGGTGTCATCAATATGCAAATGATACCCAGTTCTACCTCTCTATTCCATCTGAATCAGGAAAGGGGAAAAAATGATACTGCCAAGCGGAGCTACGAAGAAATCACATCAGACTTTGAAACTCTGGGAAGAAATTCAAGGACTTTGGGGACCAGATAGTTTTCTCGTCCCTCTTTCTGGTACTTAGAAGCGGAGTGGAAAGGGAAAGAAAAATACTCCATGTGAATGAATGGCTACGAAGGTGGTGCCGACGTAAAAGATTTGGATTCTGGGACCGTGGGCTATGCTTCCTGGAAGATGGACTGCTGGCAAGTGATAGGTTGCACCTCACACAGACTGGGAAGAATGTGTTTGGCCACAGCATGGAGAAGTTCATCAGGAGGGCTTTAAATTGAATCGTAAGGGGGAAGGAGATGTAAGGAGGTAAAGACTAACAAAGGCTTGTGCACAGTAACAGGAACTGAGGGAATGGCTCTAATGGAGCCCAGTAATAGCCTTCATAAAAATGTAGGAAGGAAGCCAGGCCGTAACTTACATGGTCTTTGATGTCTGTGTACTAATTCCCAGTGTAGGGAAACAAAAAGGATGAATTTGAACTCTTAATACAGAAGAATAAATACAGCTTTATAGGTTTAACTGACACTTGGTGGGATGACTCCCATGACTGGAATGCAGCGATTGAAGGATATAAGTTGTTCAAAAAGAACAGAAGGAATAAAAAGGGAGGTGGAGTCATGCTATATGTTAAATATATATATCCCTGCACAGAAATACAGGAGGATGAGCTTGGTAGCTCCACCAGGAGTATCTGGATTGAAATAAAGGGGGAAAGGAATAAAAGGAACATTGTGGTTGGAATTTACTACTGACCACACAATCAAGGAGAAGACGAGGATGAAACTTTCGAAAAGCAAATTGCCAAAGTTTCGAGGAGGCATGATGTAGTAGTAATGGAGGATTTCAATTACCTGATATCTGTTGGGAGATAAATTCTTCCAAGCATGGCCCCTCCAAGAAATTCCTGGCTTGTGATGGAGATAACTTTCTCCTACAGAAAGTGGAGGAAGCAACTAGAGGATCAGCTATCTTTGATGGATGAAGTGGCAGTTATGGGAACTCTGAGGGAAAGTGACCACACTATACTCTGGTCCACTTGCATTGGCTGCCTGTATGTTTCCGAGCTCGATTCGAAGTGCTGGTTTTTAACCTATAAAGCCTTACACAGCTTGGGGCCACAATACCTGATGGAACGCCTCTCCTGACACGAACCCACCCATACACTACACTCAACATCAAAGGCCCTCCTCCAGGTGCCTCCTCCGAGGGAAGCTGGGAGGATGGTAACAAGGGATAGGGCCTTCTCAGTGGTGGCCCCCAAATTATGGAATGATGCTAGTGACGAGGGGCGCCTGGCGCCAACACTGTTATCTTTCCAGTGCCAGGTCAAGACTTTCCTCTTCTCCCAGGCATTTTAGCAGGTGTTTTTAAATTGTTTTTTTTTTAAGTGTTTTTAAATTTGTATATTTGTTTTTAATGTTTTTAATTGTTGTAAACTGCCCAGAAAGCTTCGGCTATCGGGCGGTATACAAATGTAATTAATAATAATAATAATAATAATAAACTTGAGTTCTTGATTTTAAATGAAGCAAAAGCTGAGAGTAGCCATACGCGTACCCTGGACTTCAAGAAAGCAGATTTTAATAAACTCAGAACAATTGTAGGTAAGGTTTCATGGCTAGTGACCCTAATGAGAAAAGGAGTCCAACATGGGTGGGAGTTTCTAAAAGGGCAAATTCTAAAGGCACAGTGACAAACAATTTCATCAAGAGGAAAGACAGCAGAAGAAGCTAGAGATGACCTGAAAACAAAAAAGGACACATACAGGAAGTGGAAAGGAGGCCAGGTCACAAAGGAAGAACACAGAAAGGTAGCACAGAATTGCAGGGATGGCATCAGGAAGGCTGAAGCTGAGAATGATCTGAGGTTAGCGATAGATACCAAAAGCAACAAAAAAGCTTTCTTCAGGTATGTCCATAGTAACAGTCAGAGAAAAGAAATGGTTGGCACAGCTACTCAATGAGGATGGCAAAATGATAACAAATGACAAAGAAAAGGCAGAAGCGCTCAATTCCTGCTTTGGCTCGGTCTTCTCCCAAAAAAGGCTCTATGACCCTCCTGGGAAACATGAAGTTGAAGGGGCAGGATTGCAGCTTAAGACTGATAGACAAATGGTCAAGGAATATCCAGTACCTGAGAGGCAGCTGGACAGGCACCTGTCGGGAATGCTTTCATTTGGATTCCTGCATTGAGCAGGGGGTTGGACTCGATGGCCTCAGAAGCCCCTTCCGATTCAATGATTCTAAGGCAGCTGAGGTGCTGGATCGGTGCTTGGAGGTGGTGATGGGTGGGATGTGTTACGTGTCCAGAGTCCTCATGTCCAGGAGGTGGGGAGATGGCATGTTCTGGATGGGTTGTTCTTTCCTTGAAGGAGCAGATGCGCAGCCTGGGGATACTCCAGGATCCAACATTCTCCCTGGAGATTCTAGTGGGCTCAGTGGCTAGGAGTGTCTTTTTCCAGCTCCAGCTGGTTTGCCAGCTTCCATCCCTTTTGAACAGAGATGACTTGGCCACAGTACTTCATGGTCTGGTAACTTCCAGACTGGATTACTGCAACGTGCTCTACGTAGGGCTGCCCTTAAAGACAACTCACAAAAGTAAACTGGCCCAAAATGCAGCGGCCAGATTACTGTCTGGGGTTCCCTTTGGGTGAAGGCTGTGCAATATTTATTATTATCATTATTATTATTATTATTATTATTATCTGGAGCTACTTTGGAAGCTTCAACCTCTTTAGGGATGTACAATCAGCCATGAAAATTGGGTTGTGGCTGGTTAGCGCAGATGGAGCTGAGGAACTACCTTTGACAAACACGGAGCGCCCATCCTGATGAGAAAAGAGAAATGGAGGAAGTGTCTGCACAAGACTCTGGGAATCCATGGAAACACAGGGGGCTGGGTGTTGTATGGGTTCAAGCTGCAGGAAGCCAGATTTCAGTTGAACTTCATGAAAACCTTCCTAGCTGTTAGAGCGGTACATTCATTTTCACTGGCGATCACTCATGGCTGAATAAGACTGTCTTCCAAGATAAGGTCTTTAACAGTGGGTCAACAATGGAGCCAATGACCTATGGAGGTGGTGGGCTCTCTAACACTGGAGGCGTTCAAGAGGCAGCTGGACAACCACATGCCAAGTATAGTTTAAATTGGATTCCTGCATTGGACTGGATGGTCTTATAGGCCCCTTCCAACTCCACGATTCTATGATTCTCTATTAAGCAAGTGCAGTGCCAGCTCAGATGGAGAAGGGGTGGCACTGTGGCACTTTCTGCTTCAGGAGCTGTGGCACTGGAGGCCAGTGTTTCCAGTTGGAGCAACAATGCAGCATCTAGGCCGAGTGTCATGGCCCCGTCAGAGGACTCATCAGACGAGGATGACTTGGGAGTAACAGCAGCAGACCCAGAAGCAGCAGACCCAGAAGGAGAAATGGAGGAAACTCCTGAGAACCCAGCTCCTTCTCCCCCTCAGCTGCACAGCACCCCAGACACAGCTGAAGCCCTTCAGCCAGACGCAGGCAGTGAACAGGATACTCCCCCCTCACCTGCAGAACGTAGACAACAGAAGGTCAGGCAGAAGAGGGGCAGGCCTGTCCACTTAAGGCCAAAATGCTGAGGGCTCGCACCTGCTGACAAACCTGCTCCTTAAAAGTCAAACCTTGGCTTCAGCTTGTTGCTGACTACAACATCAGGCGTGACCACTGTGTGTCTTCCTATACCCGGAACCTTGACTTGGACTGATCTCTCGGCAAACTAGACCCGGACCTTCACTGACGTCTCTTCTGGATTTCTGGCTTGGCACGTAAGCTTTGAACGGCCTCTGCCCTTATCTTGCTTCCTCCTTGCTAGCCTGGCAGATTTATAGCCAAGCTGCCGGCTGAGGACTTATGGCCTGGCAATTACCAAGGAATCTCCAGCCCTGCCTGCACCCCCACCGACACTGCTGTCTCAGTGAAGAGCTGACAGTTTGTAGTCAGCCCAAAACGAAGCAAGCAACAAGTGAGTGAGGGAAGTGCCGACCATGGAGCAACTCCAGCAGGAAAACTTGCTCCTGCGCTCACAAGTAGACCAGCTGCTGTTGGCCGTCGAAGGCTTGCAAGCCCAGCTAGCAGCAGCCCCACCCACTCTACCTACAGGGAGAGCCAAGTGCCCTGTGACCCTCCCAGAGAAATTCACTGGGGCTTCAGAACAGCTCTCAGCCTTCTTGGCCCAGGCCCAGCTCTTCATGGAGTTACGACCAGAGGCCTTCCCAGATGATAAGACCCAGGTGGGATTCTTGATTAACCTGTGCACCGGGGCCGCAGCTAGATGGGCCACGACCCTGCTCCTTGAGCGTAGCCCCGTGCTCAACGACCTAGCTGCCTTCACCAGGGAACTGAAGGCTATGTTTGAGGACCCAGTAAAATCAGCCACAGCCAACCGCCGCATACGCAGGCTGCGGCAAGGCCGACGCACCTTGGGGGAATATGTAACAGACTTTCGTTTACTACAACAAAACCTGGGCTGGAACGAAGCGGCTCTCATGGATCAATTTCAGGAGGGGCTGTCCGATGAGCTTCTGGATGAGCTAGCTAGGGTGGAGCGCCCTGGAACCCTGCAAGCTCTAATACGCCTGTGTCTCCAGATTGATGGGAGGCTGGAAAGCAGGCGTGCTGCCAACCGACCCGCCAGTCTACAGAGCTTCGGCCCCAGTGGCTGTGCCCTCGGATCCCTCCGGCAAGGACCCTACACCCCCGGTAGAACCTATGCAGCTGGGAGGGGCTCGGCCATGTCTTTCTGCTGCCGAAAAGCTGAGACGCAGGCAGCAGGGCCTCTGCCTGTATTGCGGGGCCCAGGGACATTTTGCAGCCCATTGTTCCGCAAAATGACCCACAGCCCCTACCTCGGGAAACGCCCACGCCCCGGCCTCCACAGGCCCCTGAGCCGGAGCAACCTCGTGGTTCAGGGGGCCCGCCACCTCAGTTCCTCACCACCCAAGCATCTGACCATGTTGATCTCTCTGACAGTCCGCGGAAGGGGTACCCTCCAAGTACCAACCATGCTGGACTCAGGATCCACCAGCAATTTCATGGACGTGTCCTTTGCCAATCTACACCAGGTTCCTAGTCAACCCATTTGTCGCCCTATCCTCGTGGAGACTATTGATGGCCAGCTTCTCGCCTCAGGCCCGGTAGTACAGGAGACAGTGCCGCTAGACATGGCCCTGGGTGAGCACCGGGAAAGCCTCCAGTTCTACCTGGCTGCCGCGCCCCACTTCCCGGTAGTGCTTGGCCTGGCGTGGCTACAGTGGCACGACCCCCTCATCCAGTGGTCCACGGGCCGACTGACCCTCAGATCCCCCTATTGCCAAACCACCTGTTGGGGGCCGAAGGAGCACATCCTGACTACCCGGGAGGCAAGCTCCGCACTGGAGAAATTACCGGAAAAGTACCGGGAGTTCCAGAATGTTTTTGGGACGCAAGAGGCAGACCAGTTGCCGCCCCATCGTCCTTATAACTGCCCCACTGACCTGCTCCCCGGAGCCAAGATTCCCATGGGCCAGATTTACTCCCTGTCGGAACCCGAACTTGCAGCCTAGACAAGAACCTGCATTGAGGGTTCATTCGCCCCTCCACGTCACCTGCAGCCGCCACTGTACTATTCATAAAAAAGAAATGTGGGGAACTCCGGCTTTGTAATGACTACCGAGCCCTCAACCAGTTTACAGTTCAGAATCGGTACCCTTTGCCCCTGATCCCAGAACTACTAGAGCGGCTGTGGGGCGCTCGCATTTTCACCAAACTGGACCTGAGAGGGGCCTATAACCTGGTGCGTATGCGGGAGGGAGATGAGTGGAAGATGGCCTTTCGCACCCGTTATGGACATTTTGAGTACACAGTGATGCCTTTTGGCTTGTGCAACGCCGCTGCCGTCTTTCAGCACTTCATGAACGACATCTTCCGGGACCTCCTAGACTGCTTCCTGGTGATTTACTTGGATGACATCCTGATCTACTCACCGAACCCCTCGGAACATAAGGAGCACGTTCAAGTGGTGCTGCAGCGCCTGCGGGAGAACCGCCTCTTCGCCAAGCTAGAAAAATGTGCATGTGACCTCACTACCGTGGATTTCCTAGGCCATCGGATCTCTCCCTCGGGTATCCAGATGGACCCAGCCAAAATTGAGACCATCCTCCAATGGGCAGCTCCTCAAAGCCACAAAGATGTGCAGCACTTCTTGGGCTTCGCCAACTATTACCGCCGGTTCATCTCCCACTTCTCCGAACTAACAACACCCATATCAGACCTGCTTCGAGGCAAAGAGAAGTTTGCTTGGACGGAGGCCGCTCAACAGGCATTCCAGCGCCTCCAACAAGCCTTTACGTCTGAACCCATCCTCCAGCAGCCTGACCCCACCAGACCTTACATAGTAGAGGCCGATGCATCCGATAAGGCAGTGGCAGCGGTCCTACTACAGCTGGTGGGGAACAAGCAGTCCTTGCTCCCCTGTGCGTTCCACTCCCGGAAACTCAATTCTTTGGAACAGAACTACGCCATTTGGGAGAAGGAGTTACTGGCCATAAAAGTAGCCTTCAAGACCTGGCATCATCTCTTGAAAGGGGCACACCATCCGGTACAGGTATGAACAGACCATTGAAACTTGGAGCACCTGCAAAGCGCCCAACGGCTTAACCAACGCCAGATCCGGTGGTCCCTGTTTTTCTCCCGGTTCCAGTTCACGGTCACCTACCTCCCCGGCTGCCAAAACACACAAGCAGATACACTCTCTCGCAAGCAGGAATACCGAGCCGAGCAGTTCGATCTCCCCCTTTGCCCAATCCTCCGCCCAGAGAACTTCGCAGCTACCCACCAGCCACAACCCCTACTGGACCGGGTGCAGGAACAGCAACAAAAGGACCCATACGCCCTGGCACAGCAGCGAGAGCTCCAATCAGGAACGCCCACCCTGGACAGCCCATTTTCCTTGCAAAATGGCCTCTTGTACCACCGGAACCGTTTGTACGTTCTCCTGGGAGCTCTCCGGGGAGAGGTGTTCCAGCTCTGCCATGACAGCCAGCGTGCAGGTCATTTTGGAACCTATAAAACCCTCCACCTGGTCCTACGGGATTTCTGGTGGCCCCGGGTCCAAGAGGACGTCAAGGACTATGTAGCTGCCTGTGATATCTGCCAGTGAGCCAAGAGACACTCTGGAAAGCCACCTGGGCTCCTGCTCCCGCTGCCTACCCCCCCCCAGGGCCCTGGCGCTCGGTCTCCCTGGATTTTATCACGGACTTACTGGCCTCCAGCGGAATGACCACCATCCTCGTGGTCGTAGACCTGTTCACCAAGATGGCCCATTTCCTCCCCTGTGCCGGACTACCCTCTGCCCCAAAAACTGCTCAACTGTTTTTGACCCAGGTTTTCCGTTTGCACGGCCTCCCCAACCACCTGATATCTGACCGAGGAGCCCAGTTCACTGCCCGGTTCTGGCAGGCCCTGTTTCGGGCCCTGAACGTCCAGATCCACTTGTCCTCCGCCCACCACCCTCAATCAGATGGACAAACTGAACGCACCAACGCCACCGTAGAACAATACCTGCGGTGTTACACCTGTTTCCAACAGGACAATTGGGTGGATCTGTTACCGCTGGCGGAGTTCGCATATAATAATTCCATTCATGCCTCCACACGCAAGACCCCGTTCTGTGCCTCCTACAGCTACCACCCCGGTTCTTCCCCTCAGTGCGACCCCCTTCGCTGGTCCCCACTGCGGATGTCATGCTGCAGGAGTTGCAAGCCCTGCAGGCAGTCCTGAAGGAACAGCTGGAGCAGGCAAAGGACTCGTATAAGCGTTTTGCGGACTGCCATCGCCAACCAGGCCCGCCGCTGAAGGTAGGGGACCGGGTATGGCTCTCAACCAAGTTCCTGCATTCACACCATCCATCTCACAAGCTGGAGGCTCGGAACATAGGTCCTTTCCGTATCACCCAGCAAATTAACCCGGTGGCGTTCCGGCTCCAACTCCCTGCCTCCTTCCGCATTCACCCTGTCTTCCATAGATCACTGCTGACTCCCGCTCTCCCGCCTCACCCCTTGGGTAGTCAACCACGGCCCCCACCACCGATACAAGTCAACGGGGAAGAGGAATTCAAAGTGGCGCAGATCCTGGACTCCCGGAGGCATCGGGGCCGCCTCCAGTACCTCATAGACTGGCAGGGGTACGGCCCAGAGGAACGCTCATGGGAGGATGCTGCGCAGGTGCATGCCCCTCGTCTGGTCCGTCGATTCCACCAGCACTACCCGGATAAGCCGGGCCCAGGTGGGAGGCGGCGGGTTGGTCGTGGGGAGGGGGATAGTGTCATGGCCCCGTCAGAGGACTCATCAGACGAGGATGACTCGGGAGTAACAGCAGCAGACCCAGAAGCAGCAGACCCAGAAGGAGAAATGGAGGAAACTTCTGAGAACCCAGCTCCTTCTCCCCCTCAGCTGCACAGCACCCCAGACACAGCTGAAGCCCTTCAGCCAGACGCAGGCAGTGAACAGGATACTTCCCCCTCACCTGCAGACAACAGAAGGTCAGGCAGAAGAGGGGCAGGCTTGTCCACTTAAGGCCAAAACGCTGAGGGCTCACACCTGCTGACAAACCTGCTCCTTAAAAGTCAAACCTTGGCTTCAGCTTGTTGCTGACTACAACATCAGGCATGACCACTGTGTGTCTTCCTATACCCGGAACCTTGACTTAGACTGATCTCTCGGCAAACTAGACCCGGACCTTCACTGACATCTTTTCTGGATTTCTGGCTTGGCACGTAAGCTTTGAACGGCCTCTGCCCTTATCTTGCTTCCTCCTTGCTAGCCTGGCAGATTTATAGCCAAGCTGCCGGCTGAGGACTTACGGCCTGGCAATTACCAAGGAATCTCCAGCCCTGCCTGCACCCCCACCGACACTGCTGTCTCAGTGAAGAGCTGACACCGAGAGCCATGGCCTCCTCTCAACAGGCCATGCTGTCAGCTCTACATTGCGTCAGCAGTGCCGGTGGGGGCTGGAAATTCCTGGGTTGTTGGCAGGGAAGCAAAGTCCTTAGCCGGCAGTCTGGCCGTAAATCTGCCAGGTCTAGGAGGAGGGAACCTAATAAGGGCCAGGCCTGTCCAAAGCGTACTTGCCAAGTCACAAGTCCAGAAGCGAGGTCAGTAGAGGTCCGGGATCAAGTGCCAAGGGGTCAGTCCAAAAGAGGTTGCAAGGAAACTAGGTCTACACAAAGCCACGCCTGACGTTGCAGTCAGCAACAAGCTGAGGCCAATGTGTGCCTTATAAGGAGCAGGTTTGACAGCAGGTGTGAGCCCTCAGCATTTGGGCCTTAAGAGGACAGGCCTGCCTCTCTTCTGCCTGACCTTCTGCTGTCTACGTTCTGCAGGTGAGGGGGGAGTATCCTGTGCACTGTCTGTGTCTGGCTGCAGGGCCTCTGCTGTATCTGGGGTGCTCTGCAGCTGAGGGGGAGAAGGAGCTGGATTCTCAGGAGGCTCCTCCGTGTCTCCTTCTGGGTCTGCTGCTCCTGGGCCTGCTGCTGTTGCTCTGGAGTCGTCCTCATCAGAGGAGTCCTCTGACGGGACCATGACACATGCAGAGGTGTGTGTCTCATATGCCGGTGACTATTCTGCAGAAATACTGCCTGACAGGATATGTGCTGTCTGTTGGCCTGAGGAGTTTCTCTCTGGAGCGCTCTCCATGTGAGGGCTGCCTTGTTCTGCTTCAGCATTCAGCGGCTGCTGCCACCTCTGCCAAAAGCAACACTTGCCCTGTGGCAGCAACGCTAGCCTGGAAGAAATGAGACAGTCTTTGACCTCTGGGCCTGAGCTTAACCCCTTCCCAGGACAGTCTCCAGGAGGTAAGGAGGGAGGGAACTATATCACCAGATGCCGCCTCACCCTGCCTGAGCTCTCTTGCCATTGCTGCTGCCAAGTAAGGGAGGGACTGGCTCTCTGGCTGGTCTTTGCAGGATGCCCTAACGTGCCGCCAGCATCATCTCTGAGGACTGCACAGCGCTCCTGGCTTTGGCCTTTGGAAGGCCCCCTGCAAATCAATCACCCCCGTTCCACCCCCAGACTCACTAGAAAGCAGGTCCTGAAAGGGCAAGCCTGAGATCTTTGGGGTTTATATATTTATTGTACTTATATACTGCCCCATAACCGAAGCTCTCTGGGCGGTTGAGTTGCGAAGAGTGGACAAGCCTGTGTTTCTCCACTTTTCAAGGCTGGAGGGATTGCAAAGGGCCTTTTGGGGAGGCTGGGGAGGGGAATGGCTCTGGCTTGCCTTCAAAAAATTTGCACGGAGGTCTTTGGGAATGTCCATTAATTCCACCAGAACCAGATTTCAACCCTTTAGCTTTTGAGTACTTGGGAGTAGATTACTAATAGCAAAGGTAGGGGGACAGCCTCTTCCTGGGCTAACAGCCAAGAGGCTGCAGCTGGAAGAATTTGAGTAAGCTCATTCCCCCATCCCACCCCCACAAGCCCCGTGCACCGATTCTCCTCGTTTGCCACCATCATTTACCTGCTCCACAGAGCAGATGATCTGACCACAGAGTTGCTGCTCTATAGCTGAAGGGCCGCCTTGGCTGCATCTAATCTCAGGGACCTGGAGGGACGCATGGGCGCTGCCAGGCCCTGGCTTTCAGGTTCTCTGGCTTCTTGGGCACTGGCGGGATGGTGAGAGCTTCTCCCAACTGCTGAGCATACCCACCCCTCCCCGCCTGATCACATCCGACACAAGCAGCAAATGTGCAAAGCAATGACATGTAATGCCATGTTGAAAGGCTAGGAAAACACAAAATCCTAAAAACAAAAGCAGCACAGAGTGAGAACAATTTAAACACCACAAGCCATGAATTAGTGGTGTCAGAATGTATGCTCAGAGGGCCATCCCTGAGCGACCCCGTCCCCAGCAGATGCTTTGGAAACAAGTTGCCAGTTGGTGGCAAAAAAACTAGCAGCAGAGGCCCCATCTGACACGCCTCTCGCCACCATGGGGCTGAGGGAGATCCATGGGATAGAAGCCACAACAGAGCACAGTTCTGCTGCACACACACACACACACACTGTGGTCTTATCACAGTAAAATAAGTAATGCCAAAGAATCTGTCCTGGTCTCTCCTCTTTCAAGCTCCACAAGAGGAGGAGAGAGGAAGATGGTCGTTTTTGGTCGGGTTTTCCGCCCCAAACCGTGCTGATTCTTGGCTTTGTATCCAAGCGTGTCCCAGATGCTTGTGGAGCTGACCCCCCCTCCCCTTAGGGGGGCTGATTCTGCCAGGAGGTGGGCCTGCCTTGATCTCTCACTGGGCCCAGTGGGCTTTTGGAGTTAGGGTTCTCAGCAATAGCAAAGCTGTGTCTGACACTCCTTCTCTGTCATGGGCCAAAGTTCCCCATAGGACATGCTCCACTGGGGGGCTGGGGCAGGTAGCACTTCCATCCTGTGCCATAATCCAGAGCACACATGGACAGAGCCTTCAGGATTCCTTCAAGCCAAGATCACAGCTCAGACAAAAGGAGTTTGTGCCAATTAGAGTTAACCGACCCTCCAAGTGGCACAGTGAAGGTGATCTTGATGTGTGTGAGAGAGAGACAGAGAAGCAGGGGGGCTTTCAGCTGTTTCTGTTCTGGGCCCAGAGGCTCTGAAGGCACCGACTCCTAAGCATTCTCAGTCCAATGGATCCAATGGCAATGGGGAGAGGCCTAGAACTAGGCCTTGTGAGTGCAGGGGGACAGGATAGCTATTCAAAGAAGCCAAAATACAAGTGCCAGAGACGTTTGGCGAAACACACTGTACACAAATGTCTACACACTAATGGCAGAAGCCTCTGATCCAAGATGGAAGGACTGGAGTGCTTGGTCTTAGAGGACAGCACTGATGCAGTGAGCATAACTGAAACTTGGCGGAACAGAGAAAACTAGTGGGACGCAGTTATCCCTGGATATAAACTATATTGAAAGGACAGGGAAGGACATATTGGAGGTGAGGTTGCTCTGTATGTGAAAGAGGGCACTGGATCCATCAAGCTAGAAACCCCCCAAAAGGCAGACTCCTCCACAGAATCATTGTGGGTGTTGATACCAGACCCCCAATAGTAACTTAGTACCAGGGATGTACAATCAAAATGCTCAGAGAGATCTTGAGATGAGAAATAAAATCGAGGAAGCATCCAAACTAGGAAATGTTGTAGCAACGAGTGACTTCAACTACCCTGACACAGACTAGCCACATATGTGTTCCACTCAGGAACCGACCACACGGATGGCAACCCTGGCCATAATTCTAAGTGGCGCCCAGGATCTGATGCGAGATGTGTTGTTAAACGAACAGCTTGTGAGTTGTTTAAATGCACAATATTAGAAGTTCAACTGCATAGTATACCACAGATCAGAAGATACCACCAGGGCTAAAAAGATGCCTGCATGGTAAACAAGCAGTCAAAAACAGCTTGAGACCACAATACCTGAGGGAACACCTCTTCTGAGACGAACCCACCCGCACACTACGCTCAACATCAAAGGCCCTCCTCCAGGTGCCTTCTATGAGGGAAGCTCGGAGGCTGGCAACAAGGGAGAGGGCCTTCTCAGTGGTGGCCCTCAAATGATGGAATTGTTTTTTTGATGAGGTGCACCTGGCGCCAACACTGTTATCTTTTTGGCGCCAGATCAAGACTTTCCTCTTCTCCCAGGCATTTTTAAACAGCATTTGAATAGCATGTGTTTTAACTTGCTTATCGGTTTTTATAGGTTTTAATCTGGTATGGTTTAAATTTGTATACTTGTTTTTAATTATCGGAAACCGCCCAGAGAGCTTCGGCTATGAGGTGGTATATAAATCCAATAAACAAATAAATAATAAAAATGCTGTTAGCAGCAAGGCGGCTTTCCTTAGAAAATGGAAGTCTTGCCCAAATGAAGAGAACAAATCGGAACACAAATTCTGGCAAAAGAAATGCAGAGAGACATATTGTTGTTATGTGCCTTAAGTTGATTACGACTTATGGCGACCCTAGGAATCAGCGACCTCCAATAGCATCTGTTATAAACCACCCTGTTCAGATCTTGCAAGTTCAGGTCTGGCACTTCCTTTATGGAATCAATCCAACTCTTGTTTGGCCTTCCTCTTTTTCTACTCCCTTCTGTTTTCCCCTTCTGTCTTTTCTAGTGAATCATGTCTTCTCATTATATGTCCAAAGTATGATAACCTCAGTTTCATTTCATCATTTCAGCTTCCAATAGTAGTTCTGGTTTAATTTGTTCTAACACCCAATTATTTGTCTTCCATGGTATCTGCAAAGCTCTCCTCCAACACCACATTGCAAATGAGTATTTTCTCTTATCTGCTTTTTTCACTGTCCAACTTTCACATCCATACACAGAGATCAGGAATACCATGGTCTGAATGATCCTGACTTCTTTGCATTTGAGGACCTTTTCTATCACAGCTGCCCTCCCCAGTCCTAGTCTTCTTCTGATTTCTTGACTATTGTCTACATTCTGGTTAATGACTGTGTCAAGGTACTGATAATCCTTGACAAGTTCAATGTCATTGTTGCCAACTTTAAAGTTACATAAATCTTCTGTTGTCATTACTTTAGCCTTCTTGACGTTCAGCTGCAGTCCTGCTTTTGTGCTTTCCTCTTTTAACTTTCATCAGCATTCATTTCAAATCATTACCGGTTTCTGCTAGTAGCATGGTATCGTCTGCATATCTTAAATTATTGATATTTCTCCCTCCAATTTTCACATCTCCTTCATCTTGGTCCAATCCCACTTTCCGTATGAGGGGAGACATAAGGGATGCTAAAAAAAAATTTGAGGAGCACACTACTAAAAATATAAAGGTCAACAACAACAAAAATTTAAATATGTTAATAACAAGAGATCATTTAGGGAGGCAGTTGGATCCTTGGATGACAAGGAAGTTAAAGGTGTGGTAAGTAGGATAAAGAGATTACAGTAACACTAAATGAGTTCTTTGCATCTGTCTTCACTGTAGAGGATATAGGGCAGATCCCTTTGCCTGAACTAACTTTTGCAGAAAGGGAGTCTGAGGAACTGAGGCAAATAGTGGTGACAAGAGATGAAATTCTAGGCTTAATAGACAAACTAAAAACTAACAAATCACCAGGATGAATTGCCATGGCATCCACCCAAGAGTTCTCAAAGAACTCAGATGTTAAATTGATGATTCCTAACAAAAAAGTGTGCCTTGTCCCTCAAAACTTCCTCCATACCCAAGGACTGGAAAGTAGCCAATGTAATGCCAATTTTTTTTTAAAGGATCCAAGGGGATCCCAGAAATTACAGGCTGATTAGCTTCAAGTCTGTCCCAGGAACACTGGAAGAAAGTATTCCTTTCTGAAGCAGAGCCAGCATTACTTCTGCAAGGGAAAGTCTTGTCTCACCAACCTACTGAAGTTCTTTGAGAGTATCAACAAGTATTTGGATAGAGGTGAACCAGCTGACACAGTATACTTGGACTTTCAAAGGACTTTCAACAAGGTGTCTCACCAAAGGCTCCTGAGTAAGCTTAGGTCCTATTTTGGATCAGAAATTAGTTAAGCAGTAGGAAGCAGAGAGTGGGAATAAATGGACAGTTCTCCCAATGGAGGGCTGTAGAAAGTGGAGTCCCCCAAGGATCGGTACTGGGACCTAGGCTTTTTAACTTGTTCAAAAATGATCTAGAGTTAGGGGTGAGCAGTGAGGTGGCCAAGATTGCTGATGATACTAAATTGTTCAGGGTTGTTAAAACAAAAAGAGATTGCAAAGAACTCCAAAAGGACCTCTGCAAACTGGGTGAATGGGCAGTAAAATGGCAAATGCAATTCAATGAAAGCGAGTGTAAAGTGATGCACATTGTATGCATACAGGGTCTGAGATGGCACTGACTCATCTTGGGTCAATGAAAGTATCAACCAGCATGCGGCTGCTATGAAAAAGGCAAATTCCATAATCACCAATATCATAATACCATCACACATATCTACAACTTACAGTTCTGGTCGCTTCACCTCAAAAAGGATATTCTAAAGCTGGAAAAGGCTCAGAAAAAGACAACCAAAATGATCAGGGGGATGGAGCGATTCCCCTGTGAGGGAAGGTTGCACTTTTGAGGGCTTTTTAGTTTAGAGACAAAGCAAGTCAGAGGCAATAGGATAGAGATGTATAAAATTTTGCATGGCACGGAGGAAGTGGACAGAGAGACGTTGAATGTTGGAAGATTCCAGGCAGGCAGAGGAAAGTACTTCTTCACACAGTGCATGAAACTGTGGAACTCACTTCCATAAGAGGCAGTGACAGCCACCAAGAGGATTAGGCAAATACATGGAGGAGTGAAAGCTATCAATGGCTACTGGCCACGGTGGCTATGCTCCACCCCCACAGCTGCCAGGCTTCCCAAGGTTTAGGGCAAGTGCTGCTTCTGGGGCTGTGCTCAGGTCCTGCTTGTGGGCATCCACTGGGCCACTGTGAGAACACGAGGCTGGGCTAGTTCTCATGTTGATATGGAATCAGTCCCCTCAACCAGGAAGCCACTCCAGGTGGCCTAACCTAGTTCAAGGGATGGACGCACCTGGCAAAGAGAGGAGCAAGTGCCTCTGGGGGTCATGAATGGCGTGGCTTGGGGGAAGAGCCTCTTGGAGCATGTCCACGCAAGCAGCGGGGCCTGCTCTTGCTCCCGCCCACCCGCTGACTGTGCTCATGCAGAGGAGCGGCCTGATTGTCCTCTCCCCCTCCCACCCCAGCTCACCTGCTTCGCAATGGATGGCTTGAGGGCGGAGGGGGCCTCCTTCGTGACGGACTGCTGGCGTGTGCGTGTTGGCCCATAGGTGGGCTCTGGCTGCAGGAGGTTCCCGCTGGACGGCCGAGGCTTCTGGGCTGCCGAGACTGTGAGCTGCTGGGACTTCCCCCGCTGCAGCTGGGACTGGGACTGGGGCGGGGGGGCCGTGCGCTGGGGCTGGGGCCCAATGGTGATCTGGGGGGGCGAAAGCATGTTCTGCAGGTTCTCCTGCAGGGAGAGCTGCCGTTTGGTGAACTCGGAGCCCTGGCGCGTGAACTCATCGCTGTAGCTGTGGCTGTGGATGATGTGCTTGCTGGCTGAGAGGTCTTCGCTCTTGCTGTAGCCATGGAAGGGGGCAAAGGCGTCCGGGTTGCCCTCGGCCAGCCGGTGCGGGTGAGAGTGCAGAGCGCCCCCCGCTGGCCCGTCGGAGGCCATGTGGAAGAGAGGGTTCTGGAAGGAGAGGGGGATCCTGAGCTGCTGGGCGGAGGAGGCGCCGCCCCCGTCGGTGGTGACCCCCATCTGGCTGAGCCGCAGGCCAGCCGCAATGCTGGAGCCGCTGCCCTGGGAGAGGCGGCTGGGACGCAGCCCCAGGCCGGCCGTGATGGAGGCTTGGCTGCTGTTGAGCATGTCGCCCACGCTGTGCAGGTTGGAGATGCTGTTCATGCGGCTGTCCTGCAGGTCCAGCATCGAGACGCTCTTGTTGACACTCAGCACCTTCTGGTCAGGCTCCGTGATGTCAGAGCTGCTGGTGCAATAGGCAGGGGAGGAGCGGGCCAGCGGGGGCCGCGTCACAAAGAACATGTCCTTAGACCCCTTCTCCTTGGTGGGCGATGGCAGACGGGTCATATCCATGGAGCTGCGGAGGAGGGAAGCAGAAGGGCAGACTGGGCCCAACCCATCCAGGCACCTCCTGCAGGGAAGTGGCAGCAGCAACAGTCGCGCTGCCCTGGAGAGCACCAGACGGACATGGAGATATGCAGCCCCCGTCAGCTGCCCCCCTGCTGGCAGCGTCTCAGGCAGGGCCCAAGACAAGCACATCCACAGCAGCCAAGGAAAGGAGGGCCGGCCACGCAGGATGGGGCAAACGTGGCCCATGAGGCCATTCTGAGGAAACCACACCCTTGCCCACACCACACCCGACGCCACAGATGGGGCGAGCTTTGGAGGGGGGCTTCCAAAGAGCAGGCAGAGGCTTCAAGTGGGCTCCCGGTTGCCCCTTTGCTGGAGGAAGGCGGCCCCACAAGTGCCCATCAGGTGACAGGTGGTGGGAGCACACCTTGCACAGGCGTGGCTGTGGCTGCGTCTCCCTCCCTCCCAGCGCTGCTCCTTGAGGCTGCCCTGCCAACCTCCTCTCCTCTCCCTCCACCCCGGACAGTATAAAGGAGGCCACCGTGCTGGGAGGCTTTGGAAGTCCCTTGAGATCCTCCCTGCTCATCTGGCATCTGGGCACAGAAGCATGGGGGGATCACAGGTTGTCACAGGTTGAAAGGATGCGGAGGGGACCTTTGCATCCCCTTTTCAATCTCTGACATCAGGATCTTGACAGGTAGGTGGGGCAATCATGCAATTGACAGGTTGGTTGCTCCACAGCGTGGGGCACCAGATAGCGATCTGGCCCACAGAGCCAAACTGTACAGTTAGGGGGGCAGCCCCCAGTCTCACAGACTTGATCTTTCATGTGGGTGATGGGCAGCCCACCCCCAATCTCTCTACGAGGCCTGGCAGAACTCACCTGTTCATGCCTCGCATCATGTAAGGCTGCATGTCGACAGAGCTGTGGAAGAGATAAAGCGTCACGTGCTAGGCTGGGGGCAGGGCAGTATTTCAGGCCTCTCCTGCCCCCCACCCCCCACGCCCACTGGGTCCCTGCAGGGCCCATTCCCATTATGTGGCCAGGGGGGAGATCCCAGTCTGTTCCTGGTGAATCCAGAGCAGCCCAGAAAGCTGCAGGTGCCAAAGGGTTTGGCCCCACCATGCCAGGGGGCTTCCTGGCAACAGCCTGCAGGTGCCCCTCCCTCCCTCCCAGGGCAGACCTGTTGAGGTCGCGCATCATGTAGGTGGACTGCATGTCGGCGGAGGGTCCCCGGAGGACGACCGGCTTGGGCTGGAGTCGCTCGCCCTGGTGGCTGGGCTGGCGCTGGATGTGGGGGTTCCTGAGAGCGAGGCTGATGTCGTTGAGGAGGCGGGGCAGGGGGCCCAGCTTGATGAGGGCTTCCTGGGTGGGGAGGAGGGGAGGAAGGGGCCGGTCAGAGTGGGAGGACAGACCACAGAGCCCCCTCTCAAAGCACCCCCTCCAATGCTGCCGTCCTCTCCCCACCCCTGCCCGTGGAAAGGTCCCGCCAGTGCCCTCCCGCCGTTCCCTCTGGGGGCAGCACCTTGCTAAGCTGGGGCATGACCTCCCAGAGCAGGGCATGCAGGGTGGAGAGTTCGCGGCCCAAGTCAATGTAGCCCTCGAAGCTGCTGCTGTTGGTGAGGGTGTCCAGGTTGGAAATCTCGTACAGGAACTGCTGCATGCTAGCCCACTCCAGCTCGAGGAACTCGTTCATGAAGGCCATGTACTCTTCCTTGCTGCCGAACCTGTGGGGCAGGGAGTGGAGGAGATGCCAGAGGACCCCATGAGGCACCCCCACCCCTTTCATCAGGAGGGTGTCCCTGAGCACTTGTCGCCTGCCGTTGGCTTATCATCACCAGTGCTGCTCATTTCCTGGATTTTACTTTTGCCGTTTTACTGATTGGTTCAATATTTTATTTAGATTTATTTTGCACTGATACTCAAGCCTGGCCACACTTGAAACCTTCTGGGCCATTTCAGGGCCCGGCCTATCCTAACTCAGGGCAGGGGTCCATCATAGAATAAGAGTCGTAGAGTTGGAAGGGGCCTCTAAGGCCATCTAGTCCAACCCCCTGCTCAATGCAGGAATCCGGCTTAAATCATACCTGACAGGTGGCTGTCCAGCTGCCTTTTGAAGGCCTCCACTGTTGGAGAGCCCACCACCTCCCTCAGTCATCCAAGTTGGTGACCATCACCGCTGCTTGTGGACTATGCCCTACATGAAGCCCTTTCTTTTGTCTGTCCTGAATCTTTCAATACTCAGCTTCATTGGATGTCCACGAGTTCTAGCATTATGACAGAAAGAGAAAAGCTTTTCTTTGTCCACTTTCTCCATGTCTGACCTGCCTTTTTTCTAAACTAAAAAGCCCCAAATGTTGCAACCTTTCCTCCTTACAGGGGAGTCGCTTCATTACCCTTTTCTGAACCTTTTCCACCTCTATAGTATTATTTTTGAGGAGAGGTGCTCTTGCACTCAGGTCCTGCTTGTGGGCTTCCCACGGACACTGTGAGAACAGGATGTTGGACTAGATGAGCCATCGGCCTGATCCAGCAGGCTCTTCTACAGACATGAAGCTAACTCGCCTGTAATTTCTGGGATCTCCCCTGGATCCTTTTTAAAGATTGGTGTTACATTGGCCATTTTCCAGTCCTCAGGTATGGAGGCAGACCTTGTGGATAAGCTATATGTTTTTGTTAGAAGATCAGCAATCTCACCCTTGAGTTCCTTGAGAACTCTCAGGTGGATGCCATCCAGACCCAGCAATTTGTCAGTTTTTATTTTTTCTATTAAGCCTAGGACTTAGAATCATAGAATAGTAGAGTTGGAAGGGGCCTATAAGGCTATCTAGTCCAACCCCCTGCTCAATGCAGGAATCCAAATCAAAGCATTCCCGACAGATGGCTGTCCAGCTGCCTCTTGAATGCCTCCAGTGACGGAGAGCCCACTACCTCTCTGGGTCATTGGTTCATTGTCATATGGCTCTAACAGTTAGGAAGCTTTTCCTGATGTCCAGTCGAAATCTGGCTTCCTGCAACTTGAGCCCATTATTCCGTGTCCTACACTCTGGGATGATGGAGAAGAGATCCCGGCCCTCCTCTGTGTGACAACCTTTCATGTACTTGAAGAGGGCTATCCTATCTCCCCTCAGTCTTCTCTTCTCCAGGCTAAACATGCCCAGTTCTTTCAGCCTCTCACCACCACTATCTATCTCAGTTCCTCAGACTCCCTTCCTGCAAAAGTTAGTTCATGCACAGAGATCTGCTCCATATCTTCCACTGCGAAGACAGATGGAAAGAATTCATTGCAATCCTTTTATCCTGCTTTAGCACACCTTTGACTCTCTGTCATCCATCTGCTTCCCTAGACAGTCCTGTGGTTTGAATGTATTTAAAGAATTATTTTATTATTTTTGTTTTTAGCAGTGTTCCTCAAATTCTTTTTTAGCATCCTTTACTGCCTTCTTCCATTTCTTTTGCCAGAGTCTGAACTGTCCTCCTCTGAATAGTTGATCAATGTCCCTCCTAAAACATGGCACCCTAAAAGTGGAAACAGAGCTCCAGGGGAGGCCTGATCACCGCAGAAGAAGTTGCAGCTACTCACATCTCATGATCTGGATGCTCTTATTTCTCCTCCTGCAGCGTAAGGCTGGATTAGCTTTTTAAGCCGCTGCTTCGTACTAACCCTGGCTCCTTCCGCTTGTGATCAGCCTTGGCCCTTTCCCACATGCACCTGCTGTTGCTGCCAAGCCAGTCTCCCCAATCCTATATCAGTGCCTTTTGATTCTTGGGGCCTAAACACAGGCTCTAGGTTCTTTGGCCTCTGGGTTGGCAGTAAACTCACCTGGAGTGGGCCTGGTCTTGGTTTCTACTACAGGCACCTCATCACGTTTGCTGAGCCCCAAAGGGACGCTGTCTGTCTGGGAAAGTTCCAGAGGCTGCGCCCAGACTGGCTTCTGCTGCAAAGCCTTCCACCACCACCCACCGCCACGGGCCCTGTCCTCCCCTCAACGCCACTCACTTGGTGAAGTTGGCCAGGTTCTGGATGACCTTGGCAATGAGGGTGAGGGTGCGCGAGGTCTGCTCATCGGGGTATTCCTGCATGAGCCCAAAGAGGCTAGGCGACATGACGGCCGGGCAAAGGAAGCGCAAGAAGAGGGAGGCGCTGATCAGGCGGTCGGCAATGTCCTCCCTTCCCCGCTCAGCACAACGCAGCCTCCACGACGCAAAGACCTCCTTCAGCTCCCGTGGGAACACACTGCAGTGGGAGGGAGGGAGTGGGCAGCTGGGGCCACACCCCTCCGCAGAGCATCCACAGCTGCCTCCAGCAACCCCCCTTCCCTCACATCTGTCCCCAAAGCACCTCCCCTCCCCTGAACCCCACTCCAAGCAGCCCCGCCGCAAGGAGGCAGGAGGCCCCGTCTGCTTCCTTCCCTGCAAAGGTTTTTCCAACTCCCAGAGATGGGCAGGCCAGCCTCTCCTCCCCCCCACCCCCCTCTCCTCCCCTCCAGGAACTGACCAATGAGAGTTGACGACTTTGCAAAGTGCCAGTTCACAGCACATGCGGAGGTTGGCCTGGTGATCTGCCAAGGTGGACGCTGAGCACTTCATGGGGTCCACCTCACAGTTCTCCTCTGATTCGTACAAGGCCCGGATGAACTCACCTGTGGGGAGAGGAAGGGGAGAGGCAATGGGTAGGGGTGAGCCCGGAGGCATGTGTGGGTCCAGCCAGGGCAAGGGTGGGGGGGCCACAACTGCCATGGGCACAGCCCCAACAATGGGCATGCACGCACACAGACACAGAGGGGCTGCCTTGATGAGACACAGAAGCACTGCAGAGTTTAGGCCTAGCTCTGCTCCCCCCAGGAGCCCCCCCGCTCAGAGCAGCCTGAGTTCCCTTCTCAGCTTGCCTTACAGCTTGATATGAAGCAAGCATGTGCCTCGCTCTCCCCCACGCACCCCAATGGGCACACACACTGAGGAGAGTGCCCCTCTCTGGCCCTTTTCACAGCCTTCCTTCTCCATCATCCCCCCCAGTTCTCTCACCAATAGCATCCTTGAGGTATTTTTGTCCAATCAGCTTGAGATACTCCTCTATGGCTTTGGTGGCCAGCGTGTTCTCCCGGAAGATCAGGTGCTCCCGGTCCATGAAGCGGTCCACTTCTGTCATGGCCATGTCAGACAGGAAGTCCTGCCAGGAGACGCGGAGGGAGAGGAAGGGTGCTAGTGAATGTTTTCAGTTGGAGGCCCAGGCCTTCCCCTCCCTCCCTCCCTCCTCCCTTCCCAGAAGGTACCTTGGCCTTGCCCGTGCTCTGCAAGATGTGGACAAGGGCGCAGGCCACCTCCTCCTTGCTCTTGACGCTGAGGACGGGCTCCAGGACGGCGCAGAGCATGCGGTAGTTGTTTGTGACGTACTCTGCAAACTCCTTGTAGAGCTCCATGGGGAGAATGCTCATGGTCTGGAAGCGGCTCTTCACGCGGATCGCCGGGCAGCCGGACTTGCTCTTGCTGGCGCTGGGCTGGCTCAGTGGGTACCACTGCTCAGCAAAGTGGCGCCCGGTCACGCTGGCGATGGGGATGCTGACCATGCCCACGTAGTTGCTCTTATCCTTCTTGCGCTTCTTGTCTGTGTCCTTGTAGAGGTGCAGCCGGATGGTGCGCACGGCCGGCAGGTTGTTGAACTCAAAGTGCTCCCCCCAGAAGACATTGTCCGTGCGCACCTTGCTGGTGGTGCGCGCATAGAGCATGTCATCCAGGCACAGTTCGCAGTAGTAACGCTTCTTGGGGGGCAAGTCCCGTGCCTCAATGATCCACAACTTCAGCACGTTGTCCACACGGCGGCTGTTATCCTGGGCAGGGGAGAAGGCAGCAGCAACGGAAAGGGGCATTAGATGGGGCAGGAAGTGGAGGCATCCCTGGCCGCTGGGGGTGGGAGCAGGAGGGAAATGTACACAGCAGACACCGATGCCGATTCAGGACCCAGAGGCTGTGAGGGAGCCCAGCAAGCATGATAGAGAGCATGGGGGCTCTGAGAGGAATGGGGGGGGACCTGGGTGTTTCAGGCCAAAACCCAGGAGAAGCAACGTCTCTGGCTAGCTTGGCATTGTCTACACTGACTGGCAGGCGCTCCCAGAGTTTCAGAACGGGATCCTTCCCAGCCCTGCCTGGAGATGCTGCCATTGGGAATTGAACCATGGGCCTTCTACATGCCAAGAAAGTGCCAAGCAGGAGCACTGCCCTGTCCTTCCCTTAAAAACTATGAATAATCATCTGCCCACACGAATTCAGGCCATTTGTCCTTCTAGCTCAGTAATGGAGACATCACAATGCCCTCGTATAACTCTATGGTGCTGCCACCTTTGGACTGCTGTGTGCAGTTCTAGTCGCCTCACCTCAAAAAGGATATTGTAGAGTTGGAAAAGGATCAGAAAGGGGCATGGAAAAGGGATCAAGGGGATGGAGCGACTCCTGTGAGGAGGAAAGGCTGAAGCATTGGGGGCTTTTTAGTTTAGAGAAAAGGCAAGTCAGAGGGAACTGGACAGAAATTTATAAAATTATGCATGGCATGGAGTAAATGGACAGAGAAACGTTTTCCTCATAACACTAGAACTCAGGGAGAGGACACAGTGATGGCACCAACTTGGGTGGCTTTAAAAGAGGATTGGGAAAATACATGGAGAATGAGGCTAGTGGCTACTAACCCTGATGGCTCTCCTCTGCTTTCACAGTTGGAGACAGCCTGCTTCTGAGCACTAGCTGCTGGAAGCCACAGGAGAGGAGAGCGCCGCTCTTGCGTCCCGGCCCTGCTTTCAGGTTGACTATAGGTATTTGGTGAGCCACTGTGAGGCCAGGATCCTGGATGAAACATGTGCCATTTGGCTGACCCAGCTGCTGCTGCTGCTGCTGTGCAGGGCAATCCTTGTGTTCTCCTGCCCTGCCGGAGGCAAGACGCCCACAAGGGAGGCAGCCAAGTTCCTTCACTCAATTCCCAGTGATGTTACGTGGCCTAGGGGTAGGGGAGCAGTGCTGGATCTATAGGCCCAGGATTGTGGGGGTCTGGTGAGGAGACACAGCCATGCAGCCACCCCATATGGGAGCCCCCTGCCTCCCCCACTCCCTTCCTAACCCCCTAGTTCCTGCCTGTGCTCCTCCTCCCTCTCCAGCTGCTGAAGGTCAACGGCCTGCCTCGGGATACTTTTTGGGGGGCTGCTGCTGCCTGCCTGCCCACCCACCCTGCCAGGATCCCTTGGCCTGCTGGCCTTCCATGCCTCTTTCCTCACTTGCCCGACAGGGCAGATGGCAGGCCCTGCAAGGGCCACTTGATGTCAGTGTCAAGAAGCGCCGGGCTCTCCCAGCTACGGCTGGGCTTGACACAGCTGCCTCCCCTGGGCTAACAGCAGGAGGATTTCTGTCAACTGGCCGAGCTCCTGACTGGTATCCAAATGCCAGACACACCTCTGTGCAGTGGCCCCAAGCCAGCCCCTGCTGAGTGGCAGAAGCCACCAGAGATCCAGAAGGCAAGTGAGAGGAAGACAAAAGAAAAGTTAGGAAGAGGTGGGGGGCCACAGCCAACTTCCACTCAGCTTGGGATGGAAAAGCAGTTGATGAAGCTGGCGAGGGCAAGTTGTGGAGATCCAGCACTTCCCTTTCAAGGCTTTTTGGGGACTGAGTGATTTCTCCTCTAGACAATCATGCAGCCAAGCAAGGCATCTGCTGTGATAGTGGCAATTAAACTCAACTATCAGCCTGGCTGGGGAAAGGGAAAGGGGGTGTTGGAGCCTTTTATCCACCCCAAGATGGAGCTTGTGGTGACCTGTCTTCTTCACTCGGGGGAAAGTTGTGGTGGGATGGGCATTGCCATCCTGCCCACTCTGGTGCCAAGAGCTGTGGCCATGGCAGCAGCCTGGCAGCTGTGCTTGCCTGCCACCTTCAGCCACCTGATAAGCGCCAAGAGATAAGAAAGAAACAAAGGAGGGGTGGGAGCGGGGGTCATGGCACCTGGGCCAGCACAAGGTGCTTTCGGGGTCTGCAACAGGCAAACGAACAAGAAAATTGGCTCCAAAGCCATTTCCAAGCTCAAGACAGGTTACTGGATTTCACCTTAAAAGATCCTCAGGGTTTAGAACTTTGACAGTCTTTCTTTCTTCAAAATAACTACTTGGCCACCCCCCAAGAAAAGTTTAAGCAGACAATAAGGGATCTAAAATCAGGATTCGGGGAGCACATCACTAAAAATGTTAAGACCAATAACCACTACAAAATAAATATTTCAGGAAGCAGGAGACCAACTATGCAGGCTGTTGGACCGTTAGACGACAAGGGAGTCAAAGGAGTGCTGAAGGAAGAAAAGGAGATGGCAGAGAAGCTGGGAGAATTATTTGCACCTGTCTTCAGAGCAGAAAATGTAGGGCAGATGGAACCAATCATTGGGGCGGCAACCCTGGACTTACAAAAAGGAAGCTGAAAGGCAAAGCCAAGAAGGTAAAATCACTCCAAAATGCTTCAGAGTTGTTTAAAAGCACAACATAGTAGCTCAACTGGAGTGTATACTGCAGATCAGGAAAAGTACCACCAGGGCCAGTAGGATGCCAGTGTGGTTAACAACCAGAGTCAAAGAAGCTCTTAGAAGCAATAAGGCTTCCTTCAAAAAATGGAAGTCTTGTCCGGAAAAAAGTTTTTATCCCAACCCCCAATAGGAGGCATTCATTGAAGCTGAATGTTGGAAGATTCAGGACAGACGAAAGGAGTGCATAAAGTCTAGACTTCACTCCCACAAGAGGCAAGGATGGCCCCCGACGGATGGCTTTATGGAGGGGAGATGGGCATCCACGGCTACTAGCCACACTGGGTGTGCTCGGCTGCCAAATACCAGTTGCTGGAAACCACAGGAAGGGGAATTGTGCTCTGGCACTCATGTCCTGCTGGTGGGCTTCCCGTTGGGGAATCTGGTTGGCCACTGTGAGGACAGGGTGCTACACTAGCTGGGATACTGGCCTGATCCAACAGGCTCTTCCTGTGTTACCTGGAGAAGACCTGCCTCTTCTTATTTTGCCCACTCTTTTCACTTGACCAGTGGCATGAAAACTCCTCTAACGTAGAACACAGGAACGTAAGAAAGCTGCTTTATTCTGTGTCAGACCATTGATCCATCTGGCCTAGCACTGTCTACACTGGCTGGCAGGGAGGGCATAAAAGGAGTCATGGTCTTCATGGAGGTCAGCCTAATCCACAGTACATGAACAGCAGACCAAGACAAAATAGCAGCAGTCATCTTGAAGTGGATCCATGACTCTGGACTCAAGAGAAACTAGGGCAATGCAGCTTCCACCAGTGTGAATGGAAGTACTGGGACAAGTAATCACTCAGCATGGGGCGGAAGCCAGGCCCAAAATAGGTGGCAAATGCCCTCAGAGAGCTAAATGCATCAACAAACATTTTTAGGAAAGGTGCCACACATCTCCATAGAGGCACAGCCATTAAACCTGTTTACTGAGATCCACCATGTCCTGCTTATGAGGGTCAGATCAGGAGGTTTCCTTTACAAAAACAGAAGGACATTATCTCCAGCACCCCAGTTTCACAGTTCTACAATACCAACAAGCCCAGTGTGGTTAGACTAGGTGGAGCACCACTCCAACCACTGCACTGCATGGTTCAGAGTGGATGGCGGTTTGTTGCAATCTGCTATGGGAACCTTCCAACCTGAAAAGGGATGCCACAAAACCTTTTACAGCTGCTTATGTGGCCGACCTCCTCTTAGAGGCCTCACAGACCAAACCCCGTGACCTTAAGAAAAGGAAAAGATTTGGGCCAAACGTGACAATGCCAACCTCTTCCACTAAGAATGTGGAGGTTCAACACAGTAGCTGATCAACAGGGGAACACACTGACTGACCGAGATGAAATAAAAGGTGCACCTCGTCACAAAGCCCCACATAATGTTAAGAAGCTTTTCCTGCTGCTGTGCCCCCTCTCCGACCAGCATGAGAAGAGGCTTCATCAGATCCAAACAGCTGGTTACACATGGAGAACCAGAACTACAGGAAATCTCACACAAGGTCAGGTCAGGATGGCCTAAACAGCTTAATAATGTTTTGGAGATTATTAGGAAGTGCTTTGCTGACAACTGGGAGCTCTAAGAACAAAAGCAACAAAGTTCTACTCCTAGGGGGGAAAAACCAAATGCACAGTTCTGAGATGGGGGATCCTTGGCTCAGCAATACTGCATGCGAGAAGGATCTTGGAATGGTTTTTGATCATGCGCTGAACATGAGCCAACACTGTGATGTGAGCAGGAGGTTGGACTTGATGGGCTTATAGGCCCTTTCAACTCTACTATTCTATGACTCCATGACAACACACCACAATTAACAAGGAAAGAAATCCTCAACCTTAAGCACCAAGGTGAAGGCCATGAGCAATCCAGACAATGTGATTGGTAGCCTGGTACCAGAAACAAGAAATGACAAACAAAATCTAATCCCGCAAGTGCTGCAGAAGACATAGATCAAAACAAGAGAAGTAACCTTTAATCATGACACCCTTACCCAAAAGACCTAGGAAAAGGTTAGCAGCTGACCTGGGTGAATTGGGAGGTCAAGACCATTTGGTTGTCACTGTTCCAGGCATATTAATATACTCCCCTGCCTGACATCATCTGCTGTGCTGTACCCAAGGAGGTACGCCTGGCGCCGACACTATGATCTTTTCGGCGCCAGGTTAAAACCTTTCTCTTCTCTGAGGCATTTTAATCTAAGTTATTTATGTAAATGTTGTAATTGGTATTTTAGATGATGTGCTTTTATATTTGTTATATTGATCTTGTAATTTTATTATTGTATATGTTTCTATGTTTGCCGCCCAGAGAGCTGTTTGCTAGTCGGGCGGGATATAAGCTGAATAAAATAAAATAAAAAATAAATAAATAAATAAAAACACCTTTGTTTGCTTTGGCATTCCACATTAACTTGTGGCTGACAATGCAACCCAATTTATGGCAACAATCATGCCAGACATCTTCAGACTTTTGTCATATTACCACTAGCCCTCATTACCTTCAAGCAAATGGGAAGGCGGAAGGAGCAGCAGACTGCAAAGGGCTCCTACTGAGAAGAAGGGCAGGATAATAACAACAATAATAATAATTCTGGGACAGAATTGACCCGCATATCGCTTTTTTAAGCTACAGGTTGACACCACTGACAGCCACTAGACATAGTCCAGCAGAATTGCTGATGGGAAGAAAATCAGAACACCCCCTTCCAACCTTTTAGGAAGAAGCAGCTCATTCCAAAGCGGACTGACCTGGAAAATTATACGGTGCGGGACCACATTACCTTGCGGAACGCCTCTTCCGATATGAACCGGCCCGTGCACTACGTTCTACTACGAAGGCCCTTCTCCGGGTTCCAACTCATAGGGAGGCCCGGAGGGTGGTGACAAGATCTAGGGCCTTCTCAGTGGTGGCCCCCGAACTATGGAATAGTCTCCCCGAGGAAGTGCGCCTGGCGCCGACTCTGCTTTCTTTTCGGCGCCAGGTTAAAACCTTCCTATTCTCTGAAGCATTTTAATTTAAATTGATTTAATTTTAAAAATGTTATTGTACTGATTTTAGGTTGCATTATTTTTGTACTATATTGTGTCATTTATTGTATTTCTATGTTCACCGCCCAGAGAGCTATTGCTAGTCGGGCGGTATATAAATTTAATAAATAAATAATAAATAAATAAATAAAATGCTGCCGCTTCAGATTACCAAGCTAAAAGAAGTGACAAGCATTTCTGTAACTGGCACAATAATTCAGTGCAGAACGGAAAAGAATGGAAAGAAGGCATGGCGGACTCCAGCTCCTGTACAAGTGGAAGTGTTTGACAGAAACTAAGGGCATCTTCTTCCTCTTCCTGAGAAGGCGGCTGGAGCGCCAAATGACCAAGTTGAACCTCCAAGCCCAGGGCTCCACACCCAAGGCCTGCAGAAGGAAGGGGCTTGTGGCCACTTATTACAACTCGGGTCACCACTCACTCCGGTCTACTTATTCAGAAGCCTCCAGGATTTAGAGGAGAGACTGACTACTTAAACTACCAAAATGTTTCAACCGTGCTAATTATTCTCTCTTTAAACGAAAGGGGCAGGTGGAGGTGTGGGGATACAGTCATTCGGTAGTTCGGGGGGTGAACTGTGGTCTCTCGGTAAAGCCAGGAACCTTCCCCTCTGCCTGTGGTGGTTCTCCTTGGGGAGAGGCAGTAAAGCCCCAGCCTCCCATGACAGTCCCCCCCCCGGCTGTCTTTTTGGGGTCCTGTCAAGACTTTGGGGAAAGCTCCTCCCCCTCCTCCTGTTCAGTTGTGGTTTTAGAGAGCAATGCAAACCGGGAGCTGAGAACACTGACTTCAGGAGGCGCCTTCACTGTTCACTTTCCGGCACCTGCTTAAAACATTTTGTTTCAGACAAGCCTATTCAGATATGTAGACGTTACACACGTTTCAACCGGTTTTAGCTTACTGTTGATTTTAATTACAGTAGGGCCCCACTCATATGGCGGGTTACATTCCAGGCCCCTGCTGAAAACAGGTGAAAACAGGTGAAAAGCGGAACTCATTTAACAGAATGGCGCGCGATGCCCGAAAACCGCCATAAAAGCGGAACAAGCGCCGTATGAGTGGGGCTTTAGTCTAATTGCGTCTAATTGAGACTGCTGCATTAGCGAAGCACCGTAAAGCGAAGCACTGTAAAGCGGGGCCCTACTGTAGTCTTTTAACAGGAACACGGGAAGCTCCCTTATGCAGAGTCGTATCATTGCTCCATCTGGCTCAGTACTGCCTGCACTAAGTGGCAGCAGCAGCGGCAGCTCTCTGGGGTTCAGGGAGGGGCCTCCCCTGTCCCATCCAGAGGGACTGAACCTTCCGCATGCAGGGCACACGCTCCACCACTGTCTGGCTTCTTTGTAAACCACTTTGAGATTTTTTTGCAATCAAACAGTGTATAAAGTTTGTTAAATATTTGTTAAACACAGAAAGATATTTGTTAAACTTACAAACAGGTGGATCTCCAGCTGAGCCGGGGCTCTGCCACCCAAAGCCCCTCATCCCACCTCAAACGGAGATACCCTCCACTGAGGCTAGAATACCTCCCAAAGAAGGGCACCCCAGGGAGTGGCGGGGACACCGTTCAGCTCAGACATGCGAGGTAGCAACCCAGCTGAAGAGGCTGAGGCAACAAGGGCAGCGTCACTCAACCCCCCTCAGGCAGGCTCAGGCCAGGCAAGGCCCTGCTCCCGAACGGCAGCTGGAATGGGGACAAGTTACACTGGCATAATCTGCACTGGCTCCCTATAGTTTGGATTGCTCTGTTTTTTTGTTCTCTGTCGCATTTATCATTTCAAAAAATTATATTATCTCTTCAGTTTGTGACTGAGCTGCTTTGGGGAGGCCATGTCTGACCAGAAAAGCAGGAGATAAATGATTTGTGTAAATACAGAATTAAATAAGTAAAGTAAATAAAACAAAACAGGAGGCAGTGAAAGAAATAGGTGGGCCAGTCATCCTAAAAGTCATTGAAAGCCCAAGAAAACAGGACTGACCTTGTCTTGTCTGGCTCAACAGTAACAAGGAAGGAGCCGGGAGCAAAAACTGAGGCAGGGAGGGCAACCATTTGGGTGCTGCCACTTCGGAGAGTGCCGTGTCTTTGCAGCCACACACAGAGCCGCTCAGACGACTCGAACACCTCTGAATCTTGCCAGGCACTGCAGAGCCCCAGTGGGGTGAGGGGGGCGGGGAGGTTGTTGCTGCTGTACTCGGGTCTCACTTGTGGGCTTCTTCCCACTGGGGGGCAGCAGCAGCGCCCTCCCCCCCCACACACACACTTATTTATTTAATTTATTTATTTATTTGTAGAATTTATTAGTCGCCCATCTGGCTGGCTGTCCAGCCACTCTGGGGGACGTACAACACAGGCATATAATACCTAGACATTGAAAATCTAAAAACAATGAAGATACAATCTAGCCCACCCCAAAAGCCTGCCTGATTCCCAGCAGCCAGCATTCGTTCAGAGGCCTAACAGCCTCCTCCTCACGGGAGTTCCAGTATTGGAGGGAATGAAGACCTCCTCCTCCCCCTCCCCCTCCTCCTCACTCTGCTTAATTTTATAGCCCCTCCTCGCATGCCCCCCACCCCTCTCCTCTCTCTGCCTGACCTAAAATGCCCCAGAGGTTGCCAGCTTGCCCCCCAGGGCAACTGCTGCAGCCTCGTGGGCGCCTCTGCACCCTCCCTGCTTATTCTGGCAGATCGGGGGTTGGGCAGGGGGCGCCAGGGAAGGTGAAGGTGGGCACGGCTTGGGGGAGCAGCGGCTTGCATCACACACACACTTTGGAGAGGCCACCAATTAAAGAGGGTAAGAATAAAGGTTGACACTGAGGTAGCCTTCAAAGGGGAGAACGGACGAGCTCCCAGCCCTCCCCTAATCCCGGGGGGGCCTCTGGGGAAGGGCAACACAACCCCCCCAAGATGCCACCCCCCACCGTCCCCGCTTCTGCCTCCCACCCTAGAGGAGCCAAGGGGGAAGGACAGGGACCTGAGGAGCCCACCCTAGCAAAACAAGGGTCAGCATTTCCAAGAGTTCTAATGGACGGGGGGGTCCACCCTCGCCTGTGTCAGAAAGGCTGGATCCACCGAGGTCTCCAGGGCATGGGGGCCACTGAGTGGAAGGCTGCCAATCCAGCAACCGTGACCAGGAACAGAGAGGGGCAGCCTTACTCCAGGGAGAAAATAATTCTTTAAGAAAAGACCAGGCGCAGGGGGCAGAGGAGGGGGAATGTGGAAGAGGTTCTAGTCAGCCCCCCCTCAAAACCACAGGAGTGGGAAGTGCCTCTGAGAGACCACCCGGTGTGGAAGCGCTTCAGGGCCGAGATAACCGAGGGGCTCTGTGCACGTGCAAAGGGCATGGTCCTCCCCTCAAACACAGGCGCAAGGGGAGGAGGGTGCCCCACAGGGATTTGCTCTCCAAACGCAGCAGAGAGAGAGGGCACCGCCCGCCCAGGCAGGCAGCAGCAGCAGACTCCAGAGGGTCATCACGGGGAGACCTTACCTTGTTGGGCTTGACTGCCCGCTGCAGGTTCTCGATCCACTTGTCCCGCTCAGCAGCTGAACGGCAGGCAAAGCATTTGGTGCCTGAAGATGTGGTGACCTGAGAGCGAGAGGCGGCAAAACAGCAGCTGGGTCAGCCACGGCACTCTGCACGTCCCCCCGAGCACACAGAGGACTGCCTGCATGGGAGCCCCATACCTCGAAGCAGAACTCCTGGCCCAAGATGCTGCTGTGGACCGGCTTGATGATGGAGTCCTCGTCCAGGTTGAGCTCCAGTGCTTCCGCAGCGCTGCTGGGACTGAGGAGGGACTCGTGCGAATGTGACTCCTTGAAGCTCTGCATGAGGCGAGCCCTGCGGGGAGAAAGGGAAAGGTGAGGGGGGAGGCGGGGGGTCAGTGCATGAGCTGGGCTGGGGTGCTGCTCCTGCAGGGTCTGGAGTGCGGGGGGGAAGGAGGCATGTCTGGTGCGTGGCTCATCACTACTCAACCACGGCTGTGGGGGGCATGGCGGCGGAAGTGTCGAAGAACTGGAGGGGATGCCAGACTGCTCCTATTGGGCAGGGCAGAGTCGGGGGGAAAAGTGCCGGTGGCTTTGGAAAGCCCACCCTCAGGCAGGGTACCTGACGCCTGCCCCCCGGAGAGGCATATCTGCAGCTGCCAGGCAGCTCCGGGCCTGGAGGACAGGATGCAGGCAGAGGGGGGAGAGAGACGGGGAGAGCGGCATCAGAGCCAGCCCCAGCCAGAGGGGGGGCAGCCCCACTCTGTTCCAGAGCTCCATCTCTCCTCCCTCTGAACATCCACAGGGAAGGGGAGGGGGAGGGAGCGCAGGTGCATCCCCGCCTCACACACGCCCCGCCAGGTGTGGCAGCAGTCTGTGCCCCATCTGACATCCACCGCTCTGGTCCAAGGACAGGGCCGACCCAGCAGGGAGTGGATGAGGCGAAAGGAGGAATCGGAGCTCCAAAATCCCTCCCCCCCCAGCTGTGGCATTTCTGCTTGAAGCTGCTGCCGCCCCCAGGGGGATATTTTTAGCCAAGCAGCGTAAATGGAGAGCCCAAGTGTGTGTCGTGGTCGGGGCTGCCGTCAGCACCGGGCGGGGGGGCGGTGCAAGGAGGCAGGCAGGCGGAGGCTAAAAATACAAGCTGGATACCAAGAGATGAGCCCTGGGGAGTCAGCCGAGCGCAGGCACAGGAAGAGGCCAGCAGGGGGCTCCATATGCAGGCAAGCAGGCGGCGGCGGGGGGGGGGGGACTCCCTCCCCAGGGAAAAAGGAGGATGTGGAGAAAGAGGAGGATAGCCGATGCCACGGGGGGGGGGGGGGGCGCGGAGGAGGGCAGGCCAGAGGGCACCTCTTGCTCAAGGGGTGGTGCATCCCCCAGGGCCTTAGCCCTGTTAGCACAGGTGCGCCTGCAACAAACTGCCCCCCCGCTTCTCAGCCTCCCTCCCTCCCTTGCAGGGAGGTGCAGGGGCGCCCTGCGTCCGCATCTGAGAACAGCCCCGCCTGCCCGTCTCTGCCTGCCCACCTCACTCACCTGTCGTGATCAGCGCTCCGGAAGCGGGGCAGCATCTGGCGGAAGCTGCTGGTGCGGTCCAGCTTGGGCTGGCTCTTAGTCCGCTTGATGGAGCTCTTCAGGCGGCGGCTGAGGAATCCCTGTTGCTGGGAAGTCAGAGGAGAGGAGAAGAGGCACTGATCCCATCCCTCAGGACGGCCAGGATGGGATGGAGAAGCCCCCCAACTAAGAAGCCCCCACAATCACCCCACAGGTCAGAGGGCACGCTGAACCCCCCTGACCCCTCCTTCCCGAACACTCGCAGCAAGTCCCCCCCCCGCCCCAGGACAAACTGGAGGAAGGGGGCTCTTCAGCCGCCAGCACCTCCGGCCTCTCCTGCCCCCCATCTCTGCCACAGTCCTGGGAAGGAAGGCCTCCCCCAAGGACAGCTTCCCAACGAGGGTTCCTCCTGTGGTGCTGGCACACAGCATGGGGGGAGGGGGACCCACTGGGGCTGAGCAGCCAGACCTCACACACACACACACACACACACACACATGCCTGGGGTGGCCTGGCCCTTCTGCGCTGGCTCATGGGCAGTCCCTGCCCCACTGTGCCCCATTCCCCTGCTGCCCTACCCCCCATCTTACTCCTGGATTTACACCCTTTGGAGAGCGCTCACGATCCTGTTCCTGCCCAGTCCTCCTCTGAATGGGATCACACACACTCTGCCATGGCCCCCTTTGGAATCTGTGCTTTCGGCAACTCTTTCTCCTGCCGCGAGAGGTCCTGGGAACCAGCCCAAAATCAGCCTTGCTCAAGCCCAGAGGAATTACACCGGGGATGTTCCCGCGCTCTTGCTCCTAAAGGAGCGACTGGCAGCCCTTGCTGGGAAGTCCCAAGAGAGTCCCGAACAGGAGGGCACCGGGACACAGCAGCGCACGCGCACACGCCTCTTCACACCTCGAGGACCTCTCCCCCCCCCGCGCTGCCCCCAACAACAACTACAACTGCCTGCACTGGAACCCCCAAAGGATGCTTGGAGGGGGGAGCGCAGCATGCATGGGGGACTCTTTTCACACCACCCAGAGAGAATCCTCTTGCAGAGAAGGGAACAGCATCAGGAGAAGCGGAACAGGACGTCTGCCCGTGTGTGCACGCAGGCATATGTTGCAGCCGGTGCCTCTTGGGATTTAGCCTATGGCACCCAGGCAGGAGACTGCCCTCCTGGCATTGCCATCCCTCGCTTCTACCTTCTGGGATCACAGCCACACTGGGGCTGGAACCCACGGCAATGGGGCTCCTCGAGCCGAAGGGAGCCCGTTCCCCCCCCCAGCCCCACTCTGCATAGGGCGAGCCCTAGAGGAGCATCCGAGCTGAGCCGCCCGAGAGAGAGGCGCCTGCGGGGTGGGGGGCGTTTGCTCACCGAGGACCGGAAGGGCGGGACAGGCGGGGCGTCCATGTTGATGCTGTACTGCTTCCCTCCAGGGACGCTCTTCCGCCGGGAACGGCTTGCGTGGTACTCTGGAGAAGGGGAAAGAGAAGGCTGCATTTCACTGGCCCGCTGGAGCCACAGCGGGGCTCTTCCTGCCGCGCCCCGCCCCACCCCGGACGCCTGGGCTCTGCTGCTGCACGGCACCCCACGCCCAGCCCCGGCCTGCCCGGAGCCAGAGCCCCGCACCCGGACGACGGACCAAGGATGGAGCAGAGGGGATCTGCGCTGAGCAGAGCAGGCCGCTCAGAGGAGCCGCTCAGAAACTCAGCCACGGAAGGGGGGCTTCTCGTCGGGACTGGGGCGGTGTGGGGGTTCATCTCGTCACCAAGGAAGCCCCCAGCTCCTGCCCCTTCTCTCCTAAATGCCGTGACCCATGAGGGCGTGGGGTGAAAAAGGTGAGGGGGCAGCAACGCCTGCATCAGCACGAGCAGCAGTGCAGCGTCCCCCTCCCCGGGCCAGGGACCCCTCTGGCCACACCCCCTGCCCCCAACGGACTCTGCCCCGGAATAAAGGGGCCACTTCCCCATGCGCATCATCGGAAAGAGGGAGCCAGCCCCACAGGAGCATTTGGTCTTCTCCAAGCGGAGTGTTGTATGAGAGACCGCCGGGGCACACGCACGCTACACACACAACACGCGCGCATTGCGTCTGCCTGAGATTGTGAATGAGCAGCGGGGGGGGGGGGAGGAGAAAGGTTCACTGGTGGCGCCTCCTCCTCAGGGGCAGGGAGGACACGGAAGCCCCAAGCAGGAGAATGAATTGGCGTCAGAGACGGAAATAGCACCATCACAGAGGCTTGCCTGCCTACCCCCCCCCCGCTGCAACAGTCTACTAGCCCCTCCCTGCTTTTCAGAGGACAGTCATCAAGGACGGCCCACACCCACAGGAGTCCCAGCTGAGGCTGAACTCCAGAAGGGCAGGCTGGATCTCTCCGACCAGATGCAGTATCTGATCCAAAAGGGGGGTGGATGCAGAAGTGGGGCTGGCTGTCGGTGTGCTCTCCTTCCCCTCCTGGGGTGGCCAACTTTTTTTTTCTGGCACTGAAGCCACCGCTGCACCTCCACACGTGCAAGAGGCTGCACCTCTTGCATTTCAGTCTGTCACACAGCTGCTAAAGCCTTGGGAGTAATCCTGTTCCCCTCCTCCCACTGCTCCCCATCCCTGTTCCTGAAAATGATGTGGAGCATGTCCAAACGGCACCTTCGGCCACCTCCTTCTGCACCCGCTGCTAGCTGCCTGCGGGGTGAGGCTTCCTCCAGAGGGGAGCCACATGGATGCAGGGGCTTCCCTGCAATGTCCCTCCACCCCTGGCCATATGCTGGGCTGTCTCTGCGGTGGAGGGGGGTAAGGGAGATGGCAAGTCTTGCAGCATCCAAGCCTTCCTGCCGGGGCCCCCAAACACCCTCTGCTGCCGCACCCCAACTTGGCTCATAGCTTCTCCCTCCTCCCTCAAGAAGAAGCCAAAATGTCTAGCTCAGCACTCTCTTTCCAATGGTGCAAGAACATAATGATGTTTGTTTATTACATTTGTATCCCAGGAGCTCAAGATGGCTTCCATGGTTCTCTTCCCTCTCCATTTAATCCCCACAACAACCCTGTGAGGTTGGTTAGGCTGAAAGACTGTGACTGGCCCAAGGTCACCCAACAAGTTTCACGGCCGAGTCGAGATTTGAACCCTGGCCTCCTGGATCCAAGTCCAACCACTATGCCACACTGGCCCTCCTAAGGAGAGCCCTGAGGCTGGATCAGGCTAAGGGGAGCCCATAATAGTTCACCCAATCTCGCCGGTGGCCATCGCTGCCTCTGGCGGAGGGCACTAAGGGAGTGGCTTTACCCTGCCACTTCTACGCCAGAGCAAAGTGCCCTCGAGCCGGGGCCCCATAGCATCCCCAGCTGTTGTGGGTGGGCTGATTCTCCTGCACCCTCTTGGACACCATCCAAGCCCCCTTTCCTGTCCTGGAGCCAACATGTGACCAAGTGACCACAAGGCCTCCCCCTACAGCTTCTCTGGCTGCACCAGGCCCCACCACCCAACCGGAACCTTCCAGGGTGCCATGAAGCCAACAGGGCCCAGTTCCGCCTGATAAGGGGGGCCTTCTTTCTGGGCACATGAACCAGCACTTCTGGGGAGTCGTCATTTATTTATTTATTAAAATATTTATAAGCCACACTTTAGCTAAAAGTGTATCAAGGCAGCATTACAAAATATAAAAACATGATAGAATTAAAAACCCCACATTGTGAAAACCAATAATAAAAGCATCCATGAAATGCTGCATTTGTTGGAAAGGAAAATTCATGTTAAAGGCCCTGCCTAAAAAGTTCAGTTTCCAGAAGACATCCGAAAGGAAGGAGGGGTGGTTCCTGCCAAGCCTCTACAGGCAGAAGTTCCACAGGGAAGGGCCTGCCACACTAAAGGCTGGAACCACCAACAGTCAAGCAATCCTTAAGGAACTTTAGGCCAAGCTGTTCAGACCTTTGTGAATTAGCACAAGTACCTTGAACCCGGCCCAGTAGCAAATTGGCAACCAATGCAACTCTTCCTACAGCAGGGTAACAGGCTGCCGGCAATCTGCACCGGTGGAGCCACTGGCTGGCAGGGAAGAGGGCAACCCCCCAAGAGGGCAAATCTCCCCAACCCTGTGGGCAGGCCAGGGGGCTTTCTTTCCCATCTAAGCTAACTAGGGAAGAGGTGGGCAGCCCATCAGCTGGCGGTCTTTACAAACCATTTAACACCATGATCTCTAAGGGGCCTACAATGAGATTGACAAGAGACAACAACCATAAAGACCAGTTGCCTCAGGCCAGTGGCCCATCTAGTCCAGCATCCTGTGGCCAAATGCCTGCTGAAATGGTGTTTGCCCAGCCCCCAGCCCTTGCGAAAGAGTCCTCTGTGCATGGGGGGAGGCAGTGGTGGTGGTGGGCCTCACTGTACTACCCATGTGGCATGGGAAAAGGCATTCTGCATATGCTCTAATGTCTCTAAGCCTGGCTGCTGGTTCAGACCACGGCGAGTTCAGTGGCCAGCCAGCGCCCCCAACAGGAAGCCCCAAGCAAGGCACCAGCAGCCGTACCCTCCTCACTCATCTCCCAACCCCCAGCATAATGGCTCCACTATTGATTCTGAGCAACTGGTGCCCAGCAGCACACGCTGCCTCCGACAGGGGAGGGAGAAGACAGCCATCCATCCACATTGGGGGCCCTCACTGCCTCTTGTGGGAGCAAATTCCACAGCTTAACTCTGCACTGCATGAAGGAGGACTTTCTTGTGTCTGTCCTGAATCTTCCAACTTTCAGCTTCACTGGGCATCCACAACTTCTCCTGTTGTGAGAGAGGAAGGAAAACTTCCCTCTGCCCATTTTCTCCACGCCATGCATAATTTTATACACTCCTATCATGTCCCCCAACTTGCTTTAAGGCCCCAAATGCTGCCATCCCCCGGATCATCCTGGGTACCCTTTTCTGGCCCTTTCCAGCTTCACAATATCCATCATATCATTTCTGAGTTGCAGCAATGAGATCTGGGCCGTGGACTCTTAAGTGCAGCCCTTCCTTCTTCCTTCCTTCCTTGTAATTATTTCACGCCTGCCAAGATTTCATGCCTGGCCTTCAGCAGAGCTGAGCTCGGGACTCAGGCCTTTGCCAGAGCTAAGGGGCTGACAGGACAGTACACGAGGGGAGGGTTCTGCCACCCTCGGGGTCCCTGATGCATCTGGAAAGGGAGGCCGGCCAGGGGTCGCTGCTCAGTCCTGGCCCCCGCCCCCCAAAGGGGGCTCGGGCACATCTGCTTGGAAGCAACTTGCAGTGCTAACGGGTGGGAGTGGCGATTATGACTATGGTGGTGGTGGGCCAGGGGTACCTGGGTGAGTTGGGGGGCTCAGCAACGGAGGGTGCGCCAGCTCTCTGGCAGGATGGAAGCCTGCATGGAGAGACCCAAAGCCCCAGACTGGAATTGGGTCCCTCCATACAAGCAGAAGCGCAGACACAGACCGCCTGCGGAGCCAAAGGAGGAGAGGGCTGCAATCAGAAAGGGCTTGACTCGGTCTTCCTGCAGCAGAGGAGACCACTGCAGCGCCCCACAGCACAGCTGGTTGGCAAGCGGCTACCCTCTCCCGCCAGGGACTCCTGACTCTGTTCCCACCCCCCAGCCTTCTCTCTGCCCCAGACCTCTCTGGTGCTCTCCCTGCCAGCCAGTTGCCACCTGCCTCTGGTTCCCCACCCCCTCGGCCAAGGCCAGTCCAGTAGGGGGCAGAGGAAGATGGGGGGCAGCTCCATGGTGTATGTGTTTGAGAGAGGGAGGAGTCCATGCAGTGGGCACCGCTGGTCCTCCCTGCCCTGAGGCTTCGCAAGGAGGACCCACAAAGTGCTGCCTCCCCACTCTTCCCCTCCTGGCTCGGGGGTGGGTGGGTTCCTCTACCTCGTCCTGCCTTCTGCCCCTTGATGCCTCCCTGAGCAGATGCGGCTGCCCTGGGAAGGGCACTGGGGGAGGGCCCAGACCAGCCCCCACAAGGGGCAGGTATCCCCCCAACTGTCTCATGTGAGCCACCTGTCCCCGCCTCCGCCTCCTCTTCCATGTCCGCCAGCCGTCCACCCATCCAACAGCACCTGGCCCTCCACCAGCTGCTCTTGCACTTTCTCGGCCCTTGCCTCCACTCCAGGGCACAGGCCATCATCTCACTCTCTTCCTTCCTCCGCTCACTGCACCCCTTGCATAAAACATGCCCCATGGCCAGCCCAGCCAAAGCTGCATCCTACACATCTGGCCTGCTTGGGGTCACGGGGCCTGAGAAAGAATTGCAGGGCAGGGGGGTGGAAATCTGGGACACTGCTCAGAAAAGGGCACGAGAATGATCAAGAGGATGGAGCAACTCCCCTACGAAGAAAGGTGGCAGCATCTGGAGCTTTTTAGCTTTAAGGAAAGGTGGGTCAGAGGCAACAGGATAGAAACGGATAAAAATTATGAGAAAGTGGACAGAAAAAGCTTTTCTCCTTCTCTCATAACACGAGAACTCGTGGGCATCCAATGAAGCTGAATGTTGGAAGATTCAGGACAGACAAACGAAAGTCCTAAGGCAGTGATGGCCACCAACTGGGATGGATTTAAAAGAAGATTAGACACATCCATTGAGGAGGAACAGGCTGTCAGTGGCTACTAGCCATCATGGCTACGTTTGGCCTTTAGTGCCGGAGGCAGGTTGCTTCCAAATACCAGCTGCTGGTAGCCGCAAGAGAAGAGATTGCCTTTTCACTCCGGTCCTGCTTGTGGGCTTCCCATAATGGGCATCTGGCTGGCCATGGTCAGAACAACGCTGTGGCCGGATCCAGCGGTTGCTGCTGCTGCGGGGCTCTTACGCTGCCTTACACCCACCTAGACCATGGGCTCTTCTGGCTCCTTACTGTCTGCACTGACCGGCAGCAGCTCTCCGGGGCTGAAGATGCAGGGATCTCTCCCAGCCGTGCTCGGGGTGACTCCAGGACCGAACAGGGATCTTCTACTGCAAAGCAGACTCCCACCCTCTGAGCTCAGCTCAGATGAGGAAAAGCATCCAACACCCAGACAAGACCAGAGGTGCTTCCAGGGTGCTGCAGCTGTAATGTCCTTGCGGCAGAGACCTTTCCTCTTGGGGGCACAGCACTGTAGCCCTCTAGTTAATTATTTGTGTGTTAAACAAAATTTATATACTGCATGAATGTACAGACCTCTAAGCAGTTTCCAAAAAAAATCAAAATTATCAGCAACAGTTAAAAACAAGTAATTAAAACATATTTAAAACAATTCAAACAGCTACTGACTAAAAGACATTAAAACAGATCCACATCTAAATACAGAGGATGCTATTGATCAATTATTAGTTAATTTTCAACCATAAAGAAGAGGGGCAGAGTTGTTGGGGGAGGGGGCAACTCTGGGTCATCTGAGGCCAGTCCCAGCCCTACTGCCCCTTCTCTCTCAACACATACCTGTTAAAAACTCTATTATTGCTGTCATCATGATTATTATCATTATCACCTCTTTGCTTTGGTCACAGGCAACTGGACTGGACCAGCCAGACACCAGCTCCCCACGGGCATCTACAAGTCAGCGTCTACCCTTTTGTGCCACGGCAGCGTGCCAAGTCCTTTAAGGCCCTGATCAGCCTGGGAAGTGCCTGCGCTCCCCCTGGGGTCAGCCAAACGTGCCCTTCAGCCGCTTCCTGCTGTCAGCCTCCCCCTTGGGACCTGTTAAGGCAAAAGCTGGCTGTGGTGGCAGGAGCTGCTCCCCAAGGCCAAAGCAGCCCCACACCTGGGGGATGAGTCCCTCCTCTGTTGGCCAGGCTTCCCAGGGTTTGCAATAATTCCTCTACTCGAAGCTCCCGCCTGTTTGTCTGGCTTCAGGAAGAGGAATGGAAGCTGGACATGGGGCTGGTGGGCTGGGGCAGGAGGGTGCAGGGAGGAGGTGCAAGCCGGCCACCTCCAAGGGGGCACCTGCTCCCTCTTGGGTAAAAGTAACCGCTCAGCTGCTCCAGATGCTGCAGGAAAGGCCAGGCTGGGTAGGATGTTCCTCAGCACATCTGTCCATAGAGCCTCACTCTCCTGCCACCTCACAGCACATGCTCAGAGGCACCCTTGTCTCCATGACTTCTGTGCTGGTTCCTAACACTGGAAATGCCTTTTGGAGCATAAGGCCTGCTGGCCCCAGGATTCAGATCCACTCCCCACCCAGGCACCTTCAAGAAGCCCCGGGCCAGTTGGAACGAAAGCCGGCTGCTCCAGCAAGGCTCTCTCTCCCCCATCGCCTGCTATCCACTTCTGCCCACACAGAGGAGGGGGACCTCCCTCCCTTTCCTAGCCCGGCTCTCCTGCAGCCCGAGAGAGCCGCCCGATCGCTCGCCCGCCCGCAGAAATAGCCACCCGTGCCCTGCCGCCGCCTCGCTCACGCCCGCACGGCTCACGCCACCCTCCGCACCTCCCCGCTCCGCGCGAGAGAGGCCTGCGCACGCGGATGCGGACGCACGCGCATATACACCCCGGCTTGCCCGAGGACCGAGACCCCGCAGCAGCGCGCAACTGCTCTCTTGCGCAGACGCCGCGGCCTCCCCCCGACCGGCGATGCCAGCCAAGCGCCCCCTGCGAGACCGCGTGGCCCAGGCGCACCTAGCATGCCCGCGCTAATTGCGCCTGCCCGCGCGCACACACGTGCACAGGCGCGTGCCCGCGACTCCCCGGAAGCCCTCCCACTCAAACGCGCGCCCCTTCGCCCTGGACAGGGGGCTCTCCCCCGCCCCCGCTGGGCGCCCTGGACGGCACGCGCTCACACGCGCTCGGGCGCTGCGCCCCTCCCCGCCTGCTCTGCCAGCGCACGGAGGAGCCCAGATGCCGCCGCCCACGCAGAGCCCGATCCTGCGGCGCTTACCTGAGAGGAGCAGGAGGAGGAGAGGGGCGCCCCGTCGCCGCTACGGCTCCCGCGCCTCCCGGGTGGGGCCCATCCTGAAGGCCCCGCGTGGGTGGCGGGAGGGACTGCCGGCCCAATCCTGGGGCTCCATGCAGCCGCCTGCCTGGCTGCCAGCAAGCCGGGCGGCGGCCCCCGCTGGCGCCCGCCCGCCCAGCAGCAGCAGCCGCAGCGAGCCCGCCGCTGCCGCTGCCGGAGCTGTCCCCGACGCTGCTGGCCTCGCTCGCTCCTGCTCGGTGCCGCCCGCCCGTCCGCTCCCCCCAGCATGCCGAGCTGTTGTTGCTAGGAAACGGGCTCGCCTGTCATCAGCCGCTCGCTCGCAGGAGCACCAGCCCGGGCGGGCAGGCGGGCGAGCGGCAGGCGGAGGCCCAGCCGAGGAAGCCGACGGGCCGGCCAGGGCGGCTCCCGCTTGCGCACCCGCCGGCCCGGACGCAGAACAAGGCAAGCACGTGCGCCAGGCCCGACCCGCGCGGCGCCCCATGCTCCTCCAGCAGGCCGTGCGGCGCCCCGAGGCCACGGCGATGGCCGCAGAAGTCCAGGCCCTGCGGGGAGGGGGGAAGCCCCTCGCCCCGCAGTGAATGCGCAGCGGCAGCCTGAAGACTCAGGAACGGCCGGCGGCCCCTTCCTGCCAGAGGCGCCCGGCACAGGCCTCTCCCCGCGGCCGGCTGGCTTTGCGCAGCAGGAGGGTGAGGCCTCTTCTGCATCCCCCCCCCATTCTGTGCGCTGTTGGGCTATCCACTGGGAATAAAGGCCCGTTGCCAGGTGGGGATCGCGAGTCGGGGCCTGCGGGCAGAGCTGGGCGGTGCGCGTCAGGAAAGTGTAGCAACGCAGCTGCTTGCCGTGCCCTTGCTCCACAATGAGGGCCAGAAGCGTGCTTGCTCTGTCCCACCGGCACAAGAGCCACGCAAACTGCAATGCTGGGCACGGGAGTGAAAACGCCCCCGCCCGTTTGCAAACCACCAAGCCTTGATGCAAAACCGAGATCGCCCCTGCCCCCACACATTCCCCCCACTCAGGCCCTGAGCACGTGACCTGCCTTCTGGACCGGCTCCCAGTTCACCTGAGCCTTCTGCCCCGAAAAACCTCTCAACCGACCCGCACCTTAGAAGGCAGAATTGCAAAGCCAGCAAAGGAGATTTGGCAGCTGCAACAACACGGGGAAGGGGGAAGGTCTTTCCTAAGGTCCTCCGGAGACGGGCAGGGCCCAGGGGTGCCTCATGGGAGGGGGCTGCCCCCTCCCAGCGGGGTCTTCCCCCAAAATGAGGGAACCCGGAGCCGAAACCTCAATACTGGCCTCATGGGGGGGGGGAGTTGTCCCATGCAGGGAGCAGCACTTTCTGTGCTGATGACGAGCAACGGGCGTTCGGTAGCAGGAGATGGAGGGGGAGCAACAGGGGGAGGGGCCAAGCCAGGCGGGGTTGCTCATCTCCGCACACGCCCCGGAGTCGTCAGACGCTCTGGCCAAGCTGGGTCAACCGGGGTCACGGCGGAGGGAAGGAAGGGCCTTGCGGAAACGGGGCGGAGGCCAGGAGGGCGGCTGCGCTGCGGGAGTTCGGCAAGAGCCCAGAAGGGGGCGCTGCAGGCCCACAGCAGGAGCGCGGGGGAGGGGCGCGCCCCACAACGTCCCTGGACCCGCCTGTCTCTCCCTTCATCTCTCGGGGTTGCCATGGAAACCTTTTAAGCCAACTTCTCCGGGAGACAAAATCTTTTTTTAAACCTCAAGCAAAAAAGAGAAAGGAAGGGGGAGGGGGCTGGTGGGGGAGGGACACACACTGCACCCTCCCCCAGCCACGGCGGATGCGCCCAGGCCGAAGTGGGACCTGCCGGCCAGAGGCGCGCGCGCCCCCATCTCCTCCGCCCACGGCGAGGCGCTGAGGAGGGGGAGGCAGGCCGGACGCGGGACCCTCGGCTGGGCAGGCAGGCCCGCCGTTCCCCCACTCTAGCAGCCTGGCGGCCAGCCGCTGCCTGCAGTGAGGGCGCTTGAGCCAGGACTCCTGGGTTCCTCCTCACAACCCTCCCCCCCCCGCGCACACCACCCACGGAAGGCCTAGGACTGAATAGCGCTGGCTGGGAAGGCATCCAGAGAGCGAGCGAGGGTTCCTATAGCAACAGTTGTCAAGCACCCATGAGTCGGTACCTTTCAATGGAACTTGCTATTATGGGATGGGAACTGGATTGGGGAGCTCTCGAGTGAATAGATGAGAAACTGCCGGCAGTGGGTCACGGGGGCGCTGCTGCAGGCGCCCCGGAAGGCTACCCACACACACATCACTGCCCCCAGGTTGCAGGAGAGAACACCCCCCCCTCTCTCTCTCTCACACACACACACACACACACGCACACCCTGTGGGGGGAGGGGGGCTCCCTCAGCCTCACCTGGACCTTCCTAAAGCCTGGGAGGCAAGGGGCCCGGTGGCTGGAGGCAGGAGAGGAGAGTGCTCCTCTTGCCCTCTGCTCCTGCTTGCTTAAGGGCTTCCCCCAGGAGGGATCTGGTTGGCACTGAGGACTAGAGGGGCCACTGGCCTGGTCCAGCAGGCATTTCTTATGTTCTTATAGTGGGGGTCAGAGGGGGCAATATTATGTGGTTCCTTTTCTCCAGAGAGACAGTGTGGCATAGTGGTTAGAGTGTTGGACTACAACCTGGGAGACCAGGGTTTGAATCCCCACCCAGCCATGAAGCTCACTGGGTGACTTTGGGCCAGTCACTGCCTCTCAGCCTCAGAGGAAGGCAATGGTAAACCCCCTCTGAATATTGCTTACCGTGAAAACCCTATTTATAGGGTCAGCATGAGTTGGGATCGACTTGAAGGCAGTCCATTTCATTTTTCCCCCATTTGTCCAGAATTCAACCAGCAAGGAAGGCCCACTACCTGAAGCCCATTCACCAACCCCTTTGCTCTTCAAAATGCCAGCTTTGAATAAAATGAAAGAAATAAGCCTCTAGCTCTCATGGCATAGTGAGTGAGTGGAGGATTTGGATGAGAACATCAGAAGGGCTCTACAGCAGCTGGATGAGGCCAAAGGGGGCCCTTTAGCCAAGCATCCTGTTCTCACAGTGGCCAGCCAGATGCCCCAAAGCCCACAAGCAGGACCTGAGTGCGAGAGCACCACTCTCCTCACTTGTGATCCCCAGCAAATGCCCTTTTCTGAACCTTTTCCAGTTCTACAACATCCTTTCTGAGGTGAGGCAACCAGAACTGTACACAGCAGTCCAAATGCGGCTGCACCATAGAGTTATACGAGGGCATTCTGATATCGACAGTTTTATTTTCAGTTCTTTTCCTAATGATCCCTAGCATGGAATTCCGTGAGCGTATATGTGAAATTAAGATTTTTTGCTCCAATATGCATAACTTTACACTCCTTTACATTGCGTTGCATTTGCCATGTTACCACCCACTCCCTCAGTTTAGAGAGATCCTCTCAAAGCACTGGGAACTGCTTTTTAACTTGTTCATAAATGATTTAGATTTGGGGCAAGCAGTGAGGCAGCCAAGTGTGTTGATGATACCAAATTCCTCCTGCTCCCTGACTGCTTAGCCTACTCCCTTGCCCCACTGCTATGGGGCAGATGAAAGGCATGGCTCTCCAGGGTTTTAGGCAGGGGACACTCCCAGCCCTACCTGGATGCCACCATGGATTCAACCCAGGACTTCTGCAGGCACTCTCCTACTGAGCTATGGCCCTTTCCAAAACTGGGGAGACCCAGAGTCACCATGAAGTCAGCCATGAAGCTCACTGTTTGCTATTGCGCCAGTCACCATTTCTGAGCTGTCCTACCTCACAAAGTTGTTGTGAGGATAAAAGGAGAGAACCTTGTACACTGCCTTGAGCTCCTTTGGAGGAAATATAAAAAAGCCCACCCTAGACCCATTGGTCTGCGACAACCACTGCCTGGTTGCAAATGCCCCCTTTTTAGGGAAGGTTATTGAGAGGGTTGTGGCGCAGCAATTGCAAGTGCTCTTCAATGAAACAGATTGTCTTGACCCATCCCAGTCTCAGTTCAGGCCTGGTTATGGGATTGAATTGGCCTTGGTCACCCGGATGGATGATGATCTTTATCGGAAGGAGGACAGGGAAGCGCAACCCTGTTATTCTTACTTGATCTCTCAGTAGCTTTTGATACTATTGACCATGGTATCCTTCTGAGCTGACTTGGTGAGATGGGTATGAGGTACTGTTTTACAGTGGTTCCAATCCTACCTCCAGGGTTGTTTTCAGAGAATGGTGGCTATCTTTTGGCAGTTGTGCTATGGGGTGTTGCAGGGTGCCATCTTGTCCCCCATGCTGTTTAACATCTATATGAAGGAGATTTGGGGTGAGGTGTCAGCAGTATGCTGGCGGTACCCAGCTCTATTTCTCTGTAACATTTGAACTGGGAGACGCCGTGCAAGCCATGAACCGCTGCCTGGACTCGGTGGTGGGCTGGATGAGGGCCAATCAACTGAGTCTGAATCCTAGCAAGACAGAGGCACTGTGGGTTGGTGGTTCCCGAGTTCAGATAATTGGTCAGTTGCCTGCTTTGGATGGGGTCGTACTCCCTCTGAAAGAGCAGGTTCGTAGTCTGGGGGTGCTCCTGGTCCATCTTTGTCACTAGAGGCCCAGGTGACCTCAGTGGCTAGGAGTGCCTTTTACCAGCTTTGGCTGGTAAGACAGCTGCGGCTGTTTCTGGACTGGGATAGCCTGACCGCTTTTGTCTATGCACTGGTAACCTCCAGGCAGGATTACTGCAATGCGCTCTATGTGGGGCTGCCCTTTAGGTTGGTCCAGAAGTTGCAGCTGGTGCAAAATGCAGCAGCGAGACTGCTCACTTGGGCAAGGTATCACCAACATGTCACCCCACTGCTGAAAGAATTGCACTGGCTGCCCATTACTACTGGGCTAAGTTCAAGGTTGGGACCAGGATACCTGAAAGACCGTCTTATCTCTTATATACCCAGTCAATCACTGTGCTCTGCAGGTGAGGGACTCCTGCAGATACCATCTTATCACATAACAACAAACAACCCTTTGGAATTCCCTCCCATTAAATATGAGACAGGCGCATCTCTGTTATCTTTTCATTGCCTACTAACGACTTTTCTCTTTCAACAAGCCTTTTAAGTAGAGACCTTATCCCAGTCTGCGTATGTGTTGGAATTGCTTTTTTAGACATTTTAAAATATTTTTTAAAGATGTTTTTAAAAATGTTTTGGTTTAATATGTTTTAAAGTCTTTTGTGTTTAAGATGTTTTAGAGTGTGTTCAGTGTTTTTCTTTGCAGCCCTGGGCTCCTTCAAGGAGGAAGGGCAGGATATAAATGTAATAAACAAACAAGCAAATTGCAAATGGTCAGTGGGGACCAGTGGCAACCAGCGAAGCCTCTTGGAAAAGCCATCCAATGAGCAGTGAGTCTGGCTACTGCCAGACAACAAGCCTTTTAAGTAGAGACCTTTTCCCACTCTGCATCTGTGTTGGAATTGCTTTTTAAGATGTTTCTAAAGCTTTTTTAAAAAAAAAATGCTTTTAAAGATGTTTTAATATACGTTAAAGTCTGTTTTTAAGATGTTTTAGAATGATTTTAGTGTTTCCATTTGCCATCCTGGGCTCCTATTGGGAGGAAGGGTGGGATTTATAATAATAATTATTATTATTATTATTATTATTATTATTATTATACCTTGAAGGCCATGCAATCCCATTTCTAAGCTGATAGTGCTGGACCCATGGCTGGGAACACAGGGAGCTGCCTTACACAGAGGTAGATCGTCCGTCCATCTAGCTGAGTATTGTCTGCACTGACTGGCAGCAGCTGTCCAAGACTTCAGGCAGGGAGTCTCTGCCAGCTCCACATGAAGATGCAGCCTGTGGTAACTGAGCCAGGGACCTCGGCATGCACAGCAGGGGCCCTTCCACTCCACTGTGACCCCATCACACCCTCAGAGTGGAAGTCCTGGCTGTGGTGGCTCTGGCTGACCAGCACTTTGCCCATGCTCAGGAGGACCCCCTTCTTCTTCCTTGTCCAAATGTGTCCTTGTGGGCTCACATCCACACACCCCATCCAGGGCCCCCAAATGACACCTCCGCATCCATCCATCCACACAGCCCCTCTCCCTGCATCCCACTTTGATGCCGGTGCCGCCATGTTTCAAGAGATCCCTTTAGAGCTCCTGTGAATCCCTTTCTCTTTTAAAAAGAATGAACAATTTGGTATCCTCCACTGCTCCATGGCCCCATCTCCATGATCTGCCCACCCACAGGAACTGGGGCTGTGCGGGGAGCCCAAGTGAGATGCAGTGCAAAGCCCCATAGAGCCGCTGACACTCTTGCCCCGGCGTGACCCGCACTGGGGTGGTGGTGGAGGAGGAGGGAGAGTCCCACAAGGAACAGCACCCAAGCAGAGAGCATGGAAGGGAGACTGAGGCATGTTCACATCCTGCACCGCTGGAGGGGGGGAGGGAGGGGGATCCCACACACACCACATTGCTAGCAAAGGCACAGAAGTTACTTTTTTTGTTTTAGCTTGGTCAAATGTTAGCTTATTTGTTAGCCTATAGGGAAACCCTTCAGGGTTAAACATTGCAATATAAACTTCGTTATAATCAAATGTGTCTTAAAAAAAAAAAGTAGAGCCCCACAGAGAATCCACTGGGGCTCAGAGGGGCAAAGTGGCAGTAATGGGGTGGGAGGGTAATGCATGACACATGTGCACACTAAGTCCCCTACAGCCATGCCCCTCAGAGGGATTTAATAGGGGGGTGCACTGTTCAGTAAAACACATGGCCCCTCCCACCTCCAGAAGCCCCTCCCTCTGGAACAAGCTCCGCCTTCTTTGAAGAACCTGCCGAGGGCCACCCAGGGTGGTGCGTGATTCCACACAAGCACAGCAAATGGATGTTTCCCTGAGGCTGCCAGTCAGCCACCATCAGCTCAGGCCGCATCAGGGAACATGTGGAGTTGAGGTATTTTGTTTCATGTGTTTCGAATGGAAGTTCTGTTCTGTTCTAGGAGTTTTCAGAAGAGGGTATCAGTGCCTGAAATAATTTACGAATAATTTTGTAATGATGATACTTATTAAGAATTGTAAAACCGTTTCTAGCTTTTACAACATTTACATTTGATGAGTATTGTATTATGCTGTGTATGTTCTGTGGTTTATTATGCTGTAAACCACCCTTTGGGTATAGGCGGTATCTACATTTTGAAATAAATGTCTAAGTAAATAAACTGAATTTGAGGCCAAGGTACCATTGCCCCTAATATGCATCGCTTTACGCTCCCTTTTGAGAGGGCATCTGGAGGTATCAGGAGGCTGCTGGGTCAGACCAGAGCACTGGCTAAGGCCACCGCAGTAGCCAGCCCGATACCCCACAGGGAAGCCTACAAGCAGGAGATGAAGGCACCTCTCCCCAGCAACCAGCATTCAGATTTGCATGAAGTGCCCCTGAGCCCACTCTGGGCAGTCCTGCAGAGAACTGGGACGCTCCTCTGCAAGGGATCACTTGGATCAACCACCGGTGTTAGGAGCACTTTCAACACAAGAACAAATCTTTGAAGAACAAATCCTGCCAGATGAATCTTATCTCATTTTTTGGTTGGGTAACCCCCCAGGTAGACTGTGGGAATGCTGTGGACATAATATATCTCGACTTCAGCAAAGCTTTTGACAAAGTGCCCCATGATATTCTGATTAGCAAGCTAGCTAAATGTGGGCTGGATGGAACAACTATCAGGTGGATCCACAGTTGGCTACAGAATTGTACTCAAAGAATGCTTATCAATGGTTCCTTCTCAAAGTGGGGGGAGGTAACAAGCAGGGCACTGTAGGGCTCGGTTCTGGGCCCAGTACTCTTCAACATTTTTATTAATGACTTGGATGAGGAGGGGGAGGGAACACATCAAATTTGCAGATGATACAAAATTGGGAGGGGTAGCTAATACCCTGGAGAACAGAAACAAAATTCAAAGGGATCCTGAATCACCCCCGGGGGGGGGATTCCACACACACACACGTACAGGCACACACCACCAGCACCAGCAGGATCCACCCAGAGCTCCTAGCAGAATTGACTGTGGCCCACTCAGAGCTACTGTCCCTCAGCCCTGCCTCCCAATCTGCTGGGATCATCAGGTACTACAAGACCCCTACCCCCACTTTCTTTGGTGTGATTCAACCACTATGTGACCCTCCAGCTCTTCCCCCCCAGATAACCCCCCCCCCCAAAATGCAAGCTGGGAGCAGTTGCTTCTGTGAGTCCCTACCGTGCTCTGGGTGGGGCCGCCCTTCCACAGGGACGCTGACAGTTCGCCGCAAAAGCTTGTTCCGACCAGGATCCCGTTGGCGTTCTCGAAGGAGCAGGGGGTGAATCTGGGGGAGTGGTAAAGAGGCAAAAGAGCACGGTGGGGTGGAGACTTAGCACCCAGGAAAAACCAAACCACTTTCTCCACCTCCCACCACAGTCAGCCTCACACCCAAACAAGTTTTGGAAATTCTGCTGCAAACACAGGTGCTACAGCAGACACACGCGTGTGAAGCTCCCGGAGGAGGAAGAGGAAGAGGAGGAGGAGGAGGAAGAGATGCCACCACAACTCAGCAAGGGTCTTCCTGATCCTCGGCAGGTTTGACAAAAGCAACTAGGCTAGGAGTCAGTCTCGTAACAGCACCAAGAACATTTATTTATTTATTTATGATTTGATTTATATCCCGCCCTTCCTCCCAGCAGGAGCCCTGTATTGTACTGTCTCCTGGGCGGGGGGGGGGAGGGAGGGAGCAAGTCTTCTTCCAACCCTCCCCTGCTGCTACCTGGACCTTTCTTTCCATCTGCAGACACTGCGGATCGAACCTGGGAACTTCTGCAAGCCCCTCCTGCGCAGGCCTTGAGAATGAAATATCTGCCAGGCACTGGGAGAAGCTCTCTGCACTTTGGACTCTCTGCCATTTCCCTCCCCCTGCCCCAAGAGAGGCTCCGAGAGGCTTGAGGCTGGCTGGCTTCCTTCCGGCATGTCAACAGGCCTGGTGTGCCATGGGCTCTTTCCCGTGGGGCTCCACAAGTCCATGTGTGAGCCTTGTGGGGTCTCTAGGGCTCCTCGGATTTTTCGCCAACCCCCCCCATAAAATATGGGGGCAGCAGAAGCTCTTCTTCCAACTCCCAACAACAACAGCTACTCTGCATAGAAAAGTTAACTTTTCCACTTTTAACTTCTGCAAGCAGCCGATCAGCATATGAAAAGAAAGGAATGTGGCACCCGCCTGCTGGATGGGTAGGCAGGATATGGCCCATCATCAGGGAGGCAGAAGAGGGGCAGATGGGGATTTAGGAGAGGGGGGAGGGTAGTAGCATAACTGGGCTGGCCAAGGCCCTGCCCTCCCCAGGAGGCAATCTGTCTGGATGTCATTCCCTTACAATCATCTCTGACTTGTCTCAACCTCAGTAACACACTCACACACACAAAGAGGTTTTAAGCTTTTCCCAGCTGTTTCATGAGCTTCATTGAGAAGTGAGGCATAAACTGATATATAACTGCCCTTCGGAAGTCAGCAGGGGCATTTGCAAGGAAACCCTAGGGGCACCACACTCCCCTTGCCCCATTTCGAATTGTTGTTGACCACAAGCTGAATATGAGCCAACAGTGTGATGTGGCTGCAAAAAAGGCAAATGCTATATTAGGCTGCATTAACAAAAGTATAGTTTCCAAATCGTATTAGTTCCCTTCTATTTAGCACTGGTTCTGGGCACCACACTTTCAGAAGGATGCAGACAAACTAGAACGGGTTCAGAGGAGGGCAACAAAGATGATCAGGGGACTGGAAACAAAGCCATATGAGGAGAGACAGAAAGAACTGGGCATGTTTAGCCTGAAGAAGAGAAGACTGAGGGGAGATAATAGCACTCTTCAAGTACATGAAAGGTTGTCACACAGAAGGGCTCTTCTCAATCGTCCCACAGTGCAGGACACAGTTGCAGGAAGTCAGATTTTGACTGAACATCAGGAAAAATGTCCTGACAGAGCGGTTCATCAACGGAACCAATAACCTAAGGAGGTGGTTGGCTCTCCAGCACTGGAGGAGTTAAAGAGGCAGCTGGATAGCCACCTGTCAGGTTTGGTTGGATTCCTGTATTGAGCAGGGGGGTTGACTTGTTGGCCTTACAGGCCCCTCCCAACTCTACTACCCTATGATTCTATGAAAGCATACCCAGCAGGTGGCTGTCCAGATGCCTCTTGAATGCTGCCAGTGTTGGAGCTTAGTAGAGACAATCTCCTCCCTGGATTTCTGGGGTGCTTGGCATGATGAAACAAATGGGGTGATGACTAGAGCAACATTGGCAGAAGAATCAGGGCGAGTTTGACTGAATAGTCAAAGGTTGCCGCACAGGGGAGGGTCGGGATCACTTCTCGATCGTCCCAGAGTGCAGGACATGGAATAATGGGCTCAAGTTGCAGGAAGCCAGATTTTGACTAAACATCAGAAAAAACGTCCTGACTGTTAGAGCGGTACGATGATGGGAACAATGACCTGGGGATGTGGTGGGCTCTCCAACACTGGAAGCATCCAGGAGGCAGCTGAACAGCCACCTGTCGGGCATGCTTTAATGTGGATCCCTGCATTGAGCAGGGGGTTGGACTGGATGGCCTTAGAGGCCCCTCCCAATGCTACTATTCTATGATTCTCTGTGGCCTTGGACAGCCTTGGATGCCAACTCTCATCAGGCCCAGCCAGCATGAAGGTACGACATTGGGGCTGAAGGGAGTTGAATTCCAGAATTTCTGGAGGGCACCAGTTTGGTGAAGGGGTATTGCCTCCACCAGTTGCCTATCCCTCATTTAAGGGCTGAGTCACTGAGGCAGGCAGGTTAACTTTGGGAAAGAGAGAGGGTCCCACACAGGATGAACAGGCTGGGAAGACAGCCTGTTCTATGCTGAGGTCGTCAGAAGGGGCCCTTTCGGTAGTTCCATCACCCTCAGAAGCTCAGGGGGGGCTCCAGGAAAGGGCCTTCTCTGGGGCAGCCCCTAAGTTATGGAATTACCTCCTCACCGAATGCCAAAGATGCATCTGGCCTTTTGGCCCTTGAGATGTATGTTTTCAGGACCAGCCCTACTCTTGTGGTTTGAATCTGTTACAACTGGGGGCTGGAACGGGAACAGCTATGCTTACCCTGGGAGCAAAGGCCAAAAAGGCAGGGGCCGCCAAGGGTTAAAGGAGTCTGGGCTCAAAGAGGCTGGATGCAAGGGAGGGCTCCCTCAGGCCGTCTTGGGGGAGTTGTGGGGCTTGCCTGGATGTGGGGCAATGCCATCTCTTCCTCCCTCCACCCCTCGTCCACCACCTTGCACATGGACAGCTCAGGACAGGCAAGGGCATCCCAGCATGTCTGGCTTCCCAGCGATATTAAACCGCGGAAGTGCAACGGACTCGCCTGGCGGGGAGCAGCCAGGAAGGGAGGAGAGCTTTGATCCTGTGCAGTTCCTGTGACTCCTTCAACATGGTCCTGAAAAGCCAGGGCTGCTGCCCCCTCGCCCCTGGCCCCAGTGCCACCCAGGAACACAAACCACCCCCCAATGCCCCCCAGCCTCCCTCCTGGCTTCTCACCTCTTCTTCATCCAGCATCAGCAGCTGGTTCCCGGAGATGATACAGAATCGGGGGTTCCAGGGGCGGTCATAAGGGGAGTGCATGTACTGGACACGGTGCATAGGGGGGGCTCCTCGCACATCTGCATAAAGAAAGGGGAGAGTTAAAGCACACCCCTCAGTCCCCAGGCAGTCCCAAGGCCCCCATGCACACACTCCCTCCCTCCCTCCCCAGTCTTGCAAAAATCACTTTCCATCTCTCTCCCACCCACTTACCTATCTACCTACCTATCACTGGCACCCCTCTGGCTGATATTCCACTTGCAACACACACACACACACGCTCTGTGGTGGCCCAGTTCACAGGGTGGAATAAACCTGCCCTCAAGGGCCCACAGGGGTGAGGGGCAATCACTACAACCACAACCCCAAGAGAATGACCAGCACCACCCAAACAGCCAGGCTGCAAGGAAAGAGCACAGGACAACTGTCTTATGCAGAGTCAGACCATGGGTCCATTTAAGGACAAAAGAGCGTAAGAAGAGCCGTCGCTTGATCAGGCCAGTGGCCCATCTCCTCCAGCCTCCTGTTCAAAGTGGCCAACCAGGTGCCCCCAATGGGAAGCCCTCAGGCAAGCAGGACCCACAGGAAGTGGAAGAGCACAATCCCCACCTCTGGTTTCCAGCAACTGGTTTCCAGAAGGATCGTCACTACAGTGGCAGAGCCCAGCCATAGTAGCCGCTGAAAGCTTTTTCCTCCATGAATGTCTAATCCTCTTTTCAAGCCATCCAAGTTGGTGGCCCTCACTGCCTCTTGAGGGAGCAAATTCCATAATTTAACTATGTGCTGTGTGAAGGACTTTCTCTTGTCTGTCCTGAATCTTCCAACATTCAGCTTCTCTGGATGTCCCTGAGTTCTTGTGTTATGAGAGGAAGAAAAGCGTTTCTCTATCCACTTTCCCCGCCCCATGCATAATTTTATACACTTCTATCATGTCACCTCTGCCTTGCCTTTCTCTAAACTAAAACCCCCAAATGCAGAGTAAGAGGAACTGAGAAAATAGCTCTAATGAGCCCAGTAATAGTCGTCATAAAAATGTAGGAAGGAAGCCAGGCCGTAAATCACAGGGTCTTTGTGGTCTGTGTACTAATTCCCAGAGTATGGGGAACAAATAGGATGAACTTGAACTCAATATGGGAGAGTAAATACGACATGATGGGTATAACAAACTTGGTGGGATGACTCTTATGACTGGAATACAGCAATTGAAGGATATCACTTGTTCAGAGAGAAGAGAAGGAATAAAAAGGGAGGTGGAGTTGTGTTCTGTGTTAAAAGTATATATCCCTGCACAGAAATACAGGAGGATGAACTAGGAAGCTCCACAGAGATAACATTCTCCTACAGAAAGTGGAGGAAGCGACCAGAGGATCAGCTATCCTGGACTTGATTCTAACCAACAGAGTGGTTGAAGTGGAAGTTATGGGAACTCTGGAGGAAAGTGACCACACTATACTTGAGTTCTTGATTTTAAAGGAAGCAAAAGCTGAGAGTAGCCATACGTGCACCCTGGACTTCAGGAAAGCCGATTTTAATAAACTCAGAACAATGGTAAGTAAGGTTTCATGGCTAGTGACCCTAATGAGAAAAGGAGTCCAAGATGGGTGCGAGTTTCTAAAAAGGGAAATTCTAAAGGCACAGTGGCAAACAATTCCGTCAAAGAAAAAAGGGAGAAGACAGCAGAAGAAGCCAATGTGGCTTCACAAAAAGCTTAGAGATGACCTGAAAACAAAAAAGGACACATACAGGAAGTGGAAAGAAGGCCAGAAGAGTACAAAGGAAGAGTACAGGCAGGTTTCACGGAATTGCCAGGATGGTGGAAGGAAGGCTAAAGCTGAGAATGAGCTGAGGCTAGCGAGGGATGCTGAAAGCAACAAAAAAGCTTTCTTCAGGTACGTCCATAGTAAAAGACAGAGAAAAGAAATGGTGGCACAGCTACTCAATGAGGATGGCAAAATGATGACAGATGACAAAGAAAAGACAGAAGTGCTTAATTCCTACTTTGGCTCAGTCTTCTCCCAAAAGAGGATTTATAACCCTCCCAGGAAGTTGAAGGAGCAGGATTGCAGCTTGCAACTCAAACACAAATCAACAAGGAATACCAAATCACTTTGAACCAGTTCAGACATGCAGGGCCCGATGCTCTACATCCTAGAGCATCCTCTGCATTCAAGGAACTGTCTGAAGAACTCTCAGAACCACTGTCCATTATCTCTGCAAAATTGTGGAGGATGGGTGAAGGGCCGGATGATTGGGCTAACGTATCTTCAGAAAGGGCAAAAGGGAGGAACCTGGAACTACAGACCAGTCAACCTGACATCAATCCCTGGGAATATTCTGGAGCAGATTATAAAGCAGTCAATCTGTAAGGACCTTGAAAATAATGCAGGCATTAATAGAAGCCAACATGGATTTATCAAGAACAAATCCTGCCAAACTAATCTCATCTCATTTTTAGATTGGGTAATCTCCCAGGTAGACTGTGGGAATGCTGCGGACATAATATATCTGGACTTCAGCAAAGCTTTTGATAAAGTGCCCCATGATATTCTGATTAGCAAGCTAGCTAAATGTGGGCTGGATGGAACAACTATCAGGTGGATCCACAGTTGGCTCCAGAATCGTACTCAAAGAGTGCTTATCAATAGTTCCTTCTCAAACTGGGGAGTGGTAATGAGTGGGGTACTGCAGGGCTCAGTCCTGGGCCCAGTGCCCTTCAACATTTTTAATAATGACTTGGATGAGGAGGGGCAGGGAACACATCAAATTTGCAGATGATACAAAATTGGGAAGGATAGCTGGAAGACAGAAACAAAATTCAAAGGGATCTTGATAAGATGAGGAATACATAGCTTAGCAATACTACATGCGAGAAGGATCTTGGAATCGTTGTTGATCACAAACTGAATATGAGCCAAGAGTGCGATGTGGCTGCAAAAAAAGCAAATGCTATTTTAGGCTGTATTAACAGTAGTATACTTTCCAAATTGCATGAAGTACTAGTTCACCTCTGTTCAGCCCTGGTTAGGCCTATCTTGAGTAATGTGTCCAGTTCTGAACACCTCGCTTTAAGAAGGATGCAGACAAACTGGAAGAGGTTCAGAGAGGACAATGAGGATGATCAAGGGACTGGAAACAAATCCCTATGAGGACAGACTGAAAGAACTGGGAATGTTTATCTATTTATTTATTATTTGATTCATATCCCGCCCTTCCTCCCAGCAGGAGCCCAGGGCAGCAAACAAAAGGACTAAAAACACTTTAAAACATCATAGAAACAGACCTTAAAATACATTAAAACAAAACAACTTTAAAAACATTTTTTTAAAAAAGCTTTGAAAACATCTTAAATAAAAAGGGTTAAAAAAAATATTGTTTGGGGGGGAAATGGTTTTAAAAAAACATACTGAAAAGCAATTCCAGCACAGACGCAGACTGGGATAGGTCAGTTTAAAAGGCTTGTTGAAAGAGGAAAGTCTTCAATAGGCGCCAAAGTAGGAATTGAGCACTTCTGTCTTTTCTTTGTCATCTGTTATCATTTTGCCATCCTCATTGAGTAGCTGTGCCACCATTTCTTATCTCTGTCTTTTACTATGGACGTACCTGAAGAAAGCTTTTTTGTTGCTTTCAGCATCCCTCGCTAGCCTCAGCTCATTCTCAGCTTTAGCCTTCCTTCCACCATCCCTGCAATTCCGTGATACCTGCCTGTACTCTTCCTTTGTACTCTTCTGGCCTTCTTTCCACTTCCTGTATGTGTCCTTTTTTGTTTTCAGGTCATCTCTAAGCTTTTTGTGAAGCCACATTGGCTTATTCTGCTGTCTTCTCCCTTTTTTCCTTCTTGGAATTGTTTGCCATTGTGCTTTCAGAATTTCCTCTTTTAGAAACTCCTACCCATGTTGGACTCATTAGGGGTGCTGGCCACTTAACCTAACTTACCATTGTTCTATTAAAATCGGCTTTCCTGAAGTCCAGGGTGCACGTATGGCTACTCTCAGTTTTTGCTTCCTTTAAAATCAAGAACTCAAGTATAGTGTGGCCCCTTTCCCCCAGAGGTCCCATAACTTCATCCACCAAGTCAACTCTGTTGGTTAGAATCAAGTCCAGGATAGCTGACCTCTGGTTGCTTCCTCCACTTTCTGTAGGAGGAAGTTATCTCCAACACAGGTCAGGAATTTTCTGGAGGGTTCGTGTTTGGCAGAATTTGTCTCCCAACAGATATCGGGATAATTGAAGTCCCCCATTACTTGCAAAAGTGTCATCCTCGTCTTCTTCTCGATTGGGTGGTCGGTAGTAGACTCCAACCACCACGTTCCTTTTATTCCTTTCCCCCTTTATTTCAATCCAGAGACTCTCAGTGGAGCTACCAAGCTCATCCTCCTGTATTTCTGTGCAGGGATATATATTTTTAGCATACAGTGCGACTCTGCCTCCCTTCTGTTCTTTCTGAACAAGTTATATCCTTCAATTGCTGTATTCCAGTCATGGGAGTCAATCTATGTGAAAATAAGTTTTTTGGGGGTCAGTATCGCCAACACTGGCTGGCTGCCAGCTCTCCAAGCCTTTCTCCAGCACTGCCTGGAGACCCCAGCAACACTACCTTAGGTAGTGAAGTCATATCTAAGAGTGGTGACACTGGGAGTCATTGCCAGAGCATGTTGTGCTTATTGAGAATAGTGGTATGAAGTTTTAATCTATTACTTAAAAAATCTGTTCCTTTCTGGGACCTTCTGCGTGCAGGTTCTCTCCCAGGGAGCTGTGGCCCTTGCGAGGGAGGGAGGGAGGGAGGGAGGGAGAAGGAGCTCCCCCCCCCAGGCACCACCACCCATCCCTGCAGCTCAGGTCTACAATACCTACCCCCCTCTGAAAACTCGAAAGAAGCTGCAAAGTGAGCTGTCAGTCTGCTTGCTGGGTAGGGCTGGAGGGGGATCAGCCTCTTCCCCCTTTGACCTTCCCTCTCCCCACAACCACCAGCTGGGGTTTGCTTTGTGGAATGTGTTGGGGAGGAGGGCACAGGAGTCTGGCTATGGGCTTGAATGGGTGGTGCCCTCCAACCCCACACTGGTTGCCCCCCCACCTAGATCAAGGCATCCCCCTCCCGGGCAGTGCTCCCCACTCCCCACTTGCATTGGCTAGAGGCATAAGCGGGGGGGGGGTGAGAAGGTTCCGCAAGCTGAGACACCTGCCCTGCTGAAGCAGCAGCCCAGAGCCAAGGCTGGGATCATGCCTCACTTGCCAAACAGGCTGGCCACCATTAGCCGCGGAGGTGCCAATGGGCCGATGTCACCGACTGGGGAACCTGATGCCATGACAGGGGCAGAGCTGGGGAAGGTCGCAGGGGTGGCGGTGGCAGCAGCAGCAGCAGGAAGAGGTCCCAGCAAAGGCTGGCACCCCAACCATGCCGCCATGCCTCCTTCAGCAGTCTCCTGGTGCTGGCTCTGTTGCCTTGGAGAGATGAGCTGCACGGATGGCCAGTAGTGTGGGAGGGGGGAGGAAGAAAAAGTCCTCCCTCCCTCCCTCCCTCCCTCCCTCCCTTCCTCCTCCTGCCTGAGCCTCCATTTGGAGAGGGTGGAATCTCCAGTGGGGGTGGAGGATGCGGAGTTGTGTAAGGGCCTTGCTTGGCACCAGGCTGCCCTCCCGTGGCAAGAACAAGCCCTCAAAGATTGAGACGCCTCTGTGTATGTGTGGTGTGTGTTTGGGGGGTGGGGGGCTTCAGACAGGTCACCCTGATGGTAAAGGCTGCAACCTTTTCTGCTCCCAAGCAAGAGGAAGGCTCCAAATCCACACGCCAGAGAACCAGCGCTACAGGATATTTTTAGATCCCTAAAATAAATGGCTGGAAACATGAGCGGAAAAAACCCCTAGACCCATCAAGATGGCAAGACTCCCACAGCTCTGGGGCTTCAGCACAGCCCAAACTCAGGTGTGCCAGCTGAGAATTCCCTCCCCAGCCTCTGACGCGAAGGGCCCCCCACCTCCTGTGGAGCCAGCGAGGGCCGGGCCAGGCCGGGAGCGTGCCTACTTCTCCACCACTGACAACCATATAAACAGAAGCTCCCCGCAAGCAAGCATAGCCAAAACTGAAAGCACAAAGTGGAAATTAAAGCCAAAACAAATACAGCATAAAACAGCCTTCCCCAACATGGTGCCCTGCAGGTATCTTGCCGACAGCTCCCATCAGCCCCATCTGGAGGCAGCAGAGAAGAAAGCAAGAGAGTAAAACTCACAGCCGCACCAAAGATTTCACAGCTTAAACTGCGAATCTATATGTCACCAAAAAAAAAGGTTTTAACACCAAAAAACCAGGGAAAATGAAAAGGTCTTTGCCTGGCACCAGAAAGACCAGAGTGTTGGCACTGGTCAAGCCTCTCTGAGTACGCGCGTGCGTTGTTCGCTACAACCACAATTTGATTGTGCCCCCCTTCTCCATAAGAAGCTATTTAAAAATACAATATGAAAAATAGTTTAAAACCAATTATAGTCAGAAGAAAAGGGTGGGTCCTAAAATATGTATCTCAAGTGTCAAAGACCAGGGTAAAAAGCAGGGCCGGCACCAGAGGGCAGCCAGGCCAGGCCCTGGCTGAGGGCCCCTGCGGGCCAGAGGGACCCTGAAGGGCCCCTCCTTAGGATGGGAGGGTAGTGCTCCCATTCAGCAATCTGCAGCAGCGTTGGCTCCCAACCCTGCCACATATTGCAGAGAGGGAGTTCCCAGGCACCCCTCCCATACAACCATGAAGGCCCACGATGCCTGTCTGTATGCCCTACCTACCTCTTCCATTGCAGTGAGTGCTCTGTGCACTGTACACGCACACCTACCATTAAAGATGGTGGCCGAGGCTTCCCTAAGGGGCTGATGCCTCTGCCGCCATCTTGGTTGATGGCAGGCATGCGCATCTGGCACGCCCAGCATTCACCGCAGGGGGAGGGGGAGGTGGTGCATGCAGGTGGGCACCGCAGGCCCAGGGCAGGCTGGTGCCGGCCCTAGTAAATAAGTGAGTCTTCAACATATGACAAAAGCTATGTAGTGAACATACCAGATGCACCTCAGTCAGGAGGGAGTTCCACAACTTAGATGCCACAGAGAAGGCCCTTGCCAGGCTGCCAGCCCCCCCCCCCCAGCTTCTGAGGAACTACCAAGCAGGGCTGTGGAGTCGGTACGCCAAACTTTCGACTCCGACTCCTCTATTTTTCTACTGTCCGACTCCGACTCCACCCAAAATTGCTTCTTGTCAATCAAAATGTATTTGGAAGTCAGAGTCGGTACATTTCTACTGACTCCGACTCCACCCAAAATTGCTCCCGACTCCGACTCCACGACTCCGACTCCACAGCCTTGCTACCAAGAGGGCCCTCCACTGATCTCAGCACCTGAGACGGGGCCTGTAGAGAAGGAGGCAGCTCTCAGATATTGGGGGGCTGAAATCATTTAGGGCTGCAGACACTGAAGTGATCACCTCGAAGTGGGCCTGGAAACAAACTGGCCACCAGTAGCGTCACTGGGCACCCCTCAGTCCATGCTGCTTAGGGCTTTAATGGTTAAGACCTGCGAGTTGAACTGGGCCCAGAACAGACGGGAAGCCGGAGCGCATGGCCAGAAGGGAAGATGATCCTGGCCCCAAGCCCCCCTCAGACCTGTGCTCTTTCAAAAACCCCTCGCCACTGTGCCCTCCTCCAGTGGTGGCAAGGCCCAAAAGCAAATATACATACATATGTTTGTGAAATACACACACACACACACACAATTCTCTGACTGCGCATAGTCTGTGTCCACACACACAGTCCTGCGGCTCCCATGAGACCTGCTATCCCTCCGGGTGACTAGAGTCTGAGCGCAGAGTATGTCCCAGACTAGCCCAGGGCCCTCCAAGGATAAAAGGAAGAGCAGCCGCCTAGTGGGAGGAGGGCACAACTCTGGATCAAAGCCCTCCCCAAAGGGTCCTGAGTAAGCTTATCAGTCATGGGATAAGAGGAGAGGTCCTCAAGTGGATCGGGAACTAGTTAAGCCGCAGAAGCAGCAGCGGCTTCACTAGCGGGAGTGCGGGGGGGGGTGCGGACCTCTGGTGCGCCCTCCCAGGTGCATGGACGGGGGGTGGCTGGTCTTGCGTGTGTCTGCATGCGCACGCACTCACCACGCACTCCAGGCTGGTGGTGGAAGGCCCGTCCCGGCTTCACCACCAGTGAGTGGGTGCCTGCTTTCGGTCTCGCCCGCCCGCCTCTGAGGAGGAGTTGGCTGTGCCGACCCAGAGCGCTTCTCGGCTCCTTTGCTGGCCAACGGCACGGGGCGGGGCGGCTCTAGGTGTCACTCCCCTCAGGGTGTCACCCGGGTGTGGTCCGCACCGTCCGCACCCCGGCAGTGACGCCCCTGGGAAGCAGAGAGCAGGAATAAAGGGAGCGTTTTCCCCAGGGAGGGATGTAGGAAGTGGAATCCCGCAAGGATCGTAGCTGGGACCTAGAATCATAGAACAGTAGAGATGCGAAAAGAGAGTCCGGAGTTGTATGATGCACACAACAGGAACATGGAATGTGAGAAGCATAAACCAGGGCAAGTTAGAAATTGTCAAGCAAGAAATAGAATGCATGAACATTACAATAGTTGGCATGAGTGAATTAAAATGGATGGGAATGGGCCATTTTCAGGCAACTACAAAATATTTTATGCAGGAAATGAGAAATTAAGAAGAAACGGGGTGCTTTAATAGTGAGAAGTGTTGTAGCAAAAGCAATTAGGAGCTACAACGCAAGGTCTGAGCGAGTGATATCACTGAGATTAAACGAGAAACCTATTAACATAACCATCATCCAAGTCTACGCTCCAATGTCAAATGCAGAAGAAGAACTGGAGAGATTTTACACAGACGTACAGGAGGAAATTGATCACACAGCAAAACAAGATGTGCTGATAATCATGGGGGATTGGAATGCAAAAGTAAGGAACAGAGAAGAACTTGGAATTGTGGGGAAATGGGGCCTAGGAAACAGAAATGAAGCAGGAGAAAGACTTATTGAAATCTGTGAAACCAATGACTGGTTTCTTGCGAACACATTTTTTGAACAACTGAAAAGATGACTGTACACGTGGACATCACCAGATGGTCAATATAGGAATCAAATTGATTATATAATTGGAAACAGAAGATGGAGAAGTTCCATACTTTCTGCAAAAACAAGACCAGGAGCAGACTGTGGTACAGATCATGAACTGGTCGTATTGAAAATCAGAGTAAAGCTAAAGAAGAAGAACAAAGCACTCATAATGCCAAAATACAATTTCAATAACATCTCAGAAGAATATAAAGATCAAATAAGGAACAGATTTGAGGCTTTAAGCTTAGTTGACAGAGAACCAGAAGAACTATGGAGTGAAGTCAGAGACATTATCAGGGAAGAATGCAAAAAGACAATACCAAAAAGAGAAAAAGACCTCGATGGATGACTGAAGAAACTCTTCAAATGGTTAAAGAGAGAAGGAAAGAAAAAGAAAAAGATAGAAACCCTAAATGTAACAATACAGCGACTAGTACGTAGAGACAAAGAAAACTATTACAATAGTTACTGTATAGAAATAAAAAAGGACAACAAAAAGGGTAGAACAGGAGCCCTATTCCAAAAGATTAGAGAAATGAAAGGGAAATTTAAACCACGAGTAGGGATGTTGAATAATCAACAGGGGAACACACTGACTGACCGAGATGAAATAAAAGGAAGATGGAAGCAATACACTGAAGAACTCTATAAAAGAGAAGCCAGGATGACAGATTCATTCACGGAAGAACTGTATGATGAAGAACCAGAAATTTTAGAATGTGAGGTGAAAGCTGCTCTTAAAATACTTGGAAGAAACAAATCACCAGGAACAGATGGCATAACAATAGAGTTGCTACAAGCTTCTGAGACGAATCTGTCCAAATTTTGACAAAAAATTGTCAAGAAATATGGAAAACTAAACAATGGCCCACAGACTGGAAGTGTTCAATATATATCACAATTCCAAAGAAAAGGGATCCCAGGGAATGCAGTAATTACCGAACTATTGCCTTAATATCCCATGCAAGTAAAGTATTATTATTATTATTATTATTATTATTATTATTATTATTAACTTTATTTATACCCCGCCGTTTTTCCAAATGGGAACTCATGGCGGCTTCCAGATAAAAAACAGATACAATTAAAACCTACCACAGTTAAAAGCATATAATACATAAATAAATAAATATAGACAGATACAATTAAAAAATGAACTCTAATTTAAAATAGCATTAAACTGTTTCTGATAATTAAAAACTATACTCATAAAATCAGAATAATTAAAAAATAAACAAGCAAGAACAATATAACCTCCTTTTGGGGCTATCCTTAGCCGCCTTTGGAATCAAAGGCTTGCTGAAATAAGAAAGTTTTTACCTGTCAACGAAAGGACTGCAGGGAAGTGGTCATTCTTATCTCCTTAGGGAGGGAATTCCAAAGCCTAGGGGCAGCCACCGAGAAGGCCCTATCTCGTATCCTCACTAGTTGTACTTGTGCGGATGAAGGTATTGAAAGAAGGGCCTCTCCTGAGGATCTCAGGGCCCGGGCAGGCACATAGAGGGTGATGCGGTCTGACAAATAGCCTGGACCCAAGCTGTGTAGGGCTTTATTGGTCAGCACCAGCACTTTGAATTGTGTCCGGAAACAAACTGGCAGCCAGTGGAGCTTAAAGTAATGCTCAAGATTCTACAACAAAGGCTCTTACCATATATGGAGCGAGAAGTGCCAGATGTCCAAGCTGGATTTAGAAAGCGAAGAGGCACCAGATATCATATCGCAAACATACATTGGATAATGGAACGGACCAAGGAATTTCAGAAGAAAATCACCCTGCGCTTTATAGATTACAGCAAAGCCTTTGACTGTGTAGATCATGAAAAACTATGGAATGCTTTAAAAGAAATGGGGGTGCCACAGCATCTGATTGTCCTGATGCGCAGCCTATACTCTGCACAAGAGGCTACTGTAAGGACAGAATATGGAGAAACCGATTAGTTCCCCACTGGAAAGGGTGTGAGCCAGGGGTGTATTTTATCACCCTATTTGTTTAATCTTTATGCAGAACATATCATACGGAAAGTGGGATTGGACCAAGATGAAGGAGGTGTGAACATTGGAGGGGGAAATATCAACAACTTAAGATATGGAGATGATACCATACTACTAGCAGAAACCAGTAATGATCTGAAATGAATGCTGATGAAAGTTAAAGAGGAAAGCACAAAAGCAGGACTACAGCTGAACGTCAAGAAGACTAAAGTAATGACAACAGAAGATTTATGCAACTTTACAGCTGACAATGAGGACATTGAACTTGTCAAGGATTATCAATACCTTGGCACAGTCATTAACCAAAATGGAGACAATAGTCAAGAAATCAGAAGAAGGTTAAGACTGGGGAGGGCAGCTGTGATAGAAAAGGTCCTCAAATGCAAAGATCACTGACCTAAAGAAAATCAAAGGCGGCCGCAGAGAGCACCCCACGGCCACCCCACATCAGAGCCATACTAGGCTGCCTGCTTGGCCACTCCTCTCACACACCCCAACACACAGCCTCTCACCTCGCAACCAACTGACTGGAATTACCCAATCTTCCTGGAATTGATCAATTGATCAACATTTCTATAGGACTTGAAAGTGCTTCCATGTGAAAGGAATGCCCACATGTGGGTGGGGGTCTAGGAGATGGGGGGCTCTGTGCCTCCTTGCTCCCCCCACACACACCTTGCCACCACTGAAATCCTGAACTAATAACAGATGAAGGAATTAACAGGAAAAGACTGGTTGGCGGGCGGGGGAAGAGGTGAAAAAGCCATCAGAAGAGAGGGCCCCTCCCTCCCTCCCTCCCTCCCTCCGTGGGGCTTCTGAGGGGGGCAGGAGTCATGTCCTGAAGTGAGGCAACCCCACAACTCAGGGACAGGGAGGGGTTGCAACTCCCCACAACTGGCAGGATTCAACCAGCAACAATATACTTGGGGGGGGGAGAAGGGGCTGCCATGGGGCAAGGAGGAGTCAAGGCAATTTTAGTAGTCTTTGTCCCCAGATCCACCCCCTGCTGACGTGAAAGCGGGGCCAACCCCCTTGAGGATTACTCACTGTACTGAGAAATGCACCCACACTGGTCTATAGGTTGCACCTGGAAGAGCCACTCCTCTCCTTAGCCACAAAAGCATTTGCTGGCCCCTCCCTCCCCCTTGGCCCCACCCACACCTCAGGCCCTGCCCTCTGAGGTGGCATATTCCCCCTTAGGTGATGGCAGTTGTCACCCACTCCTCCCGCCCAATCACAAGGCAGCTGGCACACACTGCTTCCTCAGTGGGGCCCTCCCACTGCCTCAGGGAGACACGGGGGAGGGGATGGCAACATCAGAAGCTCAGCTGGAGTGCATAGGGCAGATCAGGAAAGGTATCCTCAGGGCCGACAGGATGCCAACGAGGTTAAAGAGCAGAGTCAAGGAAGCTATTAGCAACAAGAAGTCTTGCCCAAATGAGGAAAACAGAAAAGGAACACAAACTTTGGCAAAAGAAAAAAAAAGAAGGAATGGTGAAATGAACTTGAAGAGCACATTACTAAAAATATAAAAGCCAACTACAAAACATTCTTTAAATCCATTAGTAGCAGGAGAATGTCTAGGGAAGAGGTTGGACCCCTGGATGCCAAAGGGAGTCAAGGTGTGCTTTTTTATTAATCAATTGTGAAATGCCTCTCCCATCCCTCCCCTATTGAAATTATGATGAACTTTTAATTAAAGCTCAATAATAAACATCAAAAATACATAGTAGAAATCAAAGTAATTAAAATTAAAAAATTAAAAATAAGCAAAATGGCCATCAAGGGGTGTGTGGTAGAGCCCAAACTGAGAGGGATGAGTCACTGCTGCTTGACCTACCCCCACTTCATCACAGACACAACATGATGCCGCTGCTGTCCAGTAACAACAGGTAGCATTCTCTGGTACCAGAGGAAGTACAGAAGGTGGCCACACCAGTTGCCCTGACAGGCACTCAGAGTACATGCACGCACTTACCACGCACAAACAGACTGCACAGCCACACATGCATTTCCTTGTCTGTCTCTGATAAACCTACACAACACACATTTCACCTTTACATAACCACCCATATCTCCCTTCTCTCTCTCCCAAGTGCACACACACAGGCCTCCTTTTTTCCCACATGCACACAGACAACACATAGATCTCCCTCCCTCGCTCCCACTCGCCCCAATTCAGAAAAGCTTCTCCCCAGGGCAAAGGAAGCGGCCGCAACCAGCTGGGTGCTCAGGGACACCCCCACCAATCCTTCCTGCCCGCCCCAACCTTTTTTGAAAAAGCAAGCCCCCGCGCGGGGCGAAGCAGCCTGCAGGGGTACCTCAACTTCTAAGGAGAATGAGGAGGCTGCTGAGAAGTGGAATTCATTCTTTGCACCCATCTTCACAGGGGAGGAATCCCTCTGCCTGAATTAACTTTTGCAGGAAGGGAGACTGCGGCAAACAGGGGTGATGGCAGATGATGTTCTAGGCCTGTTGGACAAAATGAACTCTGACAAATCGCCAGGTCCGGATGGCATCCACCTGAGAGTTCTCAAAGAACTGAAATGTGAAATTGCTGATCTTCTAACAAAAAGATGTAACTTGTCCCTCAGATCCACCTCCATACCTGAGGACTGGAAAGTGGCCAATGTAAAGACAATTTTTAACAAGGGATCCAGGAGGGCATCCTGGAAATTACAGGCCAGTTAGAACGTAACAAGACAAAATCCTGAAAGAACTGGACATGTTTAGTCTTGAGAAGACTGAGGGGAGATATGCCCCATGCAGCCTCCCCACACAATGCAAGCATTTCGTAGAATCATAGAATACTAGAGTTGGAAGGGACTTATAAGGCCATAAACTCCAACGCCCTGCTCAATGCAGGAATCCAAATGAACGCATACTGAACAGGTGGCTGTATAGCTGCCTCTTGAAGGCCTCCAGGGTTGGAGAGCCCACCACTTCCATAGGTTGTGGGCAGAGCTTGGAAAAGTTACTTTTTTTGAACTACAGCTCCCATCAGCCCCAGCCAGCATGGCCACTGGCTGGGGCTGATGGGAGTTGTAGTTCAAAAAAGTAACTTTTCCAAGCTCTGGTTGTGGGTTCCACTGTCATAGAGTTCTAACAGTTAGGACGTTTTTCCTAATGTTCAGTCGAAATCTGGCTTCCTGCAACTTGAGCCCATTATTCCACGTCCTGCACTTTGGGACTATCAAGAAGAGATCCCGGCTCTCCTCTGTGTGACAACCTTTCATGTACTTGAAGAATGCTATCATATTTCCTCTCAGTCTTCTCCAGGCTAAACATGCCCAGTTCTTTCAGCCTCTCCTCATAAGGCTTTGTTTCCAGTCCCCTGATCATCCTTGTTGCCCTCATTTCCTGCCCGTGCATCCTATTTGATAAATCTATCTATTCCGAAATATCGTATACTCTTTTCAAGAGCGAGATTCAACTGTTTCCCCCCCGCGATTTTAGACGGCTGTTTTAAAGGCATTCCCTATGCAAACCACATCTGCCCATGCTCAAACTCTGAAATCGAATCATTGGTTCACACTTTTCTTTTTTGCAACCTTTATCATGCTGAACGGCTTAGATTTATTTCTCCCATAATTAATCGCTTTCCTGGAAGATCAAATAACTGGTATGTCCAACTCCTCTTATCCGATGCTGATAAACTATGGACAGAAATGGTTGCCAAATTCTTAAACTTAATCCAGTTAAGACAAAAGAATTCTTCCTTTTAAACTGTGTTTTCATAGGATTATACTGTTATATTAATATATTATGTTTTTATTTTTTATGTATTTTGTTGTATTTTTTGTACGACGGGTCTGTGACCGTATAATAAAATTCATTCATTCATTCATTCATTCATTCATTCATTCATCCTTGTTGCCCTCCTCTGAACCTGCTCCAGTTTGTCTGCATCCTTCTGAAAGTCCAGTGTCCAGAATTGGACACAGTACTCAACATGAGACCTAACCAGTGCTGAACAGAGGGGAATCAGTACTTCATGTGATTTGGAAACTATACTTCTGTTAATGCAGCCTAAAATAGCATTTGATGTTTTTGCAGCCACATCGCATATGTTTTTTGTTTTAAATGTTTACATTGTGTTTTAAATTGTTTTTAAAAGATGTGTTTTAAATTTGTATATGTGTTTTTAGGTACTGTAAACCGCCCAGACAGCTTCGGCTATGGGGCGGTATACAAATACAATAAATAAATAAATTAAATAAATAAATCGCACTATTGGGTCATATTCCACTTGTGATCAACAACCATCCCAAGATCCTTCTCGCACATACTATTGCTGAGCCAAGTATCCCCCATCTTATAACTGTGCATTTGGTTTCTTTTTCCTAAGTGTAGAACTTTGCACTTATCCCTGTTAAATTTCTCTTTCTTGTTTTCAGCCCAATGCTGCAGCCTATCAAGATCCCTTTGGATTTTGTTTCTGCCTTCCCGGGTATTAGCTATCCCTCCCAATTTTGTATCATCTGCAAATTTGATAAGCATTCCCTGCCTCTCCTCAGAATAGGTCCTCAAATGCAAAGATGTATCACTGAACACTAAAGTCAGGATCATTCAGACCATGGTATTCCCGATCTCATGTATGGATGCAAAAGTTGGACAGTGAAAAAAGCGGGTATGAGAAAAATCAACATTTGAACTATGGTGTTGGAGGAGAGCTTTGCACATACCATGGACTGTGAAAAAGACAAATAATTGGGTGTTAGAACAAATTAAACCAGAACTGTCACTAGAAGCTAAAATGATGAAACTGAGGTCATCATACTTTGGACACATCATGAGAAGACATGATTCACTAGAAAAGACAATGATGCTGGGAAAATCAGAAGGAAGTAGAAAAAGAGGAAGGCCAAACAAGAAATGGATTGATCCCATAAAGGAAGCCACAGACCTGAACTTACAAGATCTGAACAGGGTGGTTCATGACAGGTGCTCTTGGAGGTTGCTGATTCATAGGGTCGCCATAAGTCGTAATCGACTTGAAGGCACATAACAGCAACAAGCCCCTCCTCATCCAAGTCATTAATAAAAATGTTGAAGACCACTGGGCCCAGTACTGAGCCCTGCAGTACCCCACTCATTACCTCCCCCCAGTTTGAGAAGTAACCATTGATAAGCACTCTTTGAGAATGATTCTGTAGCCCACTGTGGATCCACCCATAGTGGATTCACCTTTTTATCTCTCCTTTGTGTTTACAACTCCAGGCAGAAAGGCTGGGGAAGAAAGAACTTCTCTTCCTGAGGAGCTTGTTTTCTGCTTGAGAGGAACCAGTCAACCAGGAAAACAGCAGCTTGCCTTGTTTGGGGTTGTTGCTTTTTTGTTGTTTTGGGCTAGTTGACAAAGTGGCCAGAGACCAGCCTTTCCCCCCTTTCCTCCCAACTGTGAACCTAGATGAACAGACAAGCCAGATGTCTGCCCACTCCAAACAGTGAAGAGCTCAGTGGGCGGGTAGTGCTTCCACCCCACCCATCCCTGTAGTGAGTGGCTGCCCCACTGCAATCGGAAGAAGGGCCAGTCAGTGGTCAGCTTGCCCAGGACTGGCTGGGGGCTCAGAAATTGTTTTTGGAATAATGTATTGGGAGGGGGGTTGCATCAAAGTGAGACCAAACACTTGAACGTGTGGTGCAGAAATTATTTTATTGCATCTTATGCTATTGGTTGCTTTGATGTTTTGTGTATGCTGCCCTAGACATTTTTATTTGAAAAGCAGGATATAAATGTATAAAGTAAACAGACACCTCTATGCCTTCCACAAGTCCCACACAGGCCACAGGCCTCAAATGGGGAAACGGCCTCCGAGAGCCATCCCCCATTGGTCTCTCTCAAGCCTTTAATGGCATCCCCCAAGGGACCCTGGGAAGTGTAATTCTCCCCCCAGCGCAAGGAGAGGTATCTCTTTGACAGGTCTCTCTTTCATAGAACTGCAGTCCGGGAGAGTTGCAAACACCATAAACGGGAATCGCCACAGCAGTGATGCAAGGAGGGTCCTTGTGAAAAGTACATCAAGCAGAACAGCTAACTACATTTTGCACATCAACAGCTTGTGACAGAGCCTCAAATCTGTTCTTGTTTTAAAAAGAAAATCAGCTTCGGGAGGGGATTCAGAACAGGGAGAGGCGTGGCCACGAGACATTCCTCCCCCTCACGAGCTGATTTTATTTCTAAAATAAAGGCCTTCAGGGTCCATTATATGATGTTTGCATGTAACATGTTGCTAATCTCTCAATTTCAGCCAGGCTTCAACCTAATATGCTTCTCAGTGCCTATGCTCTGTTCTGAAACACATGACATAATATGCAAAATGACAGTACCCCCAAGCATACGCAGAAAAGTTTTCCCGATCATAAGCATGAAGCGCTGCAGGTTAGAGGCTCCAGGCAGAATAAACACAATTAAACTCTCTGGGGGCTAAACCCCCAAACGGGATAGTTTCAAACTAGCTAAGTGGTGGAGTGAGGCTGCTTCAGTCCTTGCCCACACACCCACAATTTTAAAAAACAGCCTTTTGGCTTTCTGGATGCAACCAGTCCCGCTCTGCTTCTGTGGGTCGCTCTGGGGTCACAGAACATGGGAACATGCTTCATACAGAGAGAGAGCCGGGGGTGGGGGGGCACTGGTCCATTCAGCTCAGGATTTACAAGCACTGGTGAGTCTTGGTTTTTGCTGCAAGAGGCTTAATGTGGTGGCCCCTCTGAGGATTGGCCTCATGGACTGGCAGCAGCAGTTTCCAGGGTGCCAGGCAGGGGGTCGTCCTTCCCCAGCCCTACGTGGAGATGCTGCCATTCAGGATTCAATCAGGGCTTTCTGCATGCAAAGCATCTGCTGCCCCTTTCACATCTATACGCTCACCCTGCCCAGCTTGAAATATGCCCCCGACTACTCATGCCATTTATGCCCATCAGAGGCCTCTGGTATCCCACCAACTACAGCAGGGGCGCCAAACGTTTCGGGCCACTGGGCATATTTGCAAACTAAACAAGCACACACACACACACACAATGCACCCTATTCTGCTCTCTTGGCTATTTCCACAGACTGCTTCTTTCAAGCCTAATTTTGGCAGGGGGAGGGGCCAGGGAAGGCCTCTGTGGGCGAGGGTGTGCTCACAGGCACTACTTTGGTGACCCTGGAGCAAGAGCAAGGCCAAGTTCAAAGTTCTAGTCTTGGTGTACAAAGCCCTATGCAGCTCGGGACCAGGATACCTGAAAGACCACCTTACCCCTTATATACCCAGTCGACCACTGCACTCTGCAGGTGAGGGCCTCCTGCAGATACCATCTTATCAGGAAGTCTGTTCTGCACAACATAGGAAGTGGACCTTTAATGTGGTGGCACCTGCCCTGTGTAATTCCCTCCCCTTAAATATTAGGCAGGCACTATCTCTGTTATCTTTTTGACGCCTTTTATTTATTTATTTATTTATTGCATTTGTATACCGCCCCATAGCCGAAGCTCTCTGGGCAGTTTACAACAATTTCAAAGTCTTTCCTCTTTCAACAAGCCTTTTAAATTATTTTTATTTATTTATTTATTTAATTTGTATCCCGCCCTTCCTTCCAGCAGGAGCCCAGGGCGGCAAACAAAGCACTAAAACACTTTAAAACATCATAAAAACAGATCTTAAAATACATTAAAACAAAACAACATTAAAAACATTTTAAAAAAACAACCTTAAAAAGGGTTAAAAACATTATTAAAAAATATATTAAACAATTCTAACACACACGCAGACTGGGACAGGTCTCAACTTAAAAGGCTTGTTGAAAGAGGAAAGTCTTCAAAAGGCGCCGAAAAGATAGCAGAGATAGTTGAGACCTATCCCAGTCTGCATCTGTGTTGGAATTGCTTTTTAATATTTTTTTAATGTTTTTTAACCCTTTTTAAAAGATGTTTTTAAAGCTTAAAAAAAATTTTTTTTAAAGTTGTTTTGTTTTGGTATATTTTAAAGTCTGTTTTTATGATGTCTTAATGTGTTTTTAGTGCTTCTGTTTGCCACCCTGGGCTCCTGCTGGGAGGAAGAGCGGGATAAATAAATAAATAAGTTCACGCAGATTCTCCATGGGTCACGCCAAAAGTGCCATCTAATCCTGTCCTCTGCCTCCAGCTGTGGCAACTCAAATGGTCCTGCAGAGTTAGGAGAAAGTATCTAACACCTTCCTGCTCTGATGCCTCAAATTCCTCCTCTTCCTACTGCTGCTGAGGGTGGCCAGTACGTTTTCAGGCTCAATTCAAGGTGCTTGAGTTAGTGTCTAAAGCCCTAAACAAATTAGGCTGTAATCCAGTACATGTCTACTCAGAACTAAGCTCCAATGGGTTCAATAGCACTTGCTCCCAGGTAAGTGAGTATTGGATTGCAGCTTTAAGCCCCAAACATCCGAAAGCCTGCCTCCTTCCCTACATCCCCGTCTCAGGTGATGAGTTCAACTTCGTAGTTCCTCAACCCCCAGTAACTCCAGGGGGGGTTCCAGATCAGGAGAGAGTCTTCTCTGTAGTGGCTCCTAAGTTTTGCAACTTCCTCCCGACCAATGTACATCTGACACCTTCACTATGCAGCTTTTGTCATATGCTGAAGACGCACCTTTATTATTATCATCATATTTTTGACACTATTTTTAGGGCCCACCCTATTCTTGTGGTTGTAATTTGTTTTAGACTGTTTTCACTGGGACGTTAGGGTGAAGGGTGGGTTGTTTAATAACAATAACAACAACAACAATAATAATAATAATACGGCCCATTTTGTCTAAGCTAGTGGGAATCTGCCCATCTTGTGGCAATGAGTTCCATCAGTTAATTAGCTTTCCTTGCCTGAATAAATGCTTTCTTTTCTTCCTCTGAACTTAATTCCCGTCAGATTCATTTGGGCAACCCAAGTCCCTAAATCCTTTGAGAAAAAAGTGAGAAACTGTGTGTGTTGTGTGGAGTCGTCTCCAGCTGACCTCTCTTTGCTCACAGGTAAGTTTTTCCTGTTTGGTGGCCTGAGGCCATTCCAAGAGAACACAGCTTAAAAGGCAGATCAGGCATGCGTACAACACGCCACTGTAATCCCAGGAAATCTGCACAAGAATTGCCAACTCGGGGTTAGCAAAGGGGGAAAAAACATTACTTGGCTGCAGCGGCAGTGGATAACATTCTGACTTGGGAGGGCTTCAATGTTTAACCTTGCTCTTTTCATCACAATAGGATTTATACAGCACTTATTTAGGAAAGTGTGCCATTACACATGTGCAGAGTGCCACTGTCTCCTTGCTAAAAATCTATCAGTTCTTTGCACATCTATGGACAGTGGAAGTGGGCCAAGAAAGATCTTCAGACAAGATTGACTTCATACTTAGAAATTAAGCCACACCACATGAGTTTTTGTATTGATCACACCTACAGATCCATTGCCAAAAAAAGAAACACATACACAAAAACTAATTATGAGGAAAACTTGATTCTAGTTGCATGCAGTTTTCCTCCCCCCAAAAAATCAATTTAACTTTTCATTATCCAAAACACTTTCTTCTCTAAATTAAGAGAACCAATAGACAAAAAAAAGTTTCATCTGAGCCAGGGCACATCAGATCAGAGCAGAGCAATGTATTTGCAATGCTTGCCTCAGTCCTGAAAATGCTAATAATCTCTGTTCAAGTGCAGGTACATCACCCCAGAGTAATCATAATCAGCCTCTGAGATGTCTGGGATTAGGGAGTATCTTCGAGGTTTGGGGACGAGTGGAAGCCATATCCACATGGACAGAGAGACCAAACTTTTCATTTTAGAAATTACTGACAAAACTCACTGAACTTAAGTTAAGGGCAGGGCTTGTTGGAAGCAAATCCACACACCTTTTTTGGAAATACTCTACAAAACGCTCTGGAATTGCAAGTGTCTCAGATCAACTTTTACTGAGTGAATGCAGGGAAATGGTTAACACAGAGTTTGTTGCAGCACATACACAAGTTATCCACTATTTCTCCTCCCAACTCACAAAAGTAAATGCAAAATGATTAAGTACAAAATTGACATTTATTATAGAAAGTAGTTGTCTGCCCGCTTGCTCTCTCCAATCCCCAGCAAGGTCACACATACAAACTACACAAAAAGCTCCTAAAAGCAGGAAACACTCCCTGTTGCTTCTCTAGTTACCTATGAACAGACCTGGCTGTGAGGGGAACAGTTCTGAGCATGCTCAGATCCAAGTGAAGGCTACTGCTTAGGGCTGTTCTTGAAACAGGCCTGATTCAGACCTGACTCTTCCCTAATCTGCTACACTAGCTGTGCTGGATAAGCCTCATAACAACAGATGGAACAGGAGCCTTCCTAGCAGGGCTGAAAAGCAGGCAGTGTAGGGAGGGACCTCTTTGCCATAGCTACACTTTTGGATTAAGATTGGCAAAGCGGTGCAGAGAGCTGGTTGGCCAGAGAACTGGAAGCTGATTGGCCAGAGAACAGAAGATTGACAGAAATGCTTTCACAGCCCTCTGCAAATTCAAGAAGCTATCAAATGTGTGTGGAACAAGGAGTGTGCGGCTTTGAGACGACGGGGGGGGCGGCAGTCAAAAAATTGCTTGAGATTCTCATTCGGAGGGCTGTGCCCCAGCAGCTTTCGTGGACCAGCCTCCATTGCATGGCTCCAAGCCAGGCAAATAGAGCAAGGCTCAGTTACGACAACCTGCAAGTAGATCCGCCTGCCTCCCACAGCCTGGAGCCCTCCAGACATGATCCCCCACGGCCATATGATGCTGGGGCTGAAGGGAGCTATAGTTCAACAACATCTAGAGGGCACCATGGTGGCAAATGCTGAAGTAGGCCAATAAATAGCCCAGGCTAAATTTGGCAAACTAATTTCGCCGACAGTCCAAGCAATACCAAAGGAAGCACACCAGATCCCGCATCATCCCATCTCCACAGACAGATACTAACCCAGCCCCTCTTGCCCTCTCAGTTCCCCCCATTTCTGTCCCAGCCCTCCAGCCTGAAATCAAGGTGCTTTCCTGAAGCCCAGCTCACTTAGGGCGGATGCACCCCTGAGTACAACTAGCGAGCTTAAGAAATGGGGATGGGGCACCTGGAAAGCCTGGAAGCTACCCCTTGTCTGCCCCACAATTTGGGAAAGCAAGAAGATGCCCAGCTGGTCCTTGCTGATGCATCTCCTAAGCTTCACTTGTATACTTAAATGGAAGTCTGATTTCAGTGGACGCTGGCTACAGCCGCACACTCCATCCCTGGCTCACGTTAACATTGGCAAGTGGTCCAAAGGGGCTGGTCTCTGGTGCCTGGCAAGGAAAAAAGCTCTCTTGGCCGGACAACTGGGCCCACCAAACCCCAGTGCAGAGAGGAGTCTACACTGGGACTGGAGGCCAATTCTGGATGGACAGTTCTTTGACAGGAGAGGCTGCTGAAGGGAGGAAGAGATGGACGTGGGGACCTGGGGACGGCCTTTGCCCCCTGGGCACAGTGGTCTCTTGCATCCCAAACCAAATGAGGAAGACGTGCAGGCTAGGATATCATTCACTGCCTAGGCAGAGGGGAGCCCCCCCCCCATGTCAAGGTCCTCACACACTACACTTTGTAAAAAGGATTGGCTGGTGATATGTAAATTGCATGCAAATGTGAATCTGCTCACAGCTTGGAGATGCCAATCAGATGAGGTGGCATGCAGATTACTTTCCCACTAGCTCCTGAAATCATCTTCAGGAACGTTTGCCAAAAACATTTAAGACAAAATGTAGCCTAAATACAAAGTTTAGGGACCTCATTTGGGAGGTGGGGCGACATTTCCCCAGGCAAAGGTGTGCTCTCTTTGTATAACTACTATTTATGCTATAAACCAACAACAATAAAGCAAACTCTCCCCTAAAAGGCCACCTGGACCACCTAACCCTCCCAGCCCCTCTAATGCCAGCCAAATGCAAGGCCATAATCCTGACAAGGCACAAGGTTAGCCATTAAGCTGCCAGCCAAGCACACACACCTGGATGCCCACAGAAGGCACACTGCCTCCAGCACCAACACCCCCCAACGCCCGCCCGCCTGCCCAAATCGCAATTCTTTCTGTTGCTATGCAAATGATATGCAAGCAGGCAGCTGCACCAGAGGCTTTCACCAATTAGAGAAAATGTGTCTCATTAACATGAAATAGTAAAGAAAGACACTTGTGTGTGTGTGTGTGTGTGTGTGCACGCATGCACTCACACCCCACACATACAAGCCCAAATGAAGAGAGAGGGTCTGCAATATGCAGGCCGCATCCTCAGGTAACTCACTGGAAAGCTCCTGCCTCACATCTTTCTTGGCCCTGGAGAGAGGGAGTCCTGCCTCCCCTCCCTCTCCCCACCCCAACAGCTGTCCCTTCCGCCACCCAATGCCCCCCGCTGCCTCCCACAGCTGCCTGTTCCTGCTGGATTAGTGCTGCCTGATGGCTGGAAGTGCCTGGAAGTGACAGCAGAGCAACTAGGCCAGACCAAAACACGGCCTGCCTTGGGGTGGGGTTGCGCCTCACCCTGCTTCAGGTCCCATGATGGGAAGGCGGGGGCATTATTGTGGGGGGCGAAGGAGAGTGGGTAGGTGAAGTGGGGGAGGGGCAGAGCAGGACCCCCTCCCGGCCTTGGGAGGAGAAGTATGTAGGGGGGGCTCCCTGCAGTGCAGCACCACACTCTGGGAATGTGCTTCTTGCTGGTATTGCCCCCCCCAGCATCCCTCTACCATGGTTGCCTAGCAACATCACACCCCCTCTCATTCCTCAGGAGAGCTGAGAGGCCTCTGGGTGCCATACGAGGGGTCCCAGGGCCTCGGGGGTGCCTGAAGCCCCTCCACGACAGAGGCAACGAGCACAGCCCCCCCTCCTCTGCTTGAATGGGCTTGACGGATGATTTAGTATTTCTCTCTCCCCCCCTCCCCCCCAATCGTAACTTGGGTTGGGGTCGGAATGATGCCCAATGCCAGCGAAAGCTGTGCATGGAAGAACGGGGGAAGAGCAATCCCCTCACAATGCCCCCCAGCCCCTTTGCCTGCCTGTCTTGGAGGCCTGCACTAAACAACCTCCCATTCTGCTTCTCCAACCTTCTTGCTGAGAGAGGGGCAACTACTCCACAATTGTGGCAGGCACAGGCTGAGGCTCCCTGGCCTCCTAGCATAGCCAGAGGGCAGTGTGGGGAGAGAATCCAACTCAAATCGTCCTCCTCGCTGACCATTGGACATGCTGGCTCCTGGGATTACTGCTGGGAGTTGGGCGTCCAGCAACCACTAGAGGGTGGCCAGTTAGTTACCACAGGTTAGTCACCCCTGGGGCTCTCAGGGGACATCCCTGGCACAGCTGGGAGCCAGCAATGGGGCTCAGGACGCCCCCAGCGCTTCCAGCCCCCGCCCAGCCCGGCTGACCCTCTTCCTCCTGCTGGCTAGAATGGTGCACTGGGCAAGTGGAGGGGGGGAAATGGGGGGGAGGGTGTGCAACATGGCAGTACAAATCCTGATCTTTGCCCCCACAGAAGTGAGCCTGGAGGGAATGTGATGGGGGGCATCAGAGGCTGCCGGGCCCTGCGAGCCTTGCAAGGGGCTTTCACGTGTGAAGGGGGGGGAGAGAAAGAAATCCCCCCGCGAGTTATCAAACGTGAGCAGCGCAGGGAGGCCAGTGGAGCTACCGAGCCCCCCCCCCGCGCGCATTTTCGGTATCTGTCTCAGCCAGAAAAAGTCCCTTCCCCGCAAGGCCCCCTCAGAGCGGAACAGCCGGCCCCCACCCGCAAGGTGCCGAAGGCGCTCCAGGCCGCTTCTGCCAGGGCTGGGTGTCCGCGGAAGGAGGAGGGCTCGTAGCCCCCCCCCGATCAGGCGGGACTGCTCTGCCCCACAGCGGCTCCACTGCCCCACCATCCCTGGCGAGACTTCGTGACGGGGCGGCCTCCCATCCAGCGCCACGAGGAGGACGCCTCTCCCGCTGCGTCGCCCCACGTGGGCAGAGGCCAGCGGCAGGCGAGGGGCCAGCGACAGCCCAGCGGGGGGCAAACTATCACAGCGCGCCCAGGAGCCTCCCCGCCTCTCTCGAGGCCCAGCCAGCGGCCCCAGGTGGCCTTGCAGGCCCCAGGACGACCCCCAAGCAGAGCCCCTCTCTCTCTCTCTGCGCCCCCAACCCCGGCCCAAGTAGGTGTCACTCCAGATGAGCTACAGCCCCGGAGGTCGGGCCTGCGTTGGGGGCAGTGCGGAGGGTCCCCCGAACTTCTGCAGAGCCTCTGCCAGACCCGCGGCCGCGGGAGGGTCCCAGCCCGGCAGACCCCCGTCAACACAGTACACACGCGCATGCGGCGGCAAAAGCACGGGCAGAAGCGCACGCGGCGGCGGCGGCGGTACCTCGGAAGGGGACATAGGACATGGTGCCTTCAGCCGCTGTTCGCTCGCTCGCTGCTCATGGACCAGCCGGGGAGGGGAACGGCCGGCCCGGCGGGGGACGCGGAGCAGACACGGGAGGAGGAGGCGGCGGCGGGCGGGGGGCTGCCGGGCCTGCCTCCCCCGCACCGTCCCTCCCTCCGCCGCCCGGTCGCCCGCACTGCGCCCCCGCCCGCCGGCTCTGCACCCTCTTTCTTCGGTGCTGATGCAGGGAGAGGCGCGGGCGGAGGGTGCTCGGAGAAGGCGCCGACGCTGCGGCTGGCGGGCGCTCCCGCTCGCTGCTGCCTTCGTCCTCGCCTTGCCTGCGTCCTCGCCTTCTCACCGCCGCCGCCTCCTCCGCCGCCTCCGGCAGCCGCGGCAGCATCACAGCCCGGCCGGCCGCTCAGAGCAGCAGCAGCAGCGCAGCGGCGTCGCAGGAGCGCTGCCCACTCTTAAAGGCGCCCGCCCGCAGCTGCTGCAGTTGGGGGAGGGGGCGCCGCGGTTGCGGAGGGCAAAAAAGGCGAAGCCTCCCCTTTAAGCAGAGGCAGGCAGAGCACGTGCGGAGGGCAGGTGGCGGGGGCGGTCATGGAGCGGCGGTCCGCTGTGCCTTCCCCCCCGTGCCAGATCCATCGGGGGTCCCCCCTCCACCAGCCCCTCAATTCTGATCTCCCCCCCAGACCCGTCACGCGACACCCCCCCGTTGCAATTTCTAGGGAACGTCTTCCGTTTACACAACCTTGAATGTGAGAAGACTGTGTGTGGTCTTTTTTGGGCGGGGGTCTCCTTGTCTCCCTCTCCACGTGGTGTCCCTCCCCGCCAGTCGTCCTAATCACGCCACTGCTCTGCACAGCCGCCGCCCCCCCCTCCCCGGCACAGAAACCGAGGACAGGCGTGTGTGGCGGCGGCCGCCCCGTCGAAAAGGCGCGGCTGAGCCAGGCCCCTTCCGGATGCTCGGCGTCTTTAGTTGGCGGCGCAGAGCGGAGGCCGCCGGAACCGTAGCAAGAGCAAATCGCCTTCGCTCGCGGTCGGTCCCCGGGGCTGCATTGCTGAGCAGAAAAAAAGCGGCCGGCCGTTCAAGAGGCTGACCTTCCGCGTCTCCCCTCCCCGTATCCTCACAGCAATCGCGAGCGGCAGGACGTTAACAGGCTAATTTTACAGACGGGAAGAACGGAGACTCCTGCTTAGCGCCTCCGGGGCCCCTCTCACTCCACTGCCCACATCGCAATACACGCCCCTTCCACCGGTGCTGTACCACGGCCACTTCAAGCGCTCCCTCCCACCCAAAAAGCCACACACGCTGCTGTGCAAGCGGTGAGCATTTGCTCGCCGGCAGCCCCGTGGGGCGTTTGTGTCACCCCCGCCGGGACAGGCTCGCGCGCGTGGACAGCGGTGAGGCTGCCTCAGATCCATAAGGATTTTCCTCGTGGGGGTCACGCGAAAGAGTAAATGGGGAGGGGGCTCAGCCAGCTTCAGATTCTTGTGGATTAGACGGGCGGGAGCCGACCCCGTTCCAGCCCAGCTTCAGGACTAGTTTAGTGGATGAAGACCGCTCTGGATACTGCGCGAGGTGTTTCGGGAGCCCCCAGGCGGAGCCTCTCTGCCATGCTGACCCCCCCTCCCCGCAGCCCTCCAGGCCACCTGCGGCGACTACTGGGTTGCCCCGGGAGGAGGGAAGGGAGGGAATCGGACGTCGAGGTTCAGGGGAGGCTCTGAAAATAGCGCTAAATTAGCGCGCGCGCGCCCAACTTGCTGTGGGCTACTGCAAACTCCCGTCTCCTTTGCTCCTGTGAGAGCTGGGAAGATTGGAGTTTGCAAATAAGGTTAGGCAGACATCCCACTGGGGAACAGGGTCAGGGTTAGAAGTGGGAAAGCGAGTAAAGGTGTAACTTCCTGCCTGGAGAGGCCAGACTCACTGCTCATTGGATGGCTTTTGCAAGAGGCTTCACTGGTTGCCACTGGTCTCCAATGACCATTTCTTATTTGCTTATTTGTTTATTAAATTTATATCCTGCCCTTCCTCCTGGAAGGAGCCCAGGGCTGCAAAGAAAAACACTGAACACACTCTAAACCATCTTAAGAACAAAAGACTTTAAAACATATTAAAACAAAACATCTTTAAAAAAATATTTCAAAGCATTTAAAAAAGCAATTCCAACACAGACATACATTGGGATGAGGTCTCTACTTGAAAGGCACGTTTGTTTCTTTGTTTATTGCATTTGTATACCACCCCATAGCCAAAGCTGTCTAGGCGGTTTACAACAATTAGTGTTGGATCAGGATGTTTGCATTCTGGACCAATTAGTACAAAGTATGATAGGCATAGTTGGTCTGGTGTACAATTCTAGGAGCCTTAGTCCTAAACATCTGCGCTGGTGATGGAGTGTGTTGGTGGTTTGCCTTCTAGTCTAAATACACATCCTGTAGATTGGGAGATCCAACCGCTGCATGTTTGGTGTTGGGAAACAGCTCAATCTGCACACCATGAAGATGAACAACGCGAACAGCCAGGGCCCAACCGACGCCTTCTCCTCGGAGGCATTTCTCAAAGTCTTGGCCACGTTCCCACGCTGCATGATGTTCTTGCTGTGCTTCTCGTTGGCCATCCGGATCTGCTGTTTCGCCACCATCTTCGGAGTAGGCGCCAAAAAGATAACAGAGATGATGCCTGCCTAATATCTAAGGGGAGGGAATTCCACAGGGTAGGTGCCACCACACTAAAGGTCTGTTTCCTAATTTGTGTGAAACGGACCTCCTGATAAGATGGTATCTGCAGGAGGCCCCCACCTGCAGAGCGCAGTGATTGACTGGGTATATAAGGGGTAGGATAATAGAATCATAGAATAGTAGAGTTGGAAGGGGCCTATAAGGCCATCAAGTCCAACCCCCTCCTCAATGCAGGAATCCAAATCAGAGCATTCCCGACAGATGGCTGTCCAGCTGCCTCTTGAAGGCCTCCAATGCCAGAGAGCCCACTACCTCTCCAGGTAATTGATTCCACTGTTGTGTGGCTCTAACACTTAGGAGGTTTTTCCTCATGTTCAGTCGAAATCTGGCTTCCTACAACTTGAGTCCATTATTCCATGTCCTGCACTCTGGGACGATCGAGAAGAGATCCCGGCCCTCCTCTGTGTGACAACCTTACATGTACAGTAGGGCCCCACTCATATGGTGGGTTACGTTCCGGACCCCCACTGAAAAGCGAAAACCGCTGAAAAGCGGAACTCACTGAATAGAATGGTGCGCAACACCCGAAAACCGCTGTAAAAGCGGTACAAGTGCCTTATGAGTGGGGCTTTAGCCTCATTGCGTCTAATTGAGACAGCAGCATTAGCAAAGCGCTGTAAAGCGAAGCGCTGTAAAGCAGGGCCATACTGTACTTGAAGAGTGCTATCATATCTCCCCTCAGTCTTCTCCAGGTTAAACATGCCCAGTTCTTTCAGCCTCTCCTCATAGGGCTTTGTTTCCAGTCCCCTGATCATCTTTGTTGCCTTCCTCTGAACCTGTTCCAGTTTGTCTGCATCTTTCTTGAAGTGTGGAGACCAGAACTGGAAGCGGTATTCAAGATGAGGCCTAACCAGTGCTGAATAGAGGGGAATTAATACTTCACGCAGTTTGGAAACTATACTTCTGTTAATGCAGCCTAATATAGCATTTGCCTTTTTTGCAGCCACATCACACTGTTGGCACATATTCAGCTTGTGATCAATGACAATTCCAAGATCCTTCTCGTATGTAGTATTGCTGAGCCAAATATCCCCCATCTTATAACTGTGCATTGGTTTCTTTTTCCTAAGTGTAGAACTCTGCATTTATCCCTGTTGAATTTCATTCTGTTGTTTTAGAATCATAGAATCATAGTTGGAAGGGGCCTTATAGGCCATCGAGTCCAACCCCCTGCTCACAGCAGGAAATCCACAGCTAGAGCATCTCCCGCAGATAGCTGTCCAGCCTCTGCTTGAAGACATCCAGCGAAGGGGATCCCACCACCTCCCTAGACAGTCGGTTCCATTGCCGAACTGCCCTTACTGTCAAGAAGTTCCTTCCCAGCCCAATGCTCCAGCCTATCAAGGTCCCTTTGAATTTTGTTTCTGTCTTCCACGGTGTTAGCTGTGACCCCCAATTTTGTATCATCTGCAAATTTGATAAGCATGCTTTGTATCTCCTCATCCAAGTCATTAATAAAAATGTTAAAGAGCACTGGGCCCAGGACCAAGCCTTGTGGTACCCCACTCGTTACTATCGCCCAGTTTGAGAAGGAACCATTGATAAGCACTCTTTGAGTACGATTCTGGATCCAACTGTAGATCCACCTGATGGTTGTTCCATCCAGCCCACATTTAGCTAGCTTGCTAATCAGAATATCATGGGGCACTTTGTCAAAAGCTTTGCTGAAGTTGAGGTATATTATGTCCACAGCATTCCCACAGTCTACAAGGGAGGTTACCCGATCAAAAACAAGGTAAGATTAGTTTGGCAGGATTTGTTCTTCATAAATCCATGTTGGCTCCTAGTAATGACTCCATTGCTTTCAAGGTGCTTACAGATTGACTGCTTTATAATCTGCTCCAGAGTTTTTCCAGGGATTGATGTGAGGTTGATTGTAGTTCCCAGGTTGCTCCTTTTTGCCCTTTTTGAACATGGGGACAACATTAGCCCTCCTCCAGCACTTCACCAGTCTTCCATGATTTTGCAAAGATAATACCAGTTCTGAGAGTTCTTCAGCCAGTTCCTTCAATACTCTAGGGTGCTGATTTGAACTCTTTCAAAGTGATTAGGTATTCCTTGACCATTTGTCTATCAATCTCAAGATCCAATCCTGCCCCTTCCACTTCATGTTTCCCAGGAGGGTCATAGACCCTTCTTTGGGAGAAGACAGAGCCAAAATAGGAACTGAGCAGTTATGCCTTTTCTTTGTCATCTGTTAACATTTTGCCATCCTCATTGAGTAGCTGTGCCACCATGTCTTTTCTCTTTCTTTTACTATGGACATACCTGAAGAAAGTTTTTTTGTTGCTTTTAGCATCCCTCGCCAACAGCTCATTCTCAGCTTTAGCCTCCCTGACAGCTGCAATTCTGTGATTGTGGTTATGTGCCTCCAAGTCGACTACAACTTATGGCGACCCTATGAATCAGTGACCTCCAACAGCATCTGTCATGAACCACCCTGTTCACATCTTGTAAGTTCAGGTCCTCAGTGGGGACCGGAACCTGGTGCAAGATGTAAGTGTTGTTGAACCGATTGGGAGCAGTGACCACAGTGTTATTAAATTAAACATACATGTAACTGGCCAATTGCCAAGAAAATCCAACACGGTCACATTTGACTTCAAAAGAGGAAACTTCACAAAAATGAGGGGATTGGTAAAAAGAAAGCTGAAAAACAAAGTCCAGAGGGTCACATCACTCGAAAATGCTTGGAAGTTGTTTAAAAACACTATATTAGAAGCTCAACTGGAGTGCATACCGCAGATCAGAAAAGGTACCGCCAGGGCCAAGAAGATGCCAGCATGGTTAACGAGCAAAGTCAAGGAAGCTCTTAGAGGCAAAAAGTCTTCCTTCAGAAAATGAAAGTCTTGTCCGAATGAAGAAAATAAAAAAGAACACAAACTCTGGCAAAAGAAATGCAAGAAGACGACAAGGGATGCTAAAAAAGAATTTGAGGAGCACATTGCTAAGAACATAAAAACCAACAACAAAAAATTCTATAAATACATTCAAAGCAGGAGACCATCTAGGGAGACAATTGGACCCTTGGATGATAAGGGAGTCAAAGGTGTATTAAAGAATTATAAGGAGATTGCAGAGAAGCTAAATGAATTCTTTGCATCTGTCTTCACAGTGGAAGATATAGGGCAGATCCCTGAACCTGAACTAACATTTGCAGGAAAGGATTCTGAGGAACTGAGACAAATAGTGGTAACGAGAGAGGAAGTTCTAAGCTTAATGGACAATATAAAAACTGACAAATCACCGGGCCCGGATGGCATCCACCCAAGAGTTCTCAAAGAACTCAACGGTGAAATTGCTGATCTGCTAACTAAAATATGTAACTTGTCCCTCGGGTCCTCCTCCGTGCCTGAGGACTGGAAAGTGGCAAATGTAACGCCAATCTTCAAAAAGGGATCCAGAGGGGATCCCGGAAATTACAGGCCAGTTAGCTTAACTTCTGTCCCTGGAAAACTGGTAGAAAGTATGATTAAAGCTAGATTAACTAAGCACATAGAAGAACAAGCTTTGCTGAAGCAGAGCCAGCATGGCTTCTGCAAGGGAAAGTCCTGTCTCAGTAACCTATTAGAATTCTTTGAGAGTGTCAACAAGCATATAGATAGAGGTGATCCAGTGGACATAGTGTACTTAGACTTTCAAAAAGCATTTGACAAGGTACCTCACCAAAGACTTCTGAGGAAGCTTAGCAGTCATGGAATAAGAGGAGAGGTCCTCTTGTGGATAAGGAATTGGTTAAGAAGCAGAAAGCAGAGAGTAGGAATAAACGGACAGTTCTCCCAATGGAGGGCTGTAGAAAGTGGAGTCCCTCAAGGATCGGTATTGGGACCTGTACTTTTCAACTTGTTCATTAATGACCTAGAATTAGGAGTGAGCAGTGAAGTGGCCAAGTTTGCTGACGACACTAAATTGTTCAGGGTTGTTAAAAAAAAAGGGATTGCGAAGAGCTCCAAAAAGACCTCTCCAAACTGAGTGAATGGGCGGAAAAATGGCAAATGCAATTCAATATAAACAAGTGTAAAATTATGCATATTGGAGCAAAAAATCTTAATTTCACATATACGCTCATGGGGTCTGAACTGGCGGTGACCGACCAGGAGAGAGACCTCGGGGTTGTAGTGGACAGCACGATGAAAATGTCGACCCAGTGTGCGGCAGCTGTGAAAAAGGCAAATTCCATGCTAGCAATAATTAGGAAAGGTATTGAAAATAAAACAGCCGATATCATAATGCCGTTGTATAAATCTATGGTGCGGCCGCATTTGGAATACTGTGTACAGTTCTGGTCGCCTCATCTCAAAAAGGATATTATAGAGTTGGAAAAGGTTCAGAAGAGGGCAACCAGAATGATCAAGGGGATGGAGCGACTCCCTTACGAGGAAAGGTTGCAGCATTTGGGGCTTTTTAGTTTAGAGAAAAGGCGGGTCAGAGGAGACATGATAGAAGTGTATAAAATTATGCATGGCATTGAGAAAGTGGATAGAGAAAAGTTCTTCTCCCTCTCTCATAATACTAGAACTTGTGGACATTCAAAGAAGCTGAATGTTGGAAGATTCAGGACAGACAAAAGGAAGTACTTCTTTACTCAGCGCATAGTTAAACTATGGAATTTGCTCCCACAAGATGCAGTAATGGCCACCAGCTTGGACGGCTTTAAAAGAAGATTAGACAAATTCATGGAGGACAGGGCTATCAATGGCTACTAGCCATGATGGCTGTGCTCTGCCACCCTAGTCAGAGGCAGCATGCTTCTGAAAACCAGTTGCCGGAAGCCTCAGGAGGGGAGAGTGTTCTTGCACTCGGGTCCTGCTTGCGGGCTTCCCCCAGGCACCTGGTTGGCCACTGTGAGAACAGGATGCTGGACTAGATGGGCCGCTGGCCTGATCCAGCCGGCTCTTCTTATGTTCTTATGTTCTTATGATAGATGAGAAAACCATCTGTGCCCCAAAGTCCTTGAATTTCCTTCCCAGAGCTTCAAAGTCTGATGTGATTTCTTTATAGCTCTGTTTGGCAGTATCATTTGTTCCCATAGAAAGGGATACCTGTCGGTGAGCTTGATGAGTGATGGCAACCCTTTCGTCACATCTCTAATCCGTCCTCCTGGTAGACAGCATACCTGGCAAGTCCACGGATCTTCTTGGCATACTTGGGTTTTGATCCCACGTTGTAGGGAGTCTCCCACTACTAGTACTCTTCTTGTTGTGGGGCAAGGTTTCATTGTCCCTACTTGATTGAGCTTCAGCCTCTTGCTCGTTGTTGCACGGGGTCTCCTGTAATTCTTTCTCCACAGGCTGTCCTCCAGTCTCATCTTCAAGTGGTTGAAAGCAGTTCCATAGCTCCACTGGTGAAGGGTGTCTTCTAGCTCTTCTGCTCCTGTCACTCCCACGGAGTTTCTTCCACTTCATTGTTCCTCTCCAAAGCAGTCTCCTCTTCTCTTTGCTGCGGTTGTTCCAGCGTCTAAGAACTCTTCATCTTCTCTTATAGTCCTCAGTGTGGCCTCATCTACTCTCCCCACCCCTAGTCTTCTGCCAGTTGCAGACTCTCCCTCTGGAGGCATCTGGTGCCTTTCCCCTTCACACAGGTCACTGCACAGGCTCTCGCCCTGCTATCACCCTTAAAGTCCTGCATTGTCTAGGGGCCAAAGCAGCCTTCCTCAGTCAGGTGGCTTCCAGCTGGATTACAGCTCTTATCATCCTAGCCAGCACGCTGAGCCCAAGAATGGTCTTCTCACAGATGCCTCTCTCATCTGTTAAGGTCTTCTTAGGATGCCTTGTTATGAGTACCCCACCCACCAGAGGAGGATCTTTTTCCCAGTGGCATCTCAACTGTGGAACTCCCTGCCCAGGGAAGGTAACGTGCCTAGCTCAATTGTGGCCTTTCGGGGTTTTTTTTTTTTTTTACAATATTTTTAGACTGGGTTTAAGGGGTGATGCCATCCCAGCATAGTTTAGAGACAAAACAGCTGGACTGCTGATGGGGACAGAGAGCATGTGACACCTCTGTTTGAACTTCTGTACTGGCTGCCAACATACTACTGACTGAGTCAGATTTAAGGCTCTTGTGTTGAGATACAAACCCCTCAACAAATGGGCCCTGAGCCCTTATTTCCCAAGTAATGTTAATTGTTGCTCCTCCCCCCACTTCTCTCAGAAGCCCAAATGGCTCCAACTGGGGCATTTCGAGTTCACAGAATCATAGAATAGTAGAGTTGGAAGGGGCCTATAAAGCCATCAAGTCCAACCCCCTGGCTCAAAGCAGGAATCCAAATTAAAGCATACCCAACAGGTGGCTGTCCAGCTGCCTCTTGAAGGCCTCCAGGGTTGGAGAGCCCACCACTTCCATAGGTCATGGGTTCCATTGTCATACAGTTTTAACAGTTAGGATCTTGTTCCTGATGGAAACATCACTGATGCAGCTTTCCTGAAGTCCAGGGTGCGTGTATGGCTACTCAGCTATGGTGTGGTCACTTTCCCTCAGAATTTCCATAACTGCCACTTCATCCACCAAATCATCTCTACTGGTTAGATATCAAAGGACATCATGTCAAAGTGCCTTGCAAACAATTCACAGTGGGCCTCTGAAGGGTCTAAAACTCCATTTCCTGGAGTTGATGTCAACAGACCCCTGACAATAGAGAAAAGCTCCACTGGACGGCTACTCGAGGATGCGATGGAGGCAGAGAAGTGGGTCTTCTTCACCGCCCTCACTGCCACACAGTAGGCATGGTTATGATGTTTTACTCACGCCAGATCAGCCTCACAGCAAGTCTTTCACCACTTGCTCTCTAGCTGTCATCCTGCCTGTTTCACTGCCCTTAACTCACTGGTGGACCAAGGTGCAAAGCAGGCTCCACAGTGCTGGAGAGGGCACTCAGGGGCAACTGTGTCAAGAGCCCAACATGCCTCACTGTTCCACAGCATGACAAGGGCTTCAACAGGGTCACCTGCTCTGTCTACAGGGAACTCCCCCAGGCATTCAGGAATCCAGTGGATTCCATTAGTCTCCACGCAGGATTTGTTGAGACCTGGGTGGGTGAGCTAGTCTCCAGTGGCAGACCATCATATGCTGTCCACCACCCCTGCAGGGAAGGATCGGAGCCATAAGTCTAAATTCACTAGGAAGTGGTCTGACAATGACAATAGGGTGACATCCACTACCCCCATCTCCAGACCACCTCTTCCTCCATCTGGAGCAAAACCCAAGTCGAAGTTTTGGGCCTATGTGTTGGGCCGGTGACAACTTGAGACAGCCACATGGTCGTTAGCCATGACTTAGCATTGTCACAAGCATCTTGTCCACATCATCAACTGCAACTGAAAGAGGTTGCAGCAGACATTGCACTGGACAACCTTTTTTGAGAGATTCCCGGGAATACCAGACTCAAAAGCTTGACTTCAGCTACAATTACAGTTCTCTTTCACCTGTGGTTTGTCCCTGTGTTCTGATGCTTCATAAACTGATCTATTCGGTCCTATGTGTCGGACTGGTGACAACTTGAGACAGCCGCATAGTCGTCATGGAGGCCATGAAGTCCCAAGCCAGAACACTAGAGGCAGCCTCCGCATGGACACTGAAATCACCCAGGACTATAATTCTGGGCTCCTGCAACACCACAGCCAAGATGGCCTCCGCCAGCTCAGTCAGAGAAGCTGCTGGGCAGCAGGGTGGGCGGTGTCATGAACCTGTAATGGTCATGAGTTATTAAAAATCTAATAGCAATACTTTGGCTCCAGTAAGGGACTCTGGGAGACGGTTACAGTTAGAAAAGACAAGCCTTTGCCAATTTGCAAATTTGAGTTTCACTTCCCAGCTGAAGATGGTTAGAGAAGCCTTAACAAGCTGCACCTGTTTATCTTTGCTGATTAGCAAGTGCCTGGTACCCAAGGTCATCCTTGGCCTGTACAGTTGGAAAACACAGTTGGGAGGGGGGCCTGAAGGCGCGAAAATGTGAGAAACATCGAGAAGAAAGTTACATCAGCCAATTCCTGATTGGTCAATTAATTTTGGACCGTTAGGATCCTTTTCCCTTAAGTATAGGGCTAGAGACCCATAGCCTTTGTTCTCTGTTCTCTGCCTATGCTGACTGGCACCAGAGTTCCAAACCTTTCTGCCTTATGGTTCCAGGGGTTGCTTATGGGAAGGCAACCTATGTCTGGTTCCATTGCTTTATGTTGAACATCCATCTCTCTTAGGAGAGGTGCCACGCAACCAACTACCTCGTGTGTAAGTAGTTAGGTGAGTTAGTTTGTTATTTTCTTGTTGTGTGTATGAATTCTCTTGTAAGAACCTAAACCCCTGTTGGGTGAATGGTCTTAAAGGATTACTTGCTGCTATATGTTATGTGCACTTATATATCTTAATAAAGCTACTTCCATTTAACCTGGTGTGTTCAATTGAGAGAAGGGGTGGTTCTGGATTCAGTACCTTGACCAATCTCAGTCACTAACTACCAAAGAAGGTTAAGAAGTTAAAGGCTTGGATTTTAAGTGTTAAACCAGAGGTGCCTGGCAAGGAGTGTAACTGTGACTCTTGCCTTTTAGGACCTTGGTTTTATATATCTTCTGGGCTCAGAGATCCCCTGGCTCTGAGTGGACCAGTATACAGGGGTGGTGGCAGCCTACCTTCTACCTTGCAGGGTTGTTGTGAGCGTACACAGCCTTGGCAAGGGTGAAGGAATAGCTTTTTGGTTCCAGTCTCATTTCCCTAAGGGTGGGGGTCTGAGTCTGATGCATGAACCCAGTACCTGGAGGGTCTGGGGAGCATGACAGGCGGTACACCAGCAGCAACCCTAGTTTACTGTCTCCTTGGCCCGACACCAGGTGCAGGTGTAGACCACAGCAACCCCTCCCCCCATCTCTGTAGCCTGTCCTGGTGTTGCACTGAGTATCCAGGTGGGCAAAGCTGGGTCAGATCAACTCCTCCCAGCACACCCACCCAGGTTTCGGTAATGCACATCAAATTTGATCATCCATGATCAAATGCTATATTAGGCTGCATTAACAGAAGTATAGTTTCCAAATCACGTGAAGTATTAGTTCCCCTCTATTCAGCACTGGTTAGGCCTCATCTTGAGTGTGGTCTCCGCACTTCAAGAAGGATGCGGACAAACTGGAACAGGTTCAGTGGAGGGCAACAAGGATGATCAGGGGACTGGAAACAAAGCCCAATGAGGAGAGACTGAAAGAACTGGGCATGTTTAGCCTGGAGAAGAGAAGACTGAGGGGAGATATGATAGTACTCTTCAAGTACATGAAAGGTACATAGAGGAGGGCCAGGATCTCTTTTCGATCATCCCAGAGTGCAGGACATGGAATAATGGGCTCAAGTTGCAGGAAGCCAGATTTCGACTGGACATCAGGAAAAACTTCCTAACTGTTAGAGCCATACGACAACGGAACCAACTACCTAGAGAGGTAGTGGGCTCTCTGACACAGGAGGCATTCAAGAGGCAGCTGGGCAGCCATCTGTTGGGAATGCTTTGATGGCCTTATAGGCCCCTCCCAACTCTACTATTCTATGATTCTCTGATTCAAATCATGGATGAGTGTGGTCTTCTTGTGTAACAGTCTGGCATTAAACAACACACACAGGCCAGTGGGCACAGCTGATGTGCAATGAGGAACCCATCCATGAGAGGTGAGAGGGAGGAACGAGGCGTAGGTAGCCTTGCCCTCGTTTTCTATGGTAATTCACCTCCTCCCCTTGGCTATACCTCCCTCTGCCCATGATCACTGAAATTGGAGTGGCATCACCCATGTCCCTCCTTAAGACCTCTGAAGCTGGATCCGGCCAAAGGGGGCCCCTCTGGTCCAGTTTCCCGTTCTCACAGTGGCCAACCAGATGCCCCCAATGGGAAGCCCACAGTGAGCACAATCCCTTTCTGCAGTTTCCAGCAACCTCCCACCATGGAGGCAGAGTGTAGTCATCACGGCCAGTAACCACTGACTGCCTTAATCTTCCATGAATTTGTCTAATCCTCTTTTAAAGCCATCCAAGTTGGGGGCCATCACTGCCTCTTGTGGGAGCGAATCCCATTGCTTAACTATGCCCTGTGTGAAGAAGGACTTTCTCTCATCTGACCTGAATCTTCCAAGTTTCAACTTCATCAGATGGCCATGAGTTCTAGCGTTATGAAGGAGAAAACCTCTCTTATCCACTTTCTCAATGCCATGCACAATTATTGCACTTCTATAATGTAGTCTCTGACTCACCTTTTCTCTAAACTAAAAAGCCCCAAATGCTGCAACAGGTCTAAAGCCAGGGGGTGGGGGGATGGAGGCACTTCCCCCCCCAAAGTTGTGCTTTGCCCTTCCTAGGATTTCTTTTTTGGGGGGTGTCTTTTTAATTTGTGATATGACAGACAATGATAACCTGCGTTTAAAGGATGATAGCTTAAGAACCAGAGCAATGTAAGAATAGCACCCTCTAAAAAAAATCCAGTGAATAAGGCATAGAATCATAGAAAACTAGAGGTGGAAGGGGCCTATAAGGCCATCAAGTCTAACCCCCTGCTCAGTGCCAGAATCCAACTTAAAGCATCCCCGACAGGTGGCTGTCCAGCTGCCTCTTGAATGCCTGAAGTGTTGGAGAGCCCACCACCTCCCTGGGTCATTGGTGCCATTGTCGTATGGCTCTAACAGTTAGGAAGTTTTTCCTGATGCTCAGCCAAAATCTGGCTTCCTGCACCTTGAGCCCATTATTCCTTTTCCTGCACTCTGGGACGATTGAGAAGAGATCCTGGCCCTCCCCTGTGTGGCAACCTTTCAAGTACTTGAAGAGCGCTATCGTATCTCCTGTCATGCCTCCCTCAGATGAGTCCTCAGAGGAGAATGAGGAGCAGGGGATTGGCACAGCGGACCCAGGACAGGGAACAAGTAGACCCACCCAAGACGTAGCCACAGACTCCCATCACTGGAAGATGTTCAGGATACAGCCAGAGCTCCTCAGTCAAACTCAGGGAATGAACAGGAGGCCCCTCCACACCCTGAGAGCAGACGCCCACCAGAAGCAGAGCGGTGCAGAAGTTCTGGCTGTTCACGGCTACATGCTCTGGGAGTTGGAGGGCTGATTGCTAGCTCATGAACCAGGGAGGGAGCTTAAAAGGCAGTGAGTGGTTTGGGGCTCCTGCTGGAAACAGCATCAGCCTTTCGTGACTCCTTGTACCCAGCCCGGCTTGTGACCGCGACCCTGCCCTGTGTCATTGGATCCCCAGTACCTTGAGTTTGGACTTCCCCAGGACTCCTCTGTTCTTCGCTCTCTCAGTATTTACACTGACTGTAGTTGTGGGGCTCTTTGCCTCAAGCCTGACAGATGTACGGCCTGGCTGCTGGATGTTATCAGTTAATTACCTTACTGTAGCCATAAACTATTCCCCTCAGTTGCTCCTTGGGAGCGGTCATCAGGACATTTGGGGTGAGGTGTCAGCAGTATGCTGATGATACCCAGCTCTGTTTTTCTGTAACATCTGAATCGGGAGACGCCGTACAAGCCCTGGACCGCTGCCTGGACTCAGTGGTGGCTGGATGAGGGCCAATCAACTGAGTCTGAATCCTAGCAAGACAGAGGTGCTGTGGGTTGGTGGTTCCCGAGTTCAGATAATTGGTCAGTTGCCTGCTTTGGTGGGGTTGTACTCCCTCTGAAAGAGCAGGTTCATAGTCTGGGGGTGCTCCTGGTCCATCTTTGTCACTAGAGGCCCAGGTGACCTCAGTGGCTAGGAGTGCCTTTTACCAGCTTTGGCTGGTAAGACAGCTGCGGCTGTTTCTGGACTGGGATAGCCTGACCACTGTTGTCCATGCACTGATAACCTCCAGGCTGGATTACTGTAATGCGCTCTATGTGGACTTGCTCTTGAGGTTGATCCAGAAGCCGCAGCTGATGAAAAATGTGGTGTGACTGCTCACTGGGGCAGGGTATTGCCAACATGTCATCCTGCTGCTGAAATAGTTGCACGGGCTGCCCATTTGCTACCGGGCCAAGTTCAAGGTTCTGGTTTTGGTGTACAAAGCCCTATGCAGCTTGGGACCAGGATACCTGAAAGACCGTCTTACCCCTTATATACCCAGTCAATCACTGCGCCCTGCAGGTGAGGGTCTCCTGCAGATACCATCTTATCAGGAGGTCCGTTCTGCACAACATAGGAAGCGGACCTTTAGTGTGGCAGCACCTACCCTGTGGAATTCCCTCCCCTTAAATATTAGGCAGGCACAATCTCTGTTATCTTTTTGGTGCCTTTTGAAGACTTTCCTCTTTCAACAAGCCTTTCAGGTTGAGACCTATCCTAGTCTGCATCTGTGTTGGAATTGCTTTTTAAGGCGCTTTTAAAGCTGTTTTTTTAAAAAAACAAATTTTTAAAAGATGTTTTCTTTTAACATATTTTAAAGTCTTTTGTGATGAAGATGTTTTAGAGTGTTTTTAGTGTTTTTGTTTGCCACCCTGGGCTCCTTCTGGGAGGAAGGGCAGGATATAAATTTGGAAAGGTGGGAAAATTCAACAGATTAAACTTCATTCATGTGAGTTAACACACTCTCTGGATGAAGGAAGAGGAGTGAGGGGGAAGGCCAGGGCTGGCACTAGGCATGACTGGGCCCTTGGGCGCCAATCTGCCCCGGGCCCACAGTGCTGTAGCCCAACAGACATACCCCATAGAGGCAGCATGGAGCTAATAAGCCCACTTGCGCACCCCACCTACCTCTCATGTTGTGTGAGTGGCGTGTGTGCATAGCAGCAGAGGTTTCAGCCCCTTAGGGAAGCCCCACCGCCATCCTGGCTGATGGTAGGCATGTGTGCACAGTGCACATGGCATTCACACAACATGGGCAGTAGGTGGGGCAGGCGGGCAGCTTATTGAAGCCCACGCTTGTCTGTACTGGGGGGGGGTGCCTGAGAGCTCTCTCTCTGCAATCTGGCAGGGTTGGGTTATTTATTTATTTATTATTTGATTTATATCCTGCCCTTCCTCCCAGCAGGAGCCGAGGGTGGCGGGTTGCAGGACCCAGTGCTGCTGCAGATCATGGAACGGGAACACCACCCTCCTACCCTAAGGAGGTGACTTCAGAGGGCCACAGGGGCCCTCGGCAAGGACCCAACATGGCCACCCTCTGGCGCTGGCCCTGGTGAAGGTCACTGCCTTTCTCTTCCCCTGGCCTGGCCCTCACATCCTCTCCAGGGGGGGAGGGATTTACTGGTGCTATGCGCCTCTCCCTCACCCCCCAATGCCCATCTAGAAATGTGGCTGCCCTATCTGATAAAGTCGAGCGCCTGAAGAGCACGATTCCGCTCGCTGTGGATACAGGTAGTGGGCCAGGGTCGGCCAGTTGCATTCCGGTCCGGTGGGATCGGTTTCAGCCTCTTCTCTCTGAGGTAGTGGACAAGGTGCTTGGTACCGTGAAGCCAACCACCTGTTTGATCCTTGCCCTTCGTGGCTTGTTATGAGCTGCAAGGAGAGACTGAGTGAAGGGATCAAGGCAATGGTAAATGCATCCTTGAAAGAGGGTGCAATGCCATTAGCCCTCAAGGAAGCGGTGATAAAGCCCATCTTAAAAAAACCCTCCTTGGATCCCCGAGAACTGAATAACTTCCGCCCGGTATCTAACTTACCATTCTTGGGCAAGGTGATTGAGCGAGTGGTGGCCAAACAGTTACAGACACACTTGGAGGAAACGGATTATTTAGATCCATTCCAATCGGGTTTCAGGACAGGGCATGGAACTGAAACAGCCTTGGTCGCTCTGGTGGATGATATGAGGAGGGTGCTGGATAGGGGGGAGTATACCTTCCTCGTCCTCCTAGATCTCTCAGCTGCTTTCGATACCGTTGACCACGGTATCCTTTTGGATCGCCTTGAGGGATTGGGAATGGGGGGCACTGTTTTACAGTGGTTCCATTCCTATCTCTCAAATAGGCACCAGAGGGTAGCTTTGGGAGATGAGGTTTCAGACCCTTGGTCTCTTAATTGTGGAGTACCACAGGGCTCTATCCTCTCTCCCATGCTGTTTAACATCTATGTGAAACCGCTGGGGGCCATCATCAGGAGTTTTGGGCTGAAGTGTCACCAATATGCGGATGACACTCAGCTCTATCTCTCATTTAAGTCCTCACCAGAGTTGGCTGTAGATACCATGTCCAAGTGCCTGGAATCCGTAAGTGGATGGATGGGAGAGAACAGGCTGAAGCTGAATCCTGACAAGACCGAGGTGTTGCTTGTGGGAGACAAAGGGAGGCTGGGTATTACAGACCTGATGCTTAATGGGGTTAGATTGCCCCTGAAAGACCAGGTCTGCAGCCTTGGGGTCATTCTTGACTCCCAGCTGTCCATGGAGGCTCAGGTGTCAGCAGTGAGTCGGGCAGCTTGGTATCAATTACGTCTGATACAAAGGCTGCGTCCCTACCTTCCTGTTCATCTGCTCCCACAAGTGATACATGCCCTGGTCTCCTCTCGCTTGGACTACTGTAATGCGCTCTACGTGGGGTTACCCTTGAAAACGGTCCGGAAGTTACAGCTGGTACAGAATGTGGCGGCGCGCTTGATCAAGCACAGCCGTCGCTGTGATCACATCACTCCAGTGTTAATGGATCTTCACTGGCTACCAGTTGTCTACCGGGCCCAATTCAAGGTGTTGGTATTGACCTTTAAAACCCTAAACGGTTTCGGCCCAGTTTATCTGAAGGAGCGCCTCCAGAGTCACCAATTATGCCGCCTGACAAGATCAGCCTCACAAGACTTTCTCTCGGTCCCACCGGTTAAAATAGCTAGGCTGGTGCGGACCAGAGAGAGGGCTTTCTCGATTGTGGCCCCCACCCTCTGGAACTCCCTTCCTCTTGATCTTCGACATACTCCCTCCCTGACAGGTTTTCCCGGAGTCTTAAAAACCTGGCTATTCAGGCAGGCCTATGGGATTGGGGAGGGTTAGTTTTATGATGTTTTAATTGGAAACTGATTTTAAATTGACTATGACTGTGTTTTATTTTGTATATTGTATATGATGTATTGTTTTTTATTGTAAGTCGCCTAGAGTGTCCATTAACCTGGACAGATAGGCGACCAATAAATAAAATTATTATTATTATTACTAACAAGGAAGGGTGGCTACAGAGCTGGGCTGCAAACTTTCCTCATATTTGAGTTGCTTATTTGGGAATTGTGAAGTCTTTGCTTTAAAAGAGCTCGTAGGCCATCTCAAGATGTATGGAGATTGGGGCAAAAAATGGCTTTAGATGCAAATAAACAACAACAGAATTCCTTGCAGGCTACAGAAAATGGCAGGCCTCGCTTGAAGAAATATCAGCCGATCCTTTGGCGGTACCTTTGCGGTCCTAGACAAACTCACCTGGGAGTAAGTTCCATTCACCTCAAAGAAACTTACTTCTGAGTAGACATGCACACCCGCTTCCACCGAATAGGATTATAACCAAATCCTATTGGTTCAAATTAATTACACTTGCATGTGCATTCAATAATAACGAAGGGGAAAAGCAGCATTTTGCGGCGTAGCAGGAACATCTCGCGGGAAGCCGCATCTCCCCCCTCCCCCCCGATGCAAGTTAGTGAAGTGTGAGCGAACGGAACATGCTCGGGCTCCACCGGCTGCATTTCTGCCTGACAGCTGCGGCAATGCGCAAGAGCTCCCGCGACGTTCCTGGGTGGGGCTTAGCGGAGGCGGGGCCGTGTCAAAGCCCCAAGGGGCGGGGCCTATGATGTACGAGGGAGCAGGGTGGGGTTTCTGTTCACGTGGGGCGGACGCGACAGGGAGCAGGTAGAGAGCGAGCGAGCGGATCCCCCGCACCATCTGCGGGAGCTCCCAGGCCTCCTTCCTCACCCTTCCGCAAGGGTGGCCCCCTCCGCCCCCCTCTCCTGTCCCCCCCATTCCATGAACCTTTTCAACCCTTCTCTCTCCCCCACCCCGCCGCCGCACAGGGGCTGATCTCTGCCGGGACAGAAGGGCTGCCCCGTCGAGTTGCTGCCCGTGCTGCCCTCGCTTCAGGCGACGAGGCTCGCCTGTGCCCAGGGGAAGGATCGCTGACACCCGTGGGGGAGCATTCATGCACACAGAGACACGTGTCTCAGGCCACGTCTGAGGAGGCTCCAGGCGTGCCTCCCGGGTCTTTTGGCCTCTGCTGAGCCCTCGACCGGCGCCACGTGACCACCCCCCTCCCCGAGGAGAGGCGGCAGCAGCCCCTGGGCAGACTCGGGGCAGCCCCCGCCTCAAGGCCTGAGCCGGAGGCCCTGCCGTGCTCGCGTCATCCCTGCAGGGCAGCCCCCCAGCCCCAGGCCGGGCAAGAGCGGCCCCCAGAGCCGAATGCAGACGGCCAAAGGCGCTTGCTGTGTAAGTAGCTGAAGGGGGGCTGCCACTGCCCCCAGGCCGCCCTCATTGCCCTTCTGGGGATCCACTGCAGGCAGAAGTGGGGCCGCTTGCTCAACGCAGGCTGGGCGGGGGCTGCGAAGGAGGACACCCCGTTCCCCCCACCCTCTCCCACTCCTCTTCCTCATCTGCCCTCGCAGGTGCTTGCGCTGCCCCTGTTGATGCTTCCCCTCCTGCGGTCGGCCTGTCAGCTCTTCTCCTCCATGGCCACAGCCGCCGGATCCTATGTCCCCGGGACCCTCTCTGCAGCCTTCGTCACTTGCCCCAACCAGACGGTGGCCAGGGAGATTGGCAGGTGGGTGCCCCCACTGGCACCTATGGATTTTGGGCAGGGACAGGGTTAGGGGCTGGCAACTGGGGCACCACTGGACCCTCTTTCTTGCCTGGGGCTGCTCGCCAGGGGCCAACTGTTCAGGGCAGGGCGCTGAGGGCCACTCTGTTCCCTCCACTGCAGGGCTGTGGTCGAGAAGCGGCTGGCCGCATGTGTCAACATTGTCCCTCAGATCACTTCCATGTGAGTTGGGTTTGGCACGTTTGTCTTGGGGGTGAGGTGATGCCCCAGGTTGGGCCCATACTATGCTGCAAAGTGGTAGACCCCAGAGAGGCCTCCCACAAACACATTTCTTTTGGGGGGGCACCATTTTGCCTTCTACTTTTATCCCCTCCCCTGAACCCATTTATTTCCTGTGTTGGGCCAGGGACAACCTATGCATTTATTTATTTATTTTAAAACACTTTAATTGCTGCTTGTTATTAACTTTTGTTGCATCCTCATTATTGCTTCTCTGTGCCGAGCACCACTGGCTGGAAACAGATTTCACACGTAGTGGTGGTGGTGGTGGTGATGCTGGCTAATACACGTGGCCTGCCCTGGGCCTGCTCCAAAGGGCTGACTGCCCCTCACTCCCTCTCCCGTCTCTCTTTCAGCTACGAGTGGAAAGGCAAGATTGAGGAGGACTCGGAGGTGCTGCTGGTGAGTCGGGGGACGTCTCTGGGTGGGGACAGGAAGCTGCCTTAATACGGAGTCAGAGCAATTGATCTCTAGTAGCTCAGTTTCATCTGCACTGACTGGCAGCAGCAGTGGCTTCCCAGGGTTTCAGGCAGGGAACCTCCCCCAGCCCTGCCTGGAGATGCTGCTGGCGGGGACCTTCTCCCTGCAAGGCACAGGTGCTCTCCCCACTGAGCTGTGGCCCTTAGTGATGCAGGGAGCTGCACTGGTGTTGCTGGGATGCATATAGTATGCAATGGAGGGAGGAACGTGCCGTCGCAATGATGGAGACACTGTTCTCTGCCCCTTACATCTGGGGGCGAGGGAGGGGGCGGGTCTCTGCCGCTGCTCCTGTTGTCGTTCGGTCCACCATGCTGGTGAACAGAGAAGCCCCCAAGAGGGTGAAAATAGATATCTCTTCTCTCCCCCCCGCATTAAACAAGCAAGCAGGGATGGGCACAGTGGGCGAAGAGCATGCTGGGGGGTGTAGCTGAGCCCCATTGCTGATGAAAATAGGTCAGGGGCCGCGGACTCGCCTCCTTGCCTGCTTCTGGGGTTGTCACCTACCCAGGCTCTGGCGTAGAGCACCTCTCCCCCCAAGAGAGCCAGCCTTGCTCATGGGCAGGGCAGGGGCCCTTCGGTAAGGGGGAAACATGCCCCCTGCCCCCCAAGCTGGGACAGCAATGGCCTGGGGGACTGGAAGTGACCCAAGGCTCTTCTGGCTGGGAGCCAGGTGGGACTGGAAGGGGGTCTCCTCTGTTTCCAACTCACCAGTACAGTTTGGGAGGTGGCACTGAGGTCAGGACTGGCACTGGTGGTGAAACCTGCTTCCCCCCCCCCCTTTGTGTTCAAATCCTACCCGTTCCTCCACCCCACAGATGATTAAAACACGAAGTTCACGTGTCTCGGCACTTGCAGAATTTGTCCGGTGAGTCCTGTGGGGATAGCGCTGCAACCTGGCAACTGGGGGAGAGGGTCTTAGTGGCTCACCCCACGAGATGACCCTCTGTGTCTTTCCTGCCCCCTTTCCACTTTGCAGGTCTGTGCACCCCTATGAAGTGGCCGAGGTGATTTCTGTTCCCATCCAGCAGGGGAACCCGCCCTACTTACAGTGGGTCGAAGAGACCGTCCCCGAGTGAGGCAGAAGCAGGAGCCCCACAGCCAAGAAGAGGGGGGAGTGCTGATGGGAGGGGGTGGAAAGAATTTATGATAATAGCAGTAATAAATCCACCCCCCTGGGGGGTCATGTAGAGAAAGCCAAGGCTGCCTGGTCTGAATGCATTCCTATACAGAGGAGGACGGGGAGAAGTGCACAGTTCAACCAAATGTAGAGTTATAAGATGGGGAATACTTGGCTCAGCAATATTACATGTGAGAAGGATTGTGGGATTGTTGTTGATAACAAGCTGAATATAAGCCAACAGTGCGATGTGGCTGCAAAAAAGGCAAATGCTATATTAGGCTGCATTAACAGAAGTATAGTTTCCAAATCACGTGAATTATGGGTCCCCTTCTATTCAGCACTGGTTAGGCCTCATCTTGAGTACTTTGTCCAGTTCTGGACACCGCACTTTAAGAAGGATGCAGACAAACTGGAACGAGTTCAAAGGAGGGAAACAAGGATGATCAGGGGACTGGAAACATTATTCAACGTATGTTTGCGATATGATCTCTGGTGCCTCTTCCCTTTCTAAATCCAGCTCGGACATCTGGCATTTCTCACTCCATATATGGTAAGAGCGTTTATTGTAGAATCTTGAGCATTACTTTACGTGCATGGGATGTTAAGGCAATAGTTTGATAATTGCTGCATTCCCTGGGATCCTTTTCTTTGGAATTGGGATGTATATTGAATGCATCCAGTCTGTGGGCCATTGTTTAGTTTTCCTTAATTGTTGACAATTTTTTGTCAAAATTTGCACAGATCCAGTGTCAGTAGCTTGTAGCAACTCTATTAGTATGCCGTCTGTTGCTGATGATCAAGTACTTGAAAGGTTGCCACACAGGAGGGCCAGGATCTCTTCTCAATCTTGCAGAATGCAGGACACAGAATAATGGGCTCAAGTTTCAGGAAACCAGATTTCGACTAAACATCAGGAAAAGCCTCCTAATGGTTAGAGCAGTACAGCAATGGAACCAATGACCTAGGGAGGTGGTGGGCTCTCCAACACTGGAGGCATTCAAGAGGCAGCTGGACAGCCACCTGTCGGGGATGCTTTAATTTGGATTCCTGCAGTGAGCAGGGGGTTGGACTTGATGACCTCAGAGGCCCCTTCCAACTCTGATTCTAAGTGTCTTTGCAGGGAGCAAGATGGTGGAACCTGGGCAATAGGGAAATGGTTGCTGGGGGTGTGTGTCCTTCCAAGGAATGCTTTGACTTGATCTCTGTAAAGCTTGTGTGCTCTTCCTGTGACGTGCGGCTTCCCGACACCCAAATCGATCCAGCCTGAGCAGGTCAGAAATCAGATGCCAGGGATGTAAAAACCAGTGCTCCTGCCGCCTCCTCCTGGCCAGGAGAGCCAGGCGGCCCCCCAGGCTTCTTTGGGAGGGGAACCAGGTTGGGTCTGGGGCTTGTGGGGGGAGGGGTGGGCAGGGTGCCCTGCCCCAGGAAGGAGCCGCAGACAGAAGAGTCTTTGCCAGAAGCTCTCTTTATTCAGCGTGGTACTTTGTACAACAGAGTCAGCTTAGCAGCAGTGGCGGCGGCAGCGGCGGCAGCAGCAACAGAGGTGCAGATGGGGAGAGATGGGGCAGACTCCCCTTCCCCCTCCCTCCAGGCCCTATGGGGAAGCGGTGCCCTCTACCGCTCTCTTCAACTCTCTTTAAATAAAACCTTTACCAACAAACAGTAAAAAAACCCAACAGCTGAAATAAACCTCTTGTTCAAGGCGATGGCCGGGCCTGGAGGCGCAAGGAAGCGAGGCCGCAGAGCGCATGCGAGGGTCGTGCCCCACATCTTCTCCCCACACACTCCCCGGGATGAAACTCAGTCAACCTTTCTTGAGTGGGGTGGGGGAGCCACTCTTGCCCCCAAACTGCTGGGGGAAGGTGCTCTGCTGAGCCCCCAGAATTGCACTTTGCTCTCTTAGCCATTCACAAAGGACAGAGATGCCCCCCCCATGATGAGCATGGCTGGGAGTCCATTTTGTTTCCAAAAACCCCACACGGGGGGTGGGGGTGGCTAGAACATGCCTCCTCCCTCCCACTCCACCAGGTACTGGACCATGCCGTCGGTCGTGACGCGTCGGGCCAGGACACGCACCGCCTCCCCTCGTGCCAGCCGCCCCATGGGCCCAAAGTAGCTGGTGCTGGCAGGGGGGCAGAGGGCCGAGGGGGCAGTCCCTGGAGGCTGGGGGGGGCGCTTGGTGGTGGCGGCAGCGGCAGGGGCCGGGCGAGGCAGGAAGGCGGTGGTGGGGGTGGCAGGGGGTGCAAGGACAGGTTGTTCCAGGCTCTCTTGCTCCGTGGTGGAGGCAGCTGCTGCGTCACAAGGATCCAGGGAGGGTCTGCTGCTTGTGCTGGAAAAGGAGAGAGGTCTGAGGGGGTCCTTCTTTGCAAGGGTGCCTGCCCTCCCCATGCCTCCTCCAGAAAGAGAGGGGGGCACTTCCTGCCAGCCCTTGCCAAGAAAATTCCACTTTCCCTGCCTCGGGGCTAAGCCCCCTCAACCTTTTTTAAAGAGACAACCCCAGGGGTCACAGGTGGCAGGGAAAGGACTCTCACCCCTCATCCTAGACCGCCTGTGGCCACTTCTTGCCTCTCCCGGTGGTCTGCATGGCAACTCCCAGGAGCCTCTGGCCTCCTCACGCAGCTGCGCACCTGCCTGGGGCGGCTGGGAGGTGCAACCCAAAGGGGCTGGCCAGGGAGCCGGTTGCCAAAAGCATTTCCAGCATTTTTCTTGAAAGGGCTCCCAGTCCCCTTTGGAGCCTTAAAGTCAGCCCCCTCCCTGGGCTGCGAGCTGGAAGGGGCAGCTCAAGAGGAGGCGGCAGTCCCAGGATTGGGGGGGGGGCAGACTTAAAGCAAGGGCCAGGCGTGGAGGGGGGTAAGCAGAGCTATAATACAGAGGCCTGGCAGGGGATGTGGGAGCCACAAGGGCCACCTTCACCTGGCTGAGCCGGCAGGGGCAGGGGGCTGCCCTCTTGCAGGGAGCTTCTGGCGAGAGCCTGAAGGTCGAAGGAGCTGATCCAGCAGAATAGTTTCCCTCAAAGCCTCCAGAGAAAGCTTGCCCGGGTGCATGGGGGGGTCAGGGGGGAGAAGGGGCAGCCGGCCAGCAGCCCCTCCTGCCCCACATGGCGCTAGAAGGGCAACTGCCGGCCCCCAAGATGGGCCACTTCACCATGGGAGAGAGAGCCACCCCACACCCATGTCTGGCCAACGCAGCTCTCTGGGAGCCAGGTCTGCCTCGGGGCATGGAGCCACAGAACTGTTTCTCTACCCTGCCTGCCCGCCCGCTGGCCATCAAAAGCTGGCACGGGCCAGGCTCCTCAGAGCCCACCTCCAGGGCCACAGGGAAACGCGGGGGGGGGAGCATCCGCACCAGGCCCAGCAGAACAGGCTCTTCCCCCTCTGCGCTCTGCCAGCCTCTGAGGAGCAACTACAAGGGCACTGGCTGTCTGGGACTTCTGGGAATTGCAGTCCAGGACATCAGGAGGGCCGCCAGCATGGGGTGGGGGCTTCTCTGTGCCTCTCACATTATGCTGGCTGGGGGGAGGAAGGAGAGGACATTTCCCTCCCTGTTCTGTAAATGTTAGAAGTGGGGGCTCACGGCCACTGGCGGAAGGAACCCTGTCTGGAGGGAGCTTCACCTGTTGGGTTTGGGGTCCTGCTGAGGCTGGGCAGCCCCTCTCCACACACAGCCACCAAGCACCCCCCCATCCCTCTTCCTTGTACTCTCCCCACCTGATAGGAAAAGGCTTTTGTGCTCACAATCAAAGACAGAGATGTGCTTGACGTGGTTATCAAACATCCCCACATGTGACTTTCTTTCTCATCATTCCTGGGGGGGGGGGCTCCACAAGAGCCCCTCTTCTTCCCTCCTCCAGAGGAAGCAGACCTCCTGGCACTCGAGGGGCCGTGGGGCTGAGGCCTTCACCCTCAGACCTGCTGGAGCCAGCTAACCCCACCCCCATGCCGGCCGGCTTCAAGAGGGAAGGGACCCCAAGGAGTTCTCCCTCCCACTCACCAGCCCAGCCAAGACAGCGGCTGAAGCGTCGCTCTCCACACCCAATCCCCCTTCCCCTCACCTCAAGGTCCCTGCAGTGTTGGCCGAGGGATGGAAGGAGGCAAACATCCGGATTGGGGAGCTGCAGGGAGACAGGCAGACCATCAGTGTGGGAGTGGGTGGGAGGGCACCGCCCCTCCCCGGCTGGCCACCTGGGCCCCAGCTACGTCCTCACCTGTCCTGACAGCGGGCGTCAGTGCGGCGGAAGTTGTAGATGCTGGAAGTGCCGCCGTAGCCGCCGTAGCTCTGGTTAGCGCTGCCTGCACTCTGCACCACCTCCTGGGCCAAGAAGGATGACAGAGGAAGCCTCTTATGGGGAGGCTGGGGAACCCCTTGCCCCACACAGCTGGGGGGGGAAGTGATGTGCCGGTTTGGGGTGGGAGCGGGGCCAATCTCCCCCTCCTGGGCACTTGGCTGGGCTGAGCTCAGCAGGGGGCTCCTCCTCGCCACCCCACCCCCGGCAGCTCCAGTTACCTGAGTGGGGGCTCTCTCCAGCCTCTCCCTCTCCTTGGTGTTGTGCTGCTCCACACTCAGGGCTGGTGGCTCCCCCTTGGCCTGGTGCTGCTGCTGCCGCCGCTGCCGCCTGGCCCTCCTGCGCTCCAGCCCCTTCCCACGCCTGCCCTGCCCTGAAAGGAAGCTGTAAGAGACCCTCCTTATCTGCACAGCACGGAGGGGGTGCCAGAGAGAGAGACACACACATAGAGAGAGAGAGAGAGAGAGAGACCGGCCGGGAGGGGCGGTATGGAGGCCTGAAAGGGAGGCGGCCGCCTTGGGTGGCAAAGGCCAGGCCGGGCCAGGCCCTGCTGCTTTCCTCTCCTGGCCCTGTGTGGGCGCAGAGGGAAGGAGGGGTGGCCAGGCGGAGGGAGAAAGGTCCATGCTCACCTGCTGTCCGAGATGAGGGGGGACTTGGGAACCTCCCCAGAACAGCCTACGACCTGTGGCGCAGGAGGTGGGACACGAAGGTGCAGCCCAAAAAGTCCTTTGCGCTTCTTAATTTCCTTCCCGGAGATGAACCTGCGGAGAGGAGGGAAGGAGTTGGGAGAGGGACGACTCTCTCCACGGCAAGCATCCCCAAGCTGGTGCCCGCTGGATCTTTGCCCCAGGCCCTGCGCAGCACACCCGTCCATTAGGAGTCGCAGCCCACAGCCTGCGGAGGGGAGACCGGGGAAGGCTGCTTGCCATGTGCTTGCAGGCGTACTGCCGGGCCCCACCAAGCGAGTGCCAAAGCACCTCCTCTGTGGGATGCTGTTGGCCTGCAGAGACCAAGTAAGGCCTCCTCACCTGTCCTTGTGACTGGTCAGGGCACTCAAGAGCTCGGTGTACCGATCCCCCTTGGGCGTGTCCGAGAGCTGCAGGGCCAATGAGAAGAAGGGAGGGGATCAGCGGCAGGCAAGACCCCCAGTGCTACTACGGCTGCTGCCGCTGCCGCCACCCCATGAACCTTTTCTCTGTCCCCCCCACTCCCTGGGCTTGGCCACCCCATCGGGGCTCATATCTGGGCTCCTCTGCCTCTGGCCTGGAACCTGCCAACAGGTGCCCCAAGGCATTCCCAGCCAGATCCACAGCAATGGCGCACTGCCTCTTCCCAGAGGACTACAGGGGACCCCGCCCCCGCTTATGTACCCAATCACAGCAAAGCAAAGGTAGCCGGCCCCCTGCCCCCCTCTGGCCAGGCGCTGCTTCCCTTCCAGCTCCTGTCCCAGGACGACCAGCTGGGCTGCGCACACTCACACAGGGCCTCTCACCTCACCCAGCAGGAGACTGTCCCAATTCTCACTGGCGAAAGGCAGGATCTCTCGCTCAAAATCAAAGTATTTCTTCTTACAACAGATGCTGAGGTGGTAGAGGATGAGGTGGGCCACATCCACCCTGCAAAAGACACGCAAATGTACATGTGCACGTGCATGCGTGAGGGAGGAGGGAATCTGCCAGCACAATCCTTGCTTCCTGCTCTCCCTTGCAAACAGCCTCTGTTTCTCTGCTTGCTGCTTCCTTCACTCTAGCTGCGGTGCTTGATGTCATCGCACCTTTGCCTAGTTACTCACTGTTCTTTTACTGGCCCTCAAACTGTTAATTTTAATCTGGATTTTTAAAAAAATATGTTATATTACCACAATTGTGGTTTAGTAGCACAAACACAAAACACTCTTGAAATTAAATAGTTAATAGCAAATGATTAATGAAAGGGCCAAATCTGGAATATGGTTGCAAAGTCTGCCTTGCCTAGTTCAGTATTGCCTACTCTGGCAGGCAGTGACTGCTGATTAGAGGCAAAGCACACGCTTGACCCCTGAGCAGTAACAGCCCCGTCCCCTGAGGAGCCTCCACGGAGGGAGAATCTGTCCACAGTGGACAGGCGGCCGCAGCGGCCACTGCTACTGCATCTGGAGTCAGAAAAATTGGCAGATGCCAGGAGAAATTTAGAAATTTGGCAGGAGGGCAGATCTAGGGCCTGCCCCAGACACAGACGGCTGTCAGAGAGAGAAAGAGAGGTAGAAGGCAAGTCAGACGTTAGGAGCTGGGTTTATTAAATGGGCACATCGCTCCTCACTAAAAAGTCCCAAAGTAATTTGCAAGCAAGTAAAAAAATTATGAAACTACAAATGCATATGAAAAGCTCACATAACATGCTATAACGTCGCATAATTGATGCTGCCCAAGTGAAACATCTTTGCCTCCTGCTGAATGAGGGCAAGATTGGCCTCCCTGGGAAGAGGATTCCATAAAGTGGGGGCGCAAGGCCTGTCCGTTGGAGGGACAGAAAAGGGATCTGCCCCAGAAGATCTTAATTAACGAGTGAGCAGAGCTCCAACAGGGAACTGGGAGCCACGTCCTGTGCCCTCCATAAGGTGCTGGTCACCCGGCACACAGCAGAGCAACAGCCTCTACTCACCATCTCAGGGGGAGGCGGCGGACGCTCTCAGGCCCCCCTGTGCACACGCAGCATTCAAACACGTAGAACCTGCCACGGGAAGGCAAGAGGTTAGCTGCAAGGCCCCACTTGCACCCAGCCACAGGGCCCCCCTCCCTCCCGGCCCCCCTCGCTCACCTGTCCCCGTAGAGCAGGGGCTTGCTCAGACACTGGGTGCAGGCCTCGTGGAACCACTGGGCGCAGTGGCGGCACTGGAGCATCTTCAGGTTCCACCTGTGTGGCCGGCCGGCCAGCAAGGAGGAGCAGAGGCAGAGTGAGCGCCTGCCCCCCCAGCCTCCCCCCCACTCCCCAGGGGCTGCCCCCTGCGGGGGAGGAGTCCAAGCCACCCGAAGGAAGCGCTGGCAGCCGGAAGCACTTCAGCCTGAAAGGCTCCCTCCCGCAGCCCCCGGCCACCTTGCAGCCCGCCCTGTCCGCAGGCCCAGCTTGCCCCCTCCCACGTGGCTGGATCCCCCCCCCCGCTCCCACAGCAGACTCACTCGCCAGGGCCCCCGCAGTAGCAGTAGCATTGCTGCCTGTTGGTGAGGTGCTCAGCGTCCCACTCCAGCACCTGCAGCTGGTAGGGCAGCACGAGCTTCATGCCCATCATGGCTTTGGCGTAGGGACCCTTCTTCAGGGCACCACCTCGCTGGGCGGGGGGGGAGAGAGGGAGAGAGGGAGTCGGCCGGGCTGCAAGAACGGCAGGGGAAAGGTGGGGCGGCAGGAGGGGTGCCCGCATCCCCACAATGCAGTGTAGTGCTGCAACCCATCTGCTGATTTGGATTCCTGCATTGAGCAGGGGGTTGGACTTGATGGCCTTGTAGGCCCCTTCCAACTCTACTATTCTATGATTCTATGAACCCCAGGCAGGCTCTCACCAGGCTGATGGCAAGACGCAAACAGGGAGGCCTTGCAGGGGGGGCAGCCAGAAAAACCCATCCTGCTGACAGTCCCTGCAGGGGGTTCAAGTGACACTCAAAGAGACCCCCGACCTCCCCGCACCCGCACCTGGCAAAGAAACAGAAGAGAGGAGGGAGGGAGTACCAGGGAGAGGAGAGAGCAAAGGGCTCAGAGCCCAGTGACTGGGAAGTGGGGCAGGGCCAGGCCTGATCTGGACCAACTCACCTTGGTGGCCACCGCAAAGACACACTGCCTGCACATCCAGGCCCCCTCGCTCAGCACTCTGGGGAGGTGGCATTCCTGGTGGTAGGCTAGGGGGTCGAGAAAGGACGAAAGCAGCAGAGTCAATCGGGAGGTAGGAGGAGAGGTGCCCAGGGGGAAGGGGGAGCTCCCCGGAGGAGGGGTGCCCAACTCACCATGGCTGCACTTCTCACACCTCACCAGCCGGTTCTCTGGGCTCACAGCCTCCAAGCGGCAGACGCAGCAGGAGTGCTTCTCCCCAGGTACAGCCGCTGTACGGGGAGAGAGAGAGAGGTGAACGGAGCCACCACCGCTGGGCCTCCTTCATGCCCCCCCCATCCACCAATCACACTGGCACTTCAGGAACTCGTTCACTGTTACTCCAGCGCAACTGCAACACACACACGCGCTCCCTGTGAGCCAAAACGTTGAGGGGAATGGGATGGGGGAACAGCGGAGGCCATGAGGCCTGCAGAAACACAGAGAAGCCAGGACTGGGTTTGGGGGGGCTCACAGAGAAGAACTGGGGGGTGGTTGCCTTCTGACTGGGGAACCTTGCAGTGTGGGGGGAATTCAGGATCGGATGAAGCTGAGCTGCTGGGGGGGGAGGGGGCTGGACACTCACCTGGGTTGATGTCTTTCCAGAGCACCAGGAACTGGGAGTCATCCTCAAACTGCACCAGGCACACCTGCCGAAGGGGGTCCACCTGCCGTGGGGGAGGAAGGGGGGATGAGGAGAGAGCGGCTGGCTGCCCTCAGACAGGGGGGCCAGAGGCAAGGCGGAGGCGGCAGCAGCGGTGGGGGGGTGCACTGACCTTCTTGATGGTGCCGAGGTAGAGAAGCCCATCTGTCCAGCGCGCCAGGACATCCTGACCCTCCCAGAATCGGGGCCAGCCAGGGGGGCTGGCGCTGGGGCCCGCTGGGGAGCAGGGGGAGGTCCCAGCTGCTGCTGGGCGCTTCCAGGGGCCTGAGGTCAGGCGGGCACTGGTCCGCGTCACCCGGGCAGAGGGGGTGGTGGCGGGGGAGGAGTCACTCGCCATCACATTGCGCCCCACCTGGGGAGGCGGAGAGAGAGAGGAGCATCAGGCAGCTGGCCAGCTCCAGGAGGGTGGAGGGGCAGGTGGCCCCCTCCTTGTAGGAGCCTTCTCCCTGCAACTCCATGGCCCTCCACCCCAGCACCCCCACACCTGTGGCAACTCTCATCCACTGCTGTCCCCCAGTCCCCTCTCCCCGCCTGAGCATCTCAGGTTCCAACTGTGTCATCCCCCAGACCCCCCCACCCCATCAGAGGGGGCCACTCCCCACAGAGGATGCATTCTCAGATGAGAGGCCTTGTGTCTGTGTGTGGGGGGGCTGTGGCTCAGTAGAGGGGGAGGGGAGTTGTCAGAAGACAGTGGGGAAGGGGAGAAAGCCCCCCATTGCAGGAAATGGATTGGTGGGGTCTCTCCCCCCTCTTCCCTCCCTTTAGGGCAACGAGGCGCGAGGCCCCTGCGCCCGGCCGCCCTCTCCCCCCTTACCCGCTGTTGCTGAGCTCCCCGCCTGGGCAGGGGCAGGGGGCTCAGGGGCGAGAGAGCAGGACCCTCTGCGGCTCCATCCTCAAGCGGAGCCCGAGTGACGCAGCAGCCAGAGTGGGGGGCCGCGAGGGGGGATGCGGAGAGGCAGCCGCCAGCCGCGGGGAGCCCCCCTCATGCCCCCCTGCCGCCAGACCAGCCTCCCGCTCCTGCCGCGCCCGGGGACGGGAGACTCCTGGGCAGGGGGCAGTCGGGCAGGAACTCCCCCTCTCTCCGCCACCCCCAAAGGTCCTGGAGGAGGCCCTGCTCAGCAGCAACTGCACAGGCCACCCCTTGCCCCCCAACACCGGCCCTTCCCCTCTAATCCACCTGCTCAAGTGCATTTGCTGGGTTCAGCCCCCCGCCCCAACTCCAGCGCCCCCTCTGTCCCCCGCCCAGCTGTGCCCTCCAGCAAGCGACCTTCAGCTGCTGAGGCCTCCCCCTCCTCCCTCCCCCCAGAAATAAAGAGGGCCCCCTCATGCTATTGCCCCCCACCCGCTTCCCAAAAGAGACCCCTCCTCCCCGCCCAGGGCTGTTAATTCACACTTTTGCTCCGAGCCCCGCCCCCCCGCTCGGGACCCCGGAAGGAGGGGGAGGGGAGGAAGGGCCGAGGGTCCAAAGGATTAAGACGATGTCGCGAAATATTAACCTTTCTGCCCCACTTCATAACTCCCTCCAATGCCACAGGTGCAGCCCCTCCTCTGACCTCCCCCCGGCGCCCCAATAGCTGCCCCAGCGACCCCTCGCCTTATTCCGGGGGAGCTCCTCCTGTGCTGAAGGAGGGATGGGCAGCAGACGTTCAACAGGTGAAGCTTTAACAGACAGAGACACGCACTCTCCTATGGAAGAGAGTTGCTTGTCCTGTGGAATTGCTGCCTGTTGCTAAGGGAAGGATAGCATAGCTAGATATGCCCCCCCTTGGGGACCCCCCCATATTATTTCTATTTTTTTGAGGGGTGGGGAGTCGACTCGCCCCGCCCCCTCAAAGGCCACGCCTACCCTGCGAGCGAGCGCGACTGAGAAAGAAAATGCCTGCGGTGCTGGCCCCGCCCCCTGCCTAGTTCCTGCGCTCCGCGGCGGCCGTTGCCAGGGTGGGGGGAGCGGCCTCCTTCAGTATGCGCACGCGCACACGTCCCTAGGCCTCTGTCTTCCACACCCCCGGCCTGGCCGGTGGCGAAAGGGGGCGGGGCAGGCACGCGAGGTGGAGCCGGGAAGCGGATTGGTATCCTCTCGAGGCAAGCAAGGTCTCCCATTGGCTGAGCCGTCTTGACGGCTCCGCGCGGGGGCTGACGGGAGGGAAAGATCCCCGTTTGAATCGGTCGACGTTGGAAGTGGGCTGGGCCGAAGGCGCAGCAGCAAAAGCGGGGAGGCCGGCTGGAGGGTGAGTGGTGGCGGCAATGCCGCCCTCTGGGCATGTGCAGAGTTCTCTCCCCCCCCCCCGAGCCCGATCCTTCCCTAGCGGCGGCGGGGCTGGGCTGAGGTGCAGTACGGAGCCACGGGGGACGCCTCTCTCTCCCCTGCCCTGCCCTGCCCAGGGAGGGAGCGCGGCGGGAGGATCAGCAGCTGCCCCCCCGGCGGAGCACAGCCGATGGCGGCCTACCTTACAGGGGCGGCGGTGACCTCGTCCTCTACTTCTGTCTCCGCTGCGTCGCCTCCTCTTCCGTATTGCTGTTAATTTGGGTCTTCAGGGGTGGGAGGGGTGGGGAGGGTTCTCCGCCACCGCCCTCCCATCCCTGCTCTTATTCTCTGCACAGCCGCCCTGTGAGGTTAGTTTTGCGGGGGTGAGCCCACCCGGGACCCACCCCTGGCTCACGTTTGCTGCAGAAGCGCCTGCTCTGACCTTGGCCGAGTAGCCTCCTCCCTCTCCGCAGGCAGGGCGTCCTGTGCGGGCGTGAGCGAGGCTGGCCTTCCTCTCGGAGCCTCCCCGGGGGGGCATCTGGTGGGCCCCCTTTGGCCTCATCCAGCTCCTGCTGCGGGGCTCTTCTTCCGTTCTTATGCTGCTTGCGGGGCAAAAGATTGCTGGGCCTCTGCGTGCGGGAGACTCTGCTAGGCCAAGGGACACAACCCAAGTCCCCCGTCTGTAGGCCGGCCCTTCACTTGGACAGGTGTGGGGCTTCCCTGTCTCTGTGCTCCCTCCTCAAAACCCTCACTTCTCGCTCTTCCTTATTTCCTTTCTAGCCCAGGTGGTTGAAGGCTTCTTGTACTGCTGCTGCTTCGAAAAGGCTCCACCTGCAAAGATGGACTGCCTGCTTCCAGTGAGTCCCTTCCAGGAACCAGGCTGAGGGGAGGGAAACTCAGGTAGGGGGTGGCGGCTACCTTCGAGCAGTGCTGCTCCCTCTGCTGCGCTTGCACAGCCCTGTGGGGCTAGGCCCTTGTGCTTTGGACAGACGGGGGGCTGCTGGTCCCGTCACATAAGTGGAGCCTCAAAGCTCCCATCCTCCGACTTGCCTGAGGGATTCTCTCTCTCTCTCTCTCTCCCACCACCCCTAGTTACCCCTCAAGGAGCAGAAAGTGAACTCTGAGGAAGGAGGGGCCCCCCTGCTGAAAGGCCCCTCCCGGCTCCCTGTGTCTGGCCTGCGTCTGAAACGTCCAGCCACCAACGAGACTGAGCCCCCCAAGGAGAATCGGGTGAGGGTTTCTTTTCAGTGGGGAGACGACAGTGTGGGGTCCTCAAGTTCCTTCCTCCAATCAGTTGATGTTTTGCATAAATTGCAAGAGTGAACTTTTACTAGAATCAAAAGAGTTAGAAGTGACCTTGGAGGTCATCTAGAACAGCCCCAAATGATAATGGCTGCCACCTTTTCTTCCTTTTTCCAGAAACGTGCTCGGGGTCTCCCTGCCCCCACCAAGAGAGGAGGAGTTGTCATGTTGGCGGTTCCCTCCCGGCCAAGGGCTCCTCCTTCGGCCCCCGTGCTCCGAAGTCACCGCCTGCCTGGTAAGCCAAGGACCAGCAGCCCAAGCCCCCAGCTGGGGAGACCCTTTTGGCTAACAATGCTTTCTCTGCAGGCCGCCGGCGCTCATCCTCTCAGGCACGGGCGGCAGCGGGCATGGCAGCAGCTTCCACCACAGGTAGGCAGTGGGTGCGGTGGGCTGGTGGGAAGCAGCTGGGACCAGAGTCAGGCTCCCTCTCTCATTCTGTCTTTGTCTTGCCCTCCCTAGCGGTGTCCCGTCGGGCAGTGCCTGCAGGAGAATCGAAGCCAGGTAAGGCCCTGAGAAGGATGCCTGCCTATGAGGGGCCAGCCTCGAGCCCCCTCCGTGGGGTGGGGGGTCCCCACAGTCTCTCCTCCTGCTCCCTTTTTTCTCTCTCTCTGGTAGCAGCTGATGTGGGGGGTGGTGAGAAGAAGCGCGCCCCCTGGGATCTGAAGGGGCAAGTGAGCGACCTCCGGGCCAAAATGGGCGCCTACAAGGAGAAGGTTCAGGGGCTGGCAGGTGAGAACGAGGCCCTGAAGCAGCAGGAGGCCAGGCTGGAAGCGGAGCTGGGGCAGATGAAGGCCCAGAACAGGCAGTTGGGCAGCGAAGCCAGGTGAGGCAGTGACGGCAGCAGTTGCTGCGGGTGATGGAGGGCACTGTGGGGCTGTTCCTCCTCTGGCCTCAGGATCTTACCTTACTCTCCCTGTTACCTCGTTTATCCCCGCTAAAAATAAGCCTTCCCCTGCAGTGCTCTGACCTACGAGCTCCAGGTCTGCCGAGAGCAGGTCCAAGAGAGCCTCCAGAAAGTGTCGGAGCTCCTGGAGAAAGAGCAGCAGCTCCAGGGAATCCTCCAGAACCAGACCCGGATCACTGAGGAGCTGGAAGCTACCAGCCAAGAGATGAAGGAGGCCAACAGGGACTTTGCTGCCCGCCTGGGTGCCAGAGAGGTAAGCGTGGCACGGCTTGGGCATGGGGCCTCATCTGAGAATGGAAGCCCCGCAGGGCAGGAGCTCCCGGCTCTCCTCACCGAAGGGGAATGTGTAGGGGACGAGCGCTCAGGGCTTCCTCTGCGGCTGGGGGAGCAGACCTGGGAGGACTCCCTGTCTGAGCTCTTGGAAGGGAGAACTTCATCACCCAAAGCAGAGCTGGGAAGGCCCATAAAAATCAGGGGGGAAAACAGGTTTTCCTGTGTTTTCCTGCCAATATTTTGAGAGAAACCCGTTTATTTTTCTCTTGGTCCTTCGCATCTCTGATCTGAAGCTCTGGCCAACTGAACTCATGGCAGGAGCTAGTTCATTTTTAGGAGCTGAGCTAAGGTAAGCTGGGCTCCCTTTTTCCTTTTGCATTACCTTAGTGCTTGCTTGGGGCTTTCAGTCTTGCAGGATCCATGTGAGCCATTGCAAGAGTGAAGGAGAGTGGGCCGAGCGCCTGCTGGTCCCCGAACACCAGAACTCTTGGATCTGTGTCTCACCCACCACCACCCCGGAGAAAAGGAGCTTCTCCCCCCAGGGACCCTCATGTGCCTTCTTTCCCTGTTTTGTTGCAAGCTGTTATGCGCAAAGATTATTATTATTATTATTTGATTTATATCCTGCGCTCCCTCCTGGCAGGAGCCCAGGGTGGCAAAAAAAAGCACTAAAAACATGAAAACATCATAAAAACAAACTTTTAAACACATCAAAACAGAACATCTTTAAAAACATTTCTTAATAAAAGCTTTCAAAACAGCTTCTAAGATTAAAAACATATTAAAAAAGGTTTAAGAACATATTAAAAAGCAATTCCAACACAGACGCAGACTGGGATAAGGTATCAACTTTGCTGCCCGCCTGGATGCCAGAGAGGTAAGCATGGGCACAGCTTGGGCATGGGGCCTCATCTGAGAACAGGAGCCTCACAGGGCACGAGCTCCAGGCTCTCCTCACCGAGGGGAAACGTGTAGGGGATGAGCGCTCAGGGCTTTTTCTGCGGCTGGTCAAAAAATTTTTGACCGCTCCCAAGGGCTTCATATAGATGTTAAAGAGTATGGGGAAAAAGATGGTACCCTGCGGCACCCCACAGCACAGCTGCCAGGGGGCCGAAAGACAGTCACCTAATGTTGTTCTCTGAAAATGACCCTGGAGAAAGGATCGGAACCACTGTAAAACAGTTCCTCCAATACCCACCTCACCAAATCAGCCCAGAAGGATACCATGGTCAATGGTATCAAAAGCCACTGAGGGATCAAGTAAGAGTAACAGGGTCGCGCTGCCCCTGTCCTTCTCCCAATAAAGGTCATCCATCAGGGTGACCAGGGCCGATTCAGTCCCATAACCAGGCCTGAACCCAAACTGGAATGATGGGTCAAGATAATCTGTTTCATTCAAGAGTAGTTGCAGTTGCTGCGCCACAACCCTCTCAATCAACTTCCCTAAGAAGATTCATTCACGGAGGAACCATATGATGAAGAACCAGAAATTTTAGAATGTGAGGTGCAAGCTGCTCTTAAAATACTTGGAAGAAACAAATAACCAGGAATAGATGGCATACCAATAGAGTTGCTACAAGCTACTGAGACTGAATCTGTCCAAATTTTGACAAGAATTTGTCAAGAAATATGGAAAACTAAACAATGGCCCACAGACTGGAAGCGTTCAATATATATCCCACTTCCAAAGAAAGGGGATCCCAGGGAATGCAGTAATTACCGAACTATTGCCTTAATATCCCATGCAAGTAAAGTAATGCTCAAGATTCTACAACAAAGGCTCTTACCATATATGAAGCGAGAAATGCCAGATGTCCAAGCTGGATTTAGAAAGCGAAGAGGCACCAGAGATCATATTGCAAACATACGTTGGATAATGGAACGGAGCAAGGAATTTCAGAAGAAAATCGCCCTGTGCTTTATAGACTACAGCAAAGCCTTTGACTGTGTAGATCATGAAAAACTATGGAATGCTTTAAAAGAAATGGGGGAGCCACAGCATCTGATTGTCCTGATCTGCAACCTATACTCTGGACAAGAGGCTACTGTAAGGACAGAATATGGAGAAACCGATGGGTTCCCCATCGGAAAGGGTGTGTGACAGGGGTGTATTTTATCACCCTATTTGTTTAATCTGTACCCAGAAGATATACGGAAAGCGGGATTGGACCAAGATGAAGGAAGTGTGAAAATTGGATGCTGCTGAAAGTTAAAGAGGAAAGCACAAAAGCAGGACTACAGCTGAACGCCAAGAAGACTAAAGTAATGACAACAGAAGACTTATATAACTTTACGGTTGACAATGAGGACATTGAACTTGTCAAGGATTATCAATACCTCGGCACAGTCATTAACCAAACTGGAGACAATAGTGAAGAAATCAGAAGAAGGCTAGAATTGGGTAGGGCAGCTGTGAGAGAACTAGAAAAGGTCCCCAAATGCAAAGATGTATCACTGAACACCAAAGTCAGGATCATTCAGACCATGGTATTCCCGATCTCTATGTATGGATGTGAAAGTTGGACAGTGAAAAAGGCGGATAACAGAAAAATCAACTCATTTGAAATGTTGTGCTGGAGGAGAGCTTTGCGGATACCATGGACTGCAAAAAAGACAAATAATTGGGTATTAGAACAAATTAAACCAGAGCTGTCACTAGAAGCAAAAATGATGAAACTGAGGTTATCATACTTTGGACACATCATGAGAAGACATGATTCACTAGAAAAGACAATAATGCTGGGAAAAACAGAAGAGAGTAGAAAAAGAGGAAGGCCAAACAAGACATGAATTGATTCCATAAAGGAAGCCACAGACCTGAACTTACAAGATCTGAGCAGGGTGGTTCATGACAGATGCTCGTGGAGGTCGCTGATTCATAGAGTTGCCATAAGTCGTAATCAGTTTGAAGGCACATAACAACAACAACAAGGGGGTATTTGCTACCGGTTGGTAATTGTCGCAGACCAATGGGTCCAGGGTGGGCTTTTTCAGAAGCGGTCGGATCACCGTCTCTTTCTGGGTGGCTGGAACCATTCACTCCCGCAATGATGCGTTGACCACACCCTGGATCCCCTCGGCCAGACCCCCTCGGCAAGCTTAATAAGCCAAGAAGGTCAAGGGTCAGGAGGACACGCTGCTGGCTGCATCATCGCAAGCACCTTGTCTACGTCATCAGGCTGCATCAGCTGAAACCGTTCCCAAGGAGTTGCAGCAGACGTTGCACTGGACACCTCATTGGGGACCCTGTGGAATTCCCTCCCCTTAAATATTAGGCAGGCGCCTTTTGAAGACTTTCCTCTTTCAACATGCTTTTTAAGTTGAGACCTGTTCCAGGCTGCTTCTGTGTTAGAATTGCTTTTAATATGTTTTCTTTAATAATATGTTTTTAACCCTTTTTTTTTTTTTTTAAGGATATTTTTAAAGGTTTTTTTAAAATGTTTTTAACATTATTTTGTTTTAATGTATTTTAAAGTCTTTTTATGATGTGTTTTTAATGTTTCTTTTTGCCACCGTGGGCTCCTGCTGGGAGGAAGGGCGGGATATAAATCAAATAATAAATAAAAATAAATTGGGGACTACAGTGGATGTGGAGGGGGCATCAAGACTGCTGCAGAGGTGAGCAACTTTACCCTCAAAGTGCCTTACAAACAATTCACCGTGGGCCTCCGAAGGGTCTAAAACTCCATTTCCTGGAGTTGATGCCAACAGACCCCTGACAATAAGGAAAAGCTCCACTGGACGACTACTCGAGGATGCAATGGAGGTAGAGAAGTGGGCCTTCTTCACCGGCCTCACCGCCACAGAGTAGGCATGGTTATGATGTTCTACTTGTTCCCGATCAGCCTCACAGCATGTCTTTCACCACTTGCGCTGTAGTTGTTATCCAGCCTGTTTCATTGCCCTTAGCTCACTGGTGTACCAAGGTGCAAAATGGACTCCACAATGGCGGAGAGGGCGCTTGAGGGCAACTGTGTCAAGAGCCTGACACGCCTCGCTTTTCCACAGCATGACAAGGGTTTCAACAGGGTCACCTGCTCTAGCCACTGGAACTCCCCCAGGGCATTCAGGAATCCAGTGGATTCCATTAGTCTCCGGGGGCGGACCATCTTAATCTGTTTGCCACCCCTGCAGGGAAGAATTGGAGCCATAAGTCTGAACTTCACCAGGAAGTGGTCTGACCATGACAATGGGGTTTGACAGATCTGTATCTGTCTGCGCAGTCCAAGGAAAGTGAGCAGCTTTGGGTGGGTTCAGGGCAGCCTGTCCCTAACTGGCTCTGGGGCTCCTCTGTTGTAGGCAGAACTGCACCTGGCAGAGAAGAGCCTAGCCCAGCACAGGCAGGAGAACGAAGTCCTGCAGGCACAAAAGGCGGAGCTGCAGCAGAAGCTGCACGAGTCCGAGATGGAGCGGCGGTACCTGCACAATGCCGTGCAAGAGCTGAAGGTGATCAGGGCTGGCGGGTCGGAGGGAGGGCTGGCGGGTCGGAGGGAGGGCGGGCGGGTCGGAGGGATGGCGGGCGGGTCGGAGGGAGGGCAGCGGCAGTGCCTGTCTCCAGAGGAACTTGAGCTGGTCAGTTTCTGGGGGCTGGGCGCTGACGGATCTTTCCTCCCTCCCAGGGTAACATCCGTGTCTTTTGCCGCGTGCGCCCCTTGCTGGCCTGTGAGAAGGAGGCCCAGAAGGGAATGGGACACCTGTGCTTCCCTCCAGACGACAGCAAGAGCCTTGTCCTCTCCAAGGTGGAGGAGGTTAGCCCAGCGTGATATCCCAGCATGCTTTGCTGCACTTGTGCCTGTGGGGAGGGGGGCGCAGCAGGGTGCCTGTCACAACAACAGTGATAATGATGGCGGTGTCAGGCCCAGGTGTCTTCTGGCCGGAAAGGTGGCTGGTATTTATTTTTTGAGCCATCGGCTTTTGTGCAGGTAGCTTTACTGGCAAGTGTATCAGGTACTCGGAAGGAAGACCGATGAAGGAGGCTCAGTTGCAGGCAATTACTCCCTCCCTGCCTTAGCTGATCGGCTCAGGTGGGGGAGCTGGGGGTGGGGTGGGGTGGCCCCATTCATGCTGGCGTGTGGCCCCAGAGGGTCAGCCAGGGATGAATGTGGCCTCCGTGCTAGAGTTCTTTAAGAACATTGGAAAGCATGTGGGGGGGGGTCTAAAAAGCTTTTCCTGAGGTTCCTCGCCAAAGAGTCTGTGCAGACCAAGCGCTGCCATCCCTGGTTAAGGGAGAGGAGGTCACCTTCTCGGTCAGTAACCACTGACAACACCAGGAAACTGAGAGCAGGAAGGCTGCAGGCTGAGAAATGGAGTTTCCTCCCCGGAAGTCCATGGCAGCAGCAGCGGCAGCAGCAGCACTTCTGTCCCTTCTCCCCACAGTCCCACGTGGGCCGTGAGCGCAAGGAGGACATTGTCTACGAGTTCAACTTTGACAGGGTCTTCCCTCCTGCCAGCTCTCAGGAAGACGTCTTTGAGGAGATTGCCCTCTTGGTCCAGGTGCGGATGCAGGGAAGGGCCCACCTCCGCTGGGGGCAGGGAGGTAGCTCTCAGCTGATGGGCAGCCCACCCCCACCCTAGGTAGTGCGAGGGAGGGAGGAGCGGGATAGCCCTTGGCTTGGCTTGACAACTTCCTTTCCTCCTCCCTCCAGTCTGCCTTGGATGGGTATCACGTCTGCATCTTTGCCTATGGGCAGACCGGGAGTGGCAAGACGTACACTATGGAAGGCCCAGATAGTGTGGACTCTGACACTGCGGGCATGATCCCCCGGGCTGTGCAGAAGATCTTCGAGGCCTCCCGGGAGATGGAGTCCAAGGGCTGGAAGGTGAGGCTTTGTGGGGGGAAGCCTTTCCGGAGCAAGGGTGAGGGAGGAATCCTGTGGAAATGGCAGGGCTTGCTGCAAACATTTATGCGGCTGTGGGACAACCCGAGTCCTAGGTGTTCATCGCAATAGCTAAAGCAAGCCCCGAACACAGACTGAGCTGAGAAATGTCTGGTTTAATCGAGTAATGGTACAATATAAAATTTCTCCAGTGTGTTTTGAGTGAATCAACTGCTCTATAAAGGCAGCCAAATACTGTGCCTGGAAACCCAGAAAGAAGCTGGAGGCAGCCGCCCTCCCTGGCAGGTTGTGTGCAAAGACTTCCGTTTGGGAGCAGATGGCTGTGAGGGGAAGGGGCAGCCAGGAGAAAAGCGGGCAGCCTCTCCTTTCGCTGCTTGCTCAGGAGACAGAGATCCCTGGTGGGGGCAAATGAATGTTCCCCCATTTTTAAAAAAAAGATTGCCTGTACATAAAAACAAAAAAACCCTCAATGTTGGGAGCGGGGGAACAGATCTAAATTTTACTTTTCTGCATGCAGGGAGTCTTTGTCTCTCTTTTTGTGGCTTAGCTGGCAGCTACTTGATTGCCCTGCCACAGTTCCGCAGCAGTTGTCGCGCACGTGCCTGCCAGCTGCCCAGCCAGCCTCTGACCCTGTGAGAATCTCCTGTTCCTTAAACTCTGGCTTGCATTTTTCACACTCTCCTGCAGTACTGAAGCGTATTTGACAGCATCTTAAGGCTGCCTTGGAAAAACGCTGCCAATTTATAACTCCTGGGAACAGTGTGAGCCGCTGGCAATCAGGCCTACATATATTGCTGCCTCTCTGACCACGGCTGGAGTGACCCTTGCCCCAGCTATACGGCTTTGTCTGACAGCCACTTCCTCTCTCGGAGGCGAGATGGAGCAGCCACCTTCCCTCTTGAGACCTGTCTCTATCTCCTCTCGCCCCTCCTAGTACCAATTCACAGCCAACTTCCTGGAGATTTACAATGAGTCACTGCGTGACTTGCTGGTGTTGCGCCCTGAGCGGGCCTCTGAGCTGGAGATCCGGAGGGTGAGCCAGTGCACAGAGGAGCTCCATGTCCCCAACCTCTGCTACGTCCCTGTCACTTCAGAGCAAGAGGTACCGTGTTGGACTGGCGGGCCTGTGGAAATGTCCGGGGGGGGGCTGGCATGTGCAAGATCTAGCTCAATGCAGAGTCCAAAGAGTCTCTTCCCATCTTAGCCCAGCAGCGCTCTGCTCTGTGGGTGAGGCTGACTGAATGGCTCCCTGTACTAAAAGCCTCTGAGGGAAGGAGCAGAGTGGCTGTTCTTGTGTCTTTTCTGGAAGGTTCCTCCAGAATGAATGCACAAGCCTGCCTGCGTCTCTGGGAGGCTAAGGCCAGCTGGTTCTGGCATTGCCCCTGGCCCACCCTTCCCCGCCATCCTACCAACTGGGCACCTCGCATAGGATTGCCTCTTGCAGCCCCCCAGCAAGCTGCTGCCGCACATTGAGTCCCAACAGGAAGGGGCTTCCACAGAGCCAGAGGCTGCTGCTCTGTACCTGGCAAGTAAGCATTGAAGGCCCCTTGAGGCCGCCTCCTGCGTCGGCTGACGCTCTCCTCTCTTCCCCCAGGTGCTGAAGCTGCTACAGAGGGCCAAAGCCCAACGATCAGTGGCCAAGACGACCCTCAATGAGCACTCCTCCCGCAGCCACAGCCTCTTCCAGCTCCACATTGAGGGCCAGAACACCAACCGGGAGCTGCACACCTCCTGTGAGTGGTGGCAGGAGCGTGGGTCTTCAAGGGGGGGCAGGGGCAGGGAGCCAGGTTGAGCTCTCAAGCACCCGTGGGGGGGGGGATAAGGAGACCTGGCTCCTCCTGGTTCCTGCCTGAGCCCAGAGACTGATGCTGCTGCATGTCCAGTCCTCCTTGCAGCCCCTCCTTCCCAAGGCCACATGCTCTGTACCTGGAGCACCAGACCCTGCAGGGAAGGGGGTCCTGCAGCATTCCCCCTCCCAGTTCTCCAAGGCAGGGCAGGAGCTGTCGCTGCTTTGCAAGGAGTCCCTGTGTCCTTACTCCTCTTTCGCACCTGCAGCCGTGCTGAGCTTGGTGGACCTGGCAGGGAGTGAGCGCCTGGACAAGTCCCTGTCCACGGGGGACCGGCTCAGGGAGACGCAGGCCATCAACAGCAGCCTCTCCAACCTGGGCCGGGTCATCATGGCCCTCAGCAACAAGGTAGCCAGGGCAGTGCCTCTTTCCCAGGGAGTTGGGGGGGGGAGCAATGGAGCATCTGTGTCCGCCCAAGCTGTCTGCGACTTCCACCTCTTCAAAAGCCAGGGAGGGGTGCCAGGTTCTCCGCACAGCAGTGTCCTTGGGTGGGGGATACTGCATCTGAAGGACTGGTCTATGGGCATTCTGGATGGCAGAATCATCAAGGTGGAAAGCGCTGCGGACAATTGACAGAAGGGTGGGTTCCCTCAGTGCAGCTTCCCTGAAGCCTTGGTTGTCCAGATATGTCACCCCTTGTCCTCACAGGAGGCCCACGTCCCCTACCGCAACAGCAAGCTGACCTACCTCCTCCAGAACTCGTTAGGCGGCAGTTCCAAGATGTGAGTTGGCAGAGAGGGTGGTAGGGAAGGGGGGATGTTCTTGGCACACACGCCCTGAACACACTCGGTGTGCAACCATGACTGTAAGGGGTGGAAAACGAGAGTGGTGGTGCATATCCTTTGGGAGTCTCCTTGCTTACCCCTTCTCAATGTCTCTTCCTGCACCTTCTCTCAGGCTTATGTTTGTTAACATCTCTCCCTTGGAGGAGAACTTTGCAGAATCCCTCAACTCCCTCCGGTTTGCAAGAAAAGTAAGTGACTCAGGTGTGGAAGGTTCCCCGGGGAAGCCTCCCCATCCTTGGCTTTCCATGTGGCTGCTCAGAGAATCTCCTCTTGCTGAAGCTCCACTGCTGCTAGTGGTAGGCAGATGCCAGGAACTTCCTGGTGTAGGTGGGCAAAGGATGAGGCGCCTTCATGCGGTCCTTTGTCTGTGAGGGTTGAAACACTCACAGCTGACCACCACCACGCCCATGTCCAGGTTGTTTTCTCTTGCCTTGCAGGTCAATGAGTGTGTCATTGGCACAGCGTCCAACCGGAAATGAGGCCCATGGAGTGTTCCGGGGAGACTTTGCTGTTGAGAGCTGCCATAGGTGGCCTGTAGTTCTTTTGATTTTTTTTATCTTGCTCCTTATGTTTTTCTAATCAATGTATGTATTACAATTTCTGAATAAAAAGAGGCGAAACCAACCTGGTGCCAACCTGGGTATCTTCCTTGCTGCCTTGTGTTGCAAGGTCTCTTGCTCCCATGGTGGGCTTTGTGACTTCTGTCCTGGCGGTGTGACAGACCATAGAGCCGAGCGTCACTACAGCACAGAACAGACAATTCTCCACTTCCCTGCCTTGAGAGAAGGGGCAGGGGAGCTTTTTTCCTTCCCATGAGTTTGCCCCAAACTTCCTCATTTTTTCTTGGTTCAGGGGAATTGCTACAGCCCCCTGACCCACTCTGGTTGCCCTTTTGCAATTTGATCACTGCTGCGCTATTGAGGCAGGGAGGCCCAGAACTCTACTCTGTTCAGATGTCACACTATAAGGAAGTTTTATTCTGGAACCCATTCCTAACACTGCCTGGCGTTTGTTGGAGGGAAACAGGAAATCTTTCAGCTTTGTGCTTGGAGCCCCTCCCCTCTGGACCTGTTCCTCAATGGTCTCTTTGAAAAGCAAAAGTAGCATAGGGTGCATCTATCCTGCATGGCGGAGATTTCCCCAAGAGAGCCCTGGGTGCATGGCCCCTTCCTCAACGACTGCTGCTCATGGAGCTGCTCTTATGCTTCGTATTTACTGGCAGAGGGATGGGCAAGCAGAAAGTTTCCCAGCTGCAGCTGAGGGATTCTAAGGAAGTGTCACTTTGTCCACCTTGAGGAGAGTGTGGCCTTTTAAAAGCATCCCTCCACCAGAGGAAAGGTACCCTTCTGTCTTAGGCTGCCTCTGCTCCTCTTACGTCATCAAGGCTTCCCTCTTCCCTATATTGGGGTGGGGATGGGGAAGGCAGTGTCAATAGAGGGGAACCTGTATGAAAGTTCACATGGAGCACAGGCAAGTTAGAGCCTCCCCTGCAGGGCTGTCAGTGGCATAGCTGTTTTCATCCCACCCTTCCCCTTCCAATGAGCTCAGGGCTGTGTTCATGGGGCTCCTTTATCCTCTCAACACAGCTGGGGGGGGGAGACTTGCTCTTTCCTTGGCTTAGTAGGACAGAGAAGGCAGGAGGGAAATGTGCTCTTCTGGATCAGCTGCTCTCCTGGCAGAGTTTGCCATATAAGAAAGCAGTGGAACTCCTCTGGAAAGGGGGTTGGACTCTATGTCCTTACAGGCCCCTTCCAACTCTACTATTCTATGATCTCTGGCACCATAACGACTAATTATGGCAACGGAGTTCACAGCCAACAAAAGCTCAAGACTGTCCACGGCTCTGCAGCCAACTGGCACCATCGGATTCTTTTTCCTACTAAGGCCAGAAGGGCGACATCTGTCGAGCTCCTGCCTGCGACAAAGCCTTCAAAGGCACGGGAAGCGTCGACATATGGAGCCTGGAGAGGGCAGAAATTCAACAGGTGAACATTGCCCGCATCTCCTGTTGAACTTCTGCCCGTAGCGAGCGAGGCCATCCTTGGGTGGCTGCCTTTTCCCTTCTTTTTGACGTGAGTCGGGAGTTTATTTCGCAGCGCCGGAAGGGGAGGGGGCGGAGCTTCTGCGGCCATTTCCTTTTCTTGCGTTATTAATTCCTCCCTCCCACCAACGGCGACGGAAAGGAAGATGAAGCCGCTGCGCCACTGCGCAGGAGGACTCTTCTCGGCCTCCGTCGTTCTTTCGGTGGGTGGCCATTTTGTGGCCAGGGACCAATCTGCGCATGCGCAGAGGGCTCAGTGGCCGGCCGCCCACCCACACACAGAAACAACAATTTGCATAGCCGCACGTTTTTAATTTCAGGGCTTGAAAAAAATCGTGCGGAAGTGGGAGGTGCCCATTGGACAGGAGCTGTGACTAAGCAGCCCCCAAGGGGCCCCCAAGACAGCAAAGAGAGGAATTGCCGCTACAGGAGAGGCAGAGACCCACTTTGTGTCCCAAATGGACATTTAAACATGTTAAAAGTACAAGGCGGTGGCATACTACTCAGAGAGTAGAAAGCTTCTGCCTGCAACTGAGTGCTGCGCTGGGGGCTGCTGGGGGGAGGGGGGCTTTACTGCAACCTGAGGGGGGTTGTGTTTCTTTTTGTGATTTTGGGCAGAAAATAAAAAACAGCCTCGCCCGCATCTGCGCTGCAACTGCAAGGCTGTTGTTAGCCTTTCCCTCGCTCTTGTGTCGCAGTCCGCCCCACTTGTAATAGGGGATACAACCACAGTGGATGCGTGGCGGGTGGTTTTGCGCTGCCCTCTCATGCCCACTTGTTTTCATTATTATTATTATTAGCATTTATTGCCCACCCTTCAACAAGAGATCCCAGGGTGGATTACAACCTTAAAACAGCGTTAAAAACCAATAAAAACACCCAGAATTACAAAATAGGGTGGATCTTAAAGATATACATCCCAGGTGGGAAAGGCCAGGGTAAAGAGGTGCGTCTTCAGCATTTGCCTAAGGCTGTACAGTGGCTCATCTTCGTGGGGAGGGCATCCCACAACTTCTGAGGGCAACAGAACTGCTAAAAGGGCCCCCACTGCCAACCTCAACACCAGAGGGGATCTGGAGGGAAGGAGGAGGTCTTTCAGGTATTTGGGAAAGCTTTTAACACCAGCGTGAGCACCTTAGCTTGTGCCCGGAAACAAACTGGTGGCCAATGCAGCTGTCTTAGAACAGGGGTTTTGTGAGTTAGTAATCTGGTTGCTGCATTTTGGACCAACTGAAGTTTCCTAGTCATCTTTAAGGGCAGCCACATGTAGACTGCATTGTAATAATCCAATCTCGAAATTACCAGAGCACTATACCTAAGTCATCTCTGTCCAAATGCTGCCCTGGGCTCCTTCAGGGAGGAAGGGTGGGATATAAATTTAAATAAATAAATAAATAAAGGACCAAAGCTGGCAAACCAGCTGGCAAATATGGGGGTATGTTTGGGTAATAGAACCAGAGAACACTGCAGGGTTGTTGTCATGTACTATTTCCCCACTGTTTGCAATATTCAGTGGGAACTACACTGCAAGGCTGTTGTTAACTACTGTCTTCCAGCCACACACCCCTCCTTTCCAACAACAACAACGCTAATCATAATTCTAGCTTGCCTTCAAGGAGTTCCAGGAAGTATGCATAATATCTTTAAAGATGTTTTGTTGTTGTTGTTATGTGCCTTCAAGTTGATTATGACTTATGGTGACCCTATGAATCAGCGAACTCCAACAGCATCTGTCATGAACCACCCTGTTCAGATCTTGTAAGCTCAGGTCTGTGGCTTCCTTTATGGAATCAGTCCATCTCTTGTTTGGCCTTCCTCTTTTTCTATACCCTTGTTTTTCCCAGCATTATTGTCTTTTCTAGTAAATCATGTTTTCTCATTATGTGTCCAAAGTATGATAACCTCAGTTTCATCATTTTAGCTTCTAGTGACAGTTCTGGTTTAATTTGTTCTACCAGCACTACCTCGTGTTGCATTTTGGATACTCTGTTCATAGGGTTTTCGTGGTAAGAGGTATTCAGAGGTGGTTTACCATTGCCTTCCTCTGAGTTTGGAAGCATATTAGTCTGGTGTCTCAGCTTTGACCATTCCGCCTTGGGTGTCCCTGCTAGGAGTCTAGCCTCTTGATCTAGACTCCTGACACCATTGCTCTCAGCTTCTTCAGCATTCTCAAACCCCCTCACCACGATAAGGTATGCATCCTAAAGATTTTTTTTTTTTAAATGTGTGTGTTTTATCATTCCTTGTCACCCTGGGCTCCTTACAGGGGGAAGGGTGAGATATAATGAATAAATCAGTAATAGGCTGTGGCAGGCAGTGGGCCTGGTTCACACGACGCTGGGAAAGTCAAGTTACTGAGGGCTGGGAGAAGCTCGCTCCGCTTTGCTCCTCCCTGGTCCTATTTATTTATTTATTTTGCTGCGGCACTGCACGGACCTAAGGCAAGGTGTGGCCAAACACGAGGCTAGACCTCAATGGAAAACTGCAGGGGGAGGTGATGCTACTTGCCCCAATGGCTTCCAATGAAAGTATTGGGGAATTTTGGGATCTTGGACTGGGGGCCTTGAAGAAATTTGAAGACAGTCTTGACCGAGTAAGATTGTCTTCCAAGATAAGGTCTTTAACAGTGGGTCTGTAAGTGACTGTGTAGGCCAATTCTGGATGCACACAGCCTCCCACAGTGAGGACATAGGTTTCCAGATGGAAGATGGTCATGATGAGGATTTGCTAGACGTGCCTTCCTCTTAGCTTGTTTGTCCCTTTCGCCCTGTACTCGTGTTTCTTCAAAGTCCATAGCAACTTTGATAATGGCCAACCTGCAATTGGGACGCTCATGGGCCAAGGCTTACCAGTTCTCGATGCTTATGTTACATGTTTTTAGATTAGCTTTGAGAGCATCTTTAAACCTCTTTTGCTGTCCACCAATATTCCGTTTTCCATCCTTAAGTTGGGGGTAAGGTAGTTGCTTTGGAAGACAGTGATCAGGCATTCGAACAACATGGCCAGTCCAGCGAAGGTGATGTTGGAGGATCGTTGTTTCAACACTGGTGGTCTTTGCTTCTTCCAATACAGTAACATTAGTCCGTCTATCTTCCCAAGTAATTTGCAGAATTTTCCAGAGGCAGCGTTGGTGGAATCTTTCAAGAAGTTGGGAGTGGCGTTTATAGATGGTCCATGTTTCACAGGTGTACAGTAAGGTCGGTAATACAATGGCTTTGTTAATATGCATTTTGGTCTCCCTGTGAATATCCCGATCCTCGAACACTCTACGCTTCATTCAGGAGAATGCGGCACTTGCAGAGCTCAGACGATGCTGAATTTCAGCATCTATGTCAGCTTTTACAGAGAGATGGCTGCCAAGATAAGAAAAGTGATGGACATTCTCCAGTGTCGCACCATTAAGCTGGATTGATGTTGCTACAGAGGAATTGGTTCGCACTTGCTGATGAAGCACTTTGGTTTTTTTGATGTTAAGTGAGAGGCCAAGCTTCTCATATGCTTCTGCAAAGACATTTAGGATAGTTTGAAGATCTTCCTCTGAATGTGCAGAGACTACATTATCATCGGCATATTGAAGTTCTATGACAGAGGTTGTAATTACCTTACTATTTGCTTTCAGCCTACTGAGGTTAAAAAGCTTTCCATCTGTTCGATATGTGATTTCCACGCCAGTGGGAAGTTTCTCCTCAACAAGATATAGAATCATGGCGATAAAAATAGCAAATAAGGTCGGAGCAATGACACATCCCTGTTTGACGCCTGATCCCACTTTGAATGGATCACTTTGAGAGCCATTGTTATCCAAAATTGTTGCTGTCATGTTGTCATGGAGGAGTCGCAAAACATTCACAAATTTATCAGGGCATCCAATTTTCAGAAGGATGGTCCAGAGAGCAGTTCAATTTACAATATCAAAGGCCTTAGTCAGATCAATAAATGCCATATACAGAGGTCGGTTTTGCTCCCTGCTTTTTTCTTGAAGCTGTCGTGCAGTGATGATCATGTACACTGCCCCCTGGAAGGGCGGAAACCATTTTGGGATTCAGAGAGGATGTCTTCTGATAGGTAGGAGGCGATTTGCAAGGATCCTTGCAAGGATTTTACCTGCGGTAGCAAGATGAAAGATGCCTTGGTAGTTCCCACAATCTGTTCTATCACCCTTCTTGAAAAGAGTGATAATTATGGGATCCCTAAAGTCTTCCAAGATCTCCTCCCTCATCCAGATTTTTTCGATGAGCTTATGAAGTTGTTGTGTAAATTCAGGTCCACCTTCTTTAAAGACTTCAACAGGAATCCCATCAGGTCCACTAGCTTTGTTATTCTTCATTTGATTAATGGCTTTACTGACTTCATCCAAATTAGGGGATACTGCAAGCTCATCTCTAATTTGTTGCTGTGGGATTTGCGAGAAGACCTCATCAGCCACAACAGAGTTACGATTAAGGAGGTCGTGGTAATACTCTTTCAAACGCAGTGCAATAGACTCTTTGTCCTTTAGAAGTTTGGTACCATCTATTGAACGTAAGGGATTTGTACCATAATTTGTTGGTCCGTAGATGGCCTTTGTGGCATTAAAAAAGCCCCGTGCATCATGAGCATCTGCAAAATGCTGGATTTCTTGAGCTTTCTTTATCCACCAGGCGTTCTTAAGTTCTCTAGTTCTTCTTTGGACCTCAGTCTTTGCACTGGCATAGATTTTTTTCTTAGCAGCACAGTTAATGTCTTTTTGCCATATCTGGAAGGCTTTCCTTTTTTTGTCAATATGTTCAATCTCACTATCATTCTCATCAAACCAGTCCTGATGTTTCTTAGTTTGGTATCCAATAGTTTGTTCACATGCTGCAGTAATGGAAGTCTTCAGTTTAATCCAGTGTTCCTCAACGTTTTCAGGAAGTTCCGTAGGTAGATGTTTCTTGAGAGTTGTTTGAAAGCAAGCTTGCTTAATAGGATCTTGAAGGGCATGGATGTTCTTTTTATATTTTCTATTCTGTTCTATTTTGTATTTTGTATTTATTGTATTGTGTTTTAATTTTCCACATGTAAGTCGCCTAGAGTGGCCATTGGTCAGATAGGCGACACATAAATTAAATTTATTATTATTATTATTATGCCTTGGGTTTTCTTCCTTGGAGTCTACGTTGAGGAACAATATTAATGGCCATAGTGGAACGAATTAATCGGTGATCTGTCCAGCAGTCATCGGCACTCGTCATGGCCCTGGTGAGGAGTACATAATCCAGGAAATGCCAGTGCTTTGACCGAGGGTGCTTCCATGACGTTTTAAATTTATCTTTCTCGCGAAAGAGTGTGTTTGTGATAACAAGATTATGCTCTGCACATTTAGTCAGAAGTAGAATTCCATTCAGGTTGCTATTACCAAGGCCATAAATCAAAATCACACCCAACTCTTGCATTGAAATCTCCCAGGAGGATAATTTTATCCTCCTTAGGTATGTCTGATAAGATGGTGTCCAGCTGAGTATACATTTTTTCCTTGATGTCTTCATCAGCATCTAATGTTGGTGCACAAGCACTTAGAATAGTTGCCTGCTGGTTTTTGCTGCTGGTGAGGATTGCAATGAGGCACTGTCTGCATGGCTTTTTTATACAGTAGGGCCCCACTTAACAGCGCTTCGCTTACCGGCATTCCGCTTATACGGCGGCTTTCATTCCCCTTTTTTAAAGCCGGTTTTGTGGCATTTTTGCGCAACACGCCCCGTTATACTCAATGGGGTTCCGCTTTACAGCGATTTCCGCTTTATGGTGGGGGTCCAGAACGGAACCTGCCATATAAGCGGGGCCCGCCTGTACAGTACTAAGTGCAGCATGTGACATCCTTATATTGTATTTATTGATGAAATTGTACGTCGCCTAGAGTGGCCGTTGATTCGGCCAGATAGGCGACTCAGAAATAAAATTTATTATTATTATTATTATTATTATTATTACTTACACCAATCATACAATATCCTCTAAACATTACATAAAGGTTATGCCTTACTGCAGTATTTCTAAACCAATCAGATAACATTATTAAAACAAGCACATGTATATTCATAACTGGCAAACATCTCCTATTCCATTGTTCTACTGTCTTCTTGACTAATGTCAATCTGTCCCCTTGACTAATATTTCCAATATTCCCGTCTCCTTGATCGATGTTGCTACTATTCTGCTGTCTCACTTCACTGATGGTTTTGGGGCCAGTTGAGGTCAGTTACTATCAACATTGTACTATTCTAACTGGTCTGCCATGCATGTGTTAGGTCCAAACCCAACACGCAAGCCGCCCTGTCTACCCCAACTCGCTTATTACACCCGGGAAGAGTGCGGAGCTGAGTGCAAATGAAACCCACTATCAGAGATCAAGTAACACGAAACAAAACCTTTGCAAAGGGGACCCAATACTTACAAGCCGAAGCAGGTCAGCATGGGAACCTCGTTTATTGGTGTCATAGGGTTTATATAGGCTCACCCCGAAGTTTACAATATCGGGTTGACGTCATAAAATACAAAGAAAACAATTGCCAACTATCATAGATTTGGAGCATGTGAAAGGAGGCAAAGGGGTACCGGGGGAAGAATAAAGTGGAAACATCAAGACTATCTCTTAGACTCTATGTCTGCATATTTCGCATGTCCTTGAGATAAGCACTATGCAGAAGCAGACAAAGGCAACTATTGAGGGGAGGTCCAGCTGCAACCGGGCGCCCCCTAAACTGGAGACAGACATGATATTGCTTTGCTTACATATCAAAGGAGTATTACAAGTCAAGGATATGAGGGGCATCGGAATAGCGTTTGACATTTTTATGCAAGGTACATTAGTAACAACAAGCAAGGCCATAAGCACAAATGTGACACAGAAATGCATAGTAGAGAAGTTTCCAGCTTAAACCGGCTTTTATTATGCGAGCCACTGGAATGTAGGTAAGGGTCAGGTCACCAGGAAATAAACCGACATTTTATACCAAAAGTCAAATAAAGGCCACTTTGGTTCTATTTCCCATGGAGCCCAAGCTGGTTTAGATAGGATAAACGAACTGTAGTTTTATGGACGCTAGGGATTCCAATTTATCCTTAACACATGCATATCTAGCACATAGCATTATTCCATTGTTCCTGATCGGCCAGGCCTACCCAATCCATTTATTAATCATACGTGGACCAGTAATTGCTCAAGTCAGGGTTGTTAAAAGCAAATATACCTGTTGCTTCTTTACATTTTCCTAAAGCTCTTACAATATATTTTCCTAATTTCTACAGTTCTTACAATATTTTTTCTTAACTTATATATCTATCTCTATAAAAGAAACATATGAGAACAGGGATATATGAATTCTCCATAATTTTAACTAAAACCTTCCATCTTTACCATTGGAAGATCTAACCAGCATATCCAGCACTTGTTACATTCTCACTACATGCTTTCGTTTCAGAAACAAACCGAAACGAAACACTACATGCGTGCTTGCTCATAAACAATATACTCATTAATCAAACGTTAATCATACACACAGGCCTGTTTCCTTCATCTCATGGGTTGAGAAGTTCAGGCTGACCTTCAGTTGCCTCTCTGTGAGACTGGGTTTTGGGGGTCTCAAAGGCCTGTGGGTCTTTTTCTTAGTTCCTAGCGATTTTCTAAGGGTTAGGTTTCTCCATTAAAAGCTCGGATGCGTTCTATCCATCCAGTGTATCGGTCCTCTTGTTTTTCGTGTATCTGTGTTTCCCAGGCGGGCGGAGCCCTTCCCCTCCGCTTCTGCGTCCCGTACAACAAGATGGCGGCCTCTACGGAAATCGGACGCCGTAATAAGTAGACGCAGAACGTAAGGGCAGAAGCGGGTGTTTCGCGCGCCCATTCCCCCTCCGGAGCCAATACCAAATGCCAGGGAAAGGAAAGAGGGAGTGGGGAGCTGGCCAATAGGGAGGGGCCGAGTAGTGTTTTTTTTTTTGTCCGGTCGAGGCACTGAATAGTTTATTTCCCTCCCCCAGTCACAACCGATGTTTACCCGCCTTAGAACTGCAGGATATAGAGGGCTAGGAGCCATTACAAATACAATCCATACAAATACAAACATCAGACAGTTTCCGCCAGAAGTGGGAATGGAACAGTCCGAGGGGGCGTGTCCTGCCAGCGCGAACAGTTCCTTACACTTACAGTTTAAACGACAAACGACGGAGAACGTCACGCAGAAGGGAGGGGCGGGGTTCACTTTTCCGTACGACAAAATGGCAGCACCCAGAGTCTCCACCGGGTTAATGCTTTGGGGAAAGGAGCCCAGATTGTCCTAAGCTAGGATGGGAAGAAAGCGGGAAAGGGGCGCCTGGCCCTCCGCATAAGAAGGCTTAAGAGTCGTCCCTCGAAGAAGAGCGGGGAGCAAAGAATAAGGGAAGGCGCTGCCTTCCCCCGCCGGCTTTTCCTCCTTACCTACAGAAAGATGGCGGCTGTCGTAGGGCGGGCAAGGGCGGGTCTTCCGGTCTTGCGCAGTGGCGAGGGGCGGGGGGAGGGGAGTCAGTGCTTGACGGCCGGCGGGGGGAGGGGAGTCAGTGCTTGACGGCCGGCGGGGGAAGGAAAGGGGAAGCGGGGCAAGCAAGCTTGGTAGGGGCTGGTGGGGTGGGGGGCTCAGGCCCCCTTCCCATTTGTGGTGGGGTAGGGCAGACTTGGTGGGGGCTCGGTGGGGGCAGGGAGCATCAGCCCCTCCCCCCAGATGGGAGCCCCTCTTCTTGGGGAGGTGAACGGCTTTACTCTGCCCCTCTCTCTCTTCCGTGGGGGGCTCCCTCCTCCCCCTACCCCCTTCCTGGGCCAGCGTGGCCAGACCTGCTTCAGGGGCGAGGCAGAGGGAGGGTCTCTGTCTCTCTCTTAGGCGCGACCCCTCCCCGCCAATACAGACACGTGGGCACCCTCCCCTCCTCCTTTGTATGTATGTCTCTTTTTTCCCCCCCAGGTGCCAGGCGGTCCGTTTCCCGCCCGCCCTCTGACCCACTGCCTCCCTGCGATGCTCCCCCCGCCCGCCTCTCTCTCCGGCCCCTGAGCCCTTGGGGGGCCGCCGCTGCCATGGCTTCCCCGAGCGACAGCATCATCATCCTGGACGGAGACGACGACGAGGACGACGGAGCCCCTCAGCCGTCGCCTCCTCCTCCTCCTGCTGCTGCTGCCGCCGCCGCCGAAAAGGCAGCCGAACCCCCCGGCCCCAGCGGCGGCGCCCCCCCACAGCTGGCCCAGGCCAGGGGGGGCGCAGGGCACAGAGCCCCCGCCCTGGGGAAGGACCCCGCCAGCCTCAGAGTGGAGAATGAGCGGCTCTTTGCAGAGGTGAGTCCTTCCCTGGCTAAGCGGGCTTCTTTCCCCAAAGGGGTGTACACTGTGCCCCTGAAGGCAGCCCCCTCCCCTCTAGTCCGAGTCCTGCCAGTCCTCCCTGCCTGCTGTGGTCTGGTGGCAGGGCTTACTTGTCCCAGTCTCCTGGGGTTGGCACCTTCTGGCCTGGGCTGAGTGGTCTGGACTGTGGATGGGGCTGCAGGCAGGGCAGCACACCTTACGGTGGGCAGGTTGCCTTTCCTCCCGGAAGGGGAACCAATGAGCTGGTGTTTCAGCCCCTTCTGAGTGTGGTTGAAGGTTCACCGTATACTTGGTGCTGCCCCAAATGCAGAAGGGGCAGGGCCCCTTTCTGCCCAGGGCAGTGGGCATAGAAGAGAGGGGTGCTGCTTGGAGGCTGCTTGCACAGGCCGGGGAGTGGGGAGGCAGTGTGTGCGGCACTTACATGACTGGGCTCTGTCACGGGCAGCACAGCCTCATCACCTTCTTGTGCTTCTGTGAAATTCACTGGCATGAGCTTTTGACAAACGAGGAGTGAGGGAAAATTCAAGGTAATTTTTTCAGTCACTTTTAAAATAAAAAAGTTTAGGGCAGAGGTGGGGAACTAGGTCTGTCCAGTGAGCTGGATTCAGAACTGGCCTACCTTTTGCTGGCCATTCTTGACAGATGGGTGTGGTCTCCGTCCTATCAGCCACCTGCTGCCATGAGATGTCAGGTGATTGTTCTCCCTTTCCGACTTCCTTCTTATCCCCACTTGCAAAAGAAGAATGTTGCACCGCTTTCCCTGCCAAAAGCAGAGCTTGCATTATGCAGCACTGAAAGCAAGCCCTGCTTCCGACAGGAATTGGCTCTCCTGAGTAATCACAGCAGGATTTGTATTTGACAACTTGCAGTTGGGAGCACACTGCAATGTGTGAGCCTTTACAATCGAAAATAATGACTTCAGGTGGGTAGGGGGCTGAATGGCCTTGCAGGTCTCATTAGGTCTGTGGGCCAGACGTTCACAACCCACAGCTTAAGAAAATAAAGAAAAAGTTCTTATTAAATATTTTCTTTTTTGGAATTAGTAAAATGCTTTTTAAGCAAAGATTTTATTCAGTTAAAATGTGCACTATGAAGATTTGTAAGGCCATCAAACAGCAGGCTTCTTCAGCCGGGTGATTTCCAGACGTTATTGGTCTCCAACTTCCAGCAGCTCCAATAGCCAGCATGGCCAGTGGTCAGGGACTATGGGATTTGTAGACCAAGAACATCTGGGGGGGCCTCCACAGATGTGGTTTGTCCTGGCACCAAAGTCTCCATTATCCTTTCAAGAGAGGAGGAGGAAAGAACCTGCTTTTGCCATCAGCTTTGCAAGTTGTGCAACTGCAGCTCCTTCCTCTGCGAGGGCTTTGGTTTCGTTGTAATGTAATTTGTATATATTTTATTTTTAACTTGCATAGTTATTGTATGCACATCATGTTTTGTCATGTTTTGCGTTTTGCAATTGCATGCATGGAATATTTGGGATGCATTTTGAAGTTGAGGTTTTGAATGACTGTAAAGTAGGGCTTCTGGTACAGCTGTGCATTGACTTTTTTGCTATTCCGCTGAGATTACTCAGCTTTTCTCACTTTTGCAGTCATGACAGGTAAAGACAATAAGAGAACTTTTAAAAAAATAGCCTGGTATATGTGTAATTGTGTATGGATCTGGCCTCGTGCGCTACTGGAATATAGTTTTCTGCCAGGGCAATGTGGGCTTTGGCCCCCAAAACGATTCCCCACCGTTGCTGTAGCTAGATACACAGCTTAAGTCCAAGATGCATTTTTGTACCTAGAAGGAGCCAACTTGTTAATGAGAGGAGAATACAGGGCCTTTGTTGCTTGTGAATTGCTGCTTGCTGCCTTCAGGTGACCTTTGATCTAGTTTGATGGAAGCATCCTACATCACCTGCCCTTTTGATTTGGCCTCTCAGTTGTGGTCCGTTCCATCTTTTCAACTCTCCCCTCAAACAACGGTGACATGACAAAATGTAGGCCTGTAGGCAAATGTATAGCCCCTTTTAGGCATGGAGGCCTGTACTATCTCCTCCAGAGCCTTGGCATCCTTTAGCACTTAGCATCTTTCTGGTGGCTTGAAAGATATGTCAGAGAACAGCCAGTGTAAATAGTTAGCTCATAGCCCACCTGGTACCTTATCTAAGGGGCTAACGAGTTTACATTCCAAGGAGCAGTCTGATGCTCTGCCAGAAAACTAGCTCTAGGATGCCAGGACCCTCTGCTTATCAGCCGTATCAATTAATACAATGATTCAATGCTTTGCAGCAATTAATTACTTACATAACATCACTGCTGTGCCTGTAAACTATATAAATCACTCTTGTTGCCCAGTTCGGGGTTCAGACTGGTCCACGGTTTGTGCAGGACCTTGCAGTCTGATGCGTCCTTTGGGTACACCTGTGTGCTGAAAGTTACTCAATAAACTTCTCCTTGTAAGCACACCTGGATCTGACTTATCGTTTCCTTGGCATCCCTAAACGTGGAAGCCAACGGCCAGGGCACATACAAAAGTGTGCATGCTTACCTGGGAATAAACTGCAGTAAGAAGAGCAGGATTTACTTTAGGGTAAACTTGTGCAGGATCAGGTTGTAAATTTCAGAAAGCAACCAGATACAAACTGTACTATGGTAACAAAGCTATAAAGGATGCATTTTGCATTTGTAAGATAAGCTTAGATGTGATAAGAGAGTGTTGCACGTATTTCAAATTTCCCTCAACATTTCAGCTTTTTTCCTTAAAAAATAAAAATACTCTCTCCACCAGCTTCAAAACCTTATACAGACCTGGAAACTGCCCACCTTGTAGTGTGGTCAAGCCAAGTGGCATCCCAGATCTTGGAAGAAAGGGCAGGAGGAGTGAAGGGTTGGGAATGGGCGGCCACCCACAGCCACTGTGACATCCTGGCTCCGTCTTCGGAAGAGCTTCTCCTCCTGCCTGCTCACCTCCCTCTCCCAGCTGCTTCCTGCCCACACCTGGATATTTGTCTCTCCGGCCTCCTTGAGTTTGAACCCGCCTTCCCCTCCCCCCCATTTCAGCCTATTCTGGGATCCTGAAACCAGGTCTGCCTCCTAGGACTCTCTGCTACTCTTCCACTGCCACATCTTGCCCAGGAATTGGATGCTGGCCCAGAGGGAAGAGCTGCCTTGTGTTACGGGGAGAGGGTGTCCCCTGGGCTGGTGCTTATTTGGAAGAGACCAGCTGTGTTTTGGGCAAAGTCTCTTCCCCCCTCCCCCTCCCATTGTGCATTATTTTGTCTTGGTGTCTGGGGTAGGGCCATGGCAACCCCCAGTAGAGACCCCTGGTGAGCCACTGCCCGTCAGCCTGGACGCTTCTCACTGAGATGGGCAAATGGCTGGGATGAGGTGCCTGCCTGCCTGTGTCTGTCTGTGTTCATGGCTTGGGCCTATCGGTCAAGTCTTTTGTACAGTTCGCGTCCGTGCACGCGTCTTTGTAGTTCAAAACAATCACTCTTCCTAGTGAGTTCAGTTTTGGGGGCAGATCTGTGTGCATGGTGAAGATGAGCACCCTAGAAGCTGTGGGATGGAATGGAAGGAAGCTTTTGCCAAGAGACTCATGACAGAAATAGGCCTGGATGCCTGTCTTGTGGGCAGAAAACATTCTTCTGCCTGGAGGAGCAGAAGTGCTGGTAAGGCTTTGCTTAAGCTAGGGCGATGCCCACTGTCAAGAAGGCACAAGATTTGCTACTCCATGGGGGGGTGCTGCTGGGGGCCTTTTGAGAGTCACCCCAATAAGACTTGTGTGAGCACTTCCTGCAAGTGTTTGTCCCATGAGCCGCTCACCAGGACAGAAATTATTTTAGTTATGAGCAAGTGGGGGTGGGTGGGGGTAAAAGGAGCCAATCAGAGAGCAGGAAAAGGTTTCTGGGATGTTGGGGTAGTTCCTTCTCTGGAATCCACGTTAGCTTCACCTCTCTTCTATGCAAGCAGCTTTTTCTGATGCCTTTGTCTGTAACTTGTCTCTGAGAAACACCCACAGAGAAGAAGAAAATGTTGCTTTTAGATTCCATTCTTACTGCTTGTAATAATTTCTTACCTGGACATTTCCCCCCCTTGAATCTGGACTGATCTGCAGTAACCTTGTGCCTCCTTCCCCCTGCAGTTCATCGCCTTCTGCTCCCAGCATACTGCAGACCACCAGGAGGTGATGCCCTACCTGGCCGCCCGCCATCAGAAGGCCAGCCCTGACTACCTGGACTCGGTGGAGTTCCGCAACGTACTGGGGCGTTGCCTGACGCGGGTCCAGGCCCGGCCAAGCAAGGTCTACGTCTACATCAATGAGCTGTGCACGGTCTTCAGAGCCCATGCCCAGAAGAAGCTGCAGGCGGCCCCCGACCCCAGCGGCAGTGGCCCCTCTGCCCCTTGCGAGCCCCGGGAGGGCTCCAAGCGGCAGATCCGCTATCTGGAGAACCTGCTGCGGGTCTGTGCAGGGGAGATCCGGAAGCTGCAAGAGCGGGAGCTGGACCTGGAGGAGCTGGACAATGAGGACTCCGCCTACATGCAGGAGAGCCGCCTGAAGCGGCGCATGATGCGCATCTTTGAGCGCCTCTGTCAGCTGAAGGACTGCAACAGCCTGACGGGGCGGGTGATTGAGCAGCGCATCCCCTACCGCGGGACCCGCTACCCAGAGGTCAACCGCCGCATTGAGCGCCTCATCAACCACGACCCCGAGGCCTTCCCAGACTACGCCGACATCCTCAAGGTGGTGCAGAAGGCCAGCACCCGCCACAGCCTGAACCTGCCCAAGCGGCAGATGGAGAGCATGGCAGCCGACGCCTTCCGCGAGGTTGGGAACCGCCTGCAGGAGCGGCGTCACCTCGACCTCATCTACAACTTTGGCAACCATCTCACCGACCAGTACCGGCCCAGTGAGTGCCGGGGGGGGGGCACGTGAAGGGGGCTAGCGTCCAGCTGTGGCAAGTAGAGTGGCGGAGGCTGCTGTGCTTGGCAGGAGCACAAGAAGCGTCTCCCCATCTTCTTTGGCCTAGTTTGGGGGTTGTCCACCCCCCGTCCGTTTGTGCCAAACCTCCTCCCCACCCCTGCTTGTGGTCAGGCTCTTCACCTCCTCCCTCAGCCGGCCAAGCCTCAGGCAGCCCCCTTGGCCTTATACATGTCTCCTCAGAAGTAAGCCCCACTGGATTCAGTGGGACTTTTCTCCCAGGTGTGGGCGTGGATATCTAGGATTGCCCACTAAGGCGTTTAGTAGTTGGAGACTGCAGGCGGCATGTGGGTAAACAGTCCATAGAGTACTATTGTATACAATAATAAAGTTCCAATGAAAAATGCATCTTATGATAAAGCAGTAAAATGAATTTGTGTTTGATAAGAAATGAAGTATTGCATATATTTCAACTTCCCTGAAATTTTACGTTTCCCTCCCCAAAAACCCCTTTTGGGGAAAATACATTCTTATCTATGGTCTCCCCCCCCCATTAATAACATAAGAACATTAGAAGAGCCTGCTGGATCAGGCCAGTGGCCCATCTAGTCCAGCATCCTGTTCTCACAGTGGCCAACCAGGTGCCTGGGGGAAGCCCGCAAGCAGGACCCGAGTGCAAGAACACTCTCCCCTCCTGAGGCTTCCAGCAACTGGTTTTCAGAAGCATGCTGCCTCTGACTAGGGTGGCAGAGCACAGCCATCACGGCTAGTAGCCATTGATAGCCCTGTCCTCCATGAATTGGTCTAATCTTCTTTTAAAGCCGTCCAAGCTGGTGGCCATTACTGCGTCTTGTGGGAGCAAATTCCATAGTTTGACTATGCGCTGAGTAAAGTACATGCGTTGCAAGTATTTGGTCTGGACTGGCTGGTAGATCAAGGCAGAATATTTTCTATCGGTCTCTGAAGAATCACACGAAGGGGCGTGGATTCGGCTGAAGTGCAGGTTTCGGGGGGGTGAAATAGTCTTCCATTTGCCTCCCCCAATTTAAGAATATTTTCCAGATAGTTTTGCACTGTGGCTGTTGTGCATCCCGCCTGGCTAGGGGCAGGTCAGATGGGGGTTTGGGAGGTTCTAAAGCCCCCCCAGCCGGCATTTCTGCCCCCTGACTGTGAGGTGGGTGGGGGTCTGTCTGTCTCTGGCTCCACCGCCAACCTCTGCCCTCCTCCTCCTCCTTCTTTCCTTCTACAGATTCTGATCCGGCCCTGGCAGATGGTGAGCTGGCCCGGCGCCTGCGGCAGAACCGTGATATGGCCCTGCGGCGCCTGGAACAGGTGACGTCGCAGTTTGCACAGCTGCAAGACCGGAGCGAGGAGGAGGAGTGGTTGCAGCGGCGCAGGCGGGGGGGGCGTGCCCAGGCAGGGTCCAGCAGTGCTGCCGGGTGCCAGCAGGGGGAGCTGTCCTCTCCCAAGGAGGTAAGCAGGGAGGGGGGTTGATGCAGCAAAGGCTCTGACCTTCCTCTTGGTGGAGGCCAGGTTCTTTGGGGCCAGCGCTGAGGGCAATGTCGGAACGAGGCTTCCGGCTGGAGCTGGGGGGTGCCTGGACCTGCCCAGGGTCCACTTCCCTCCCTCCCTCCTCAGCTGTTCAGGAGGGATCCCAGCCGCTGGCCGTCTTAGAGATCCAGTGGCCTTTGTCCTGAGCAGCCAGCCGTTGATGTTTCTCCCATTGGTCCAAACACCTTGTTGGCAAGGGCCGGATGCCAGCAGAGGGGCCCCTGCGCTTTCCCAGCCAAAGCCCTGAGGCCTGGTCCCACAAGGTAAGGGGCGGGGTGGTGGTGCTCCTGCAGGGCTTTTGAATCCCTCTGAAAGGAAAGGACGGAGCTTGCTTCCAGCAGGGACCGTACCATTGGGTCACTTAGGGGTGCACCTCTTCCTCCCACCGCCTCCCGTGGCCTCTCTGGGGGTCCTCTCTGGGGAGTCTCCGTTCACGTGAGCAGGGACTCTGCATGAGGCCTGCCCATGAGTCCACCCTGCAGCTCCTCCGGAGTGGGGCACCGGGGGCCCTCTGGCAGGGGATGGGCAATGGGGTGACCTGCGTGAAATTGACACCCCTGCCCCACATGTCTTTTCTCACTAGGGCAGCCAAAGTCCCAAGGGGGTAAGCAAAGAGGCAGAATGGGGGGAAGAGGAGGAGGAGGAAGAGGAGGAGGAGGAGTCCTCGTCTGAGTCAGACATGGAAGCAGAACTGGAGAAGAGCCTGGAGGACAGAGAGGATGCAGAAGGGGTTGTGCCAGGTGGGCAGCTGCTGGGAGGGGCTGGGTCTGTCTGGGTGGAGCGAGGGGGTGTCGGGGGCACATGGGAGGCCAACTTTGTAGCTGTTTCCACTGAGTGCAGCTGTAGCAATATCGCTCTTCATACCTGCACACTGCTGTGGATGCACTGAAGAGAAACAGGACAGGCACATTGTGATGAAATCAAGTAATCCCCGGGTGCCGAGTGGGGCTGCCTGTGGCTGCTCCAGGGTGGGGGGCTCTGCGTTCTTCAGGGGCTGCCATCTACAAATGGCTCTCGCAGTCTGAGGGAGGCCCGCAGAGCAGCAGGACTGCAGAGGGTCTAAAGCCAGGACAGAAGAAGGCAGCAGAGTTGGGTTTCTGCCTGCCCAGGGGAGGGGCTGCTGTGGTGCGCAGTGTAAGCACCGTCCCCACCCCACTGAGGAGGGATTCGTCTGCTGCTGCCGTGGCTGTGGCCCTGTGGTGGCAGTAGCGATCCTCTCGCCTCTTCTTGGCCTTGGCAGTCTCCTTGGCTCATACCTCAGTGGTGGGCTCTAACTCCCATCCACAGCCGCGCCACGGCTGGTGATGGGCGCTGTGGCCTTAACAACGTCCGGGGGCTCCCTCCACTGGCTGCCCATCCTGCGTCCACTTGCAGCTTTATCTCTGGGGAGAGATTGGGGGGAGCTCTGCGCCAGGAGTCTGAGGGAGGCCGCTGACGTGATGGTCCCAGTGCAGCAGGCTTACTCGGAAGGAAGGAAAGTGGAAAGTGGTGCTGGGCTAGAATTAGCTGTGTAGAACTTCCTTGGGGAAATAAAGGTAGGTTGTTAAACAGGGCAAAATAGTGTTCTCTGGAGGATGGGAAGTACATGGCTCTGAACCTTGAAACATCCATCACTGGAGAAGCAAACACGTTGCAGAGGAGCCAGTCAGCTTTCATCAGACAGGAGCTGCAGATCACCCACGCGGACTCTGTTGGAAGAGGCTGATGGAGGGCTAGTCCCCGGGTCTGTCGGGAAGCCCCAGAGATGTGAAGGCCTGGAAAAACTCAAGGGACGGTGATGGGACAGCTCTTTCCCCTGAGGAAATGTCTCAGACTTTCAGTGTGTCAGGCAACACACAAAAAATCGTCCTGTGAAATATTTTAAGATTTCTTTACAGGATGTATAGCCTGCCCTTTATCCAAAGATCTCGGGGTAAAAATATTATTAAAGCAATGTATAATTTACATTAGACGGCAATCAAGCTACAGACGTCCTTTAGATTCCAGATGAACGTTGCTCGGGATTTTGGAAGTTATTAAATTAGGTCTTATGTAAGACAACCTACAGCATTAAGAGTGCTAATTCTGATAGATACAGCACTCAAATCCGCGATAACTTTCCTGCACCTTCACAAGAGGGGAGGCTTCACGAGCCTTTGTTGCTTGTGAATTGCTGCTTGTCCTGCCTCTGCTGTGCATTTGACTCTGCTTCCGCATTGTGGTCAAACTTTCCATCTTTTCCCCCAAACAACCATGGCACAGGCACCCCCTGCAACAAAGTGCCAGGCATGCCTCCTCAGGAGTGACTTGAGAACAGGATGAGGCCCACCTCATCCAGCACTCCGTTCCAACAGCAGCCAGCCAGATGGTGATGCCCTTGTGGGAGCAGGATCCTGGGCGCGATGGGCCCGTTGGCTGAGCCAGTAGGCAGACTCTGTCGGCAGAGGAGCTCTCGGGGCCCGTGAGCCCTGAAGGCCAGGCCTGACCCACTCCTTCCATCCACAGATGAGGAGCCCCCTGCCCAGGAGGTGGAGGCTGACCAGCACATGGACTTGGGGGCACCCGAGCTCGTCCCGTACTCCTCTGACGAGGAGGAGGAGGAGGAGGAGGAGGACGATGGGGCAGAAAGAGAGGAGGGGCAGCAGCAGCAGCAGGATGTGGGGCCGGCCCCTGCGGACTCCAGGCGTTCCAGCAACCCACCTGCCCTCGGCAATTCCCCCTCCCAGCAGTTCTTCCTGGAGATCGAGGAGGCCCTGCCCCTGGAGGCTGGCGAGACGCCGCCCCCGACCCCCTCTCCTCCGTGTCAGACTGAGCAGGGGGACGACCTCCCGGTCTGCCTGTCTGAGCTGAAGCCTCAGCCGGCCGTCAAGCACAGCCGGTTCCTGGAGAATGGGAGGCCCCGTAGGCTGGATGCCACCTCCCTCCACGGAATCAATGGGGAGCCCCCCAGCAAGCGGAGCAGGCACGAGCAGCGGGTGTCCAACAGGTGAGCAGGTGATGTTGATTGCATTGGGCATGTTCATGGGGGGGGAAGAGGAGACCCCCTCCCTCCCTCACATGTGCCGATGAATAGACTTCTCTCCACCAGGCCACTTAAAAGGGGCAGACCTGCAACAAGGCTCTGAAGCGGGGTGGGGTTGGGGGTGACGCGGCCTGCCACAGGAGGGGCCTGTCCCCCTTCCCCTTGGCAAGCCAGGCTGTGCCCATTACAAGAGCAGCCTTCTTCCAGCTCTTCTAATGGTGTTGGACTGCAACCCTCAGCAGCCCCAGAATCCGGACGGCTGTGCTGGTGCGAACGGTTGTGTCTGAAACAACTGAAGGGTGCCACGCTGGGGAAAGCACGAGGAGGAGGCGGGGGGCAGTGCCCATGTCCGCCAGGGAGGTGGTGGGTCTCCACGGCGGGAGGCCTTCAGGAGGCAGCTGGACAGCCCCCTGTCAGGGGAAGCTTTAGGCTGATTCCTTCCTTGAGCAGGGGGTGGACTCGATGGCCTTGTAGGCCCCTTCCAACTCTACTATTGTATAGTAGATCAGGCCAGCAGGGGCCCACCTAGTCCAGCTCCTGTTCTCACAGGGGCCAACCAGATGCCCCGTATGGGAAGCCCCTGAACGGGACCTGAGCACAGGAGCCACTCCACCCACCCCATTGGGAAGCACAACTGTCTCCACCTGCAGGCGGCGCATGGGCATTGCGGCCAGTAGCCTTTCATCCCGTTATCCTGAGTGAATCTGCCTGATGTGTTTGGCTCCAGTTGGTGCAACCGTTTCTTCTGCCCCCACAGCAGCTGCATTGAAGTGCCCAGCGCTGGGTCGTCCGAGGAGGAAGACGACGAGGTGCTCCTCAGCCTGCCTCCCCAGCAAAGCCCGGCCCCTGTGGCAGACTCCACGTGCGCCGACTCCCCCGGGCTGGGGCTGGTCACCAGTTCCCAGGGCAGCCCCCAGCAACAGCATCCGGGGCTACTCCTTGCCAAGGTCTGCAAGGTACTACATGGGCAGTGTGTGTCGGGGGGCGTGGCACAGGCAGAAGCAGCAGCCCCGAAGCCCCCTAAGTGCTCTCCGGGCAGATGGGGGCCAAGATGCTTGGGCCACGCCCAGCTGCCTCTGGCAGAGAAAGGAGACGTGGCAGCGCCACCAGGGCTTCTGCTGCGTCCTGCCAGGTGGCCTGATTCTGGGTCTGGGGTTTGCTGGGGTGGGTGTCTGCCTCCCCCAGCCACTGGTGCGCAGCTCCTGCGCTGGAACGGAGAGCAGAGCGCCAAGGAGTCTGCAGGCAGAACTCCCCTTTGGGTGTTCTCTGGGGAGAAGGGCAGGAGCTGGTGTGGTGGCGGGTCGGGGTGTCTGGAAGCTGCTTCTGGGTAGATTCCCTGCTGTGCGCTGGGTAACTGGGGAGGCCAGTTAATGCATCTATGCAGACCGTGGGGACCCCGGAAGAGCCTTCTGTGGCGGCAGCAGCTAGATGAGGCCAGAGGGGCATGTCTAGGCCAGGCCAGCATCGTGCTCTCGCCCTGGCGGCCTCTTGGCAGAAGCCCAGCAGCAGTAGGACCCCAGTGCGGAGTGCAGTGCTCTCCCTGCAGGCCGCTTGGCAGCAGTGAACGTGGACAGAGCAGCCGGGCAGGCCAGGGCCTCTGCTGACAGACTCTGGGCTCCCCGCATCCCTGTTTCCTTCCCTCCCACCGCTGAGCAGGGCTGCCTGAGTAGCCCAGTGGCAGGACGGCCCCTGCTTTGCATGCAAAAGGTCCAGGCTGCAATCTGTGGCAGCGTCTCTGGCACGGCCGGGAGGTTTTGTCCAAATTCATGGAGAATCCCCACTCGGTCTGCGCTGGCAATGCCAAGCCTCATGCTCCCCCCCCCCGGCTCACTGTGGGGCCTGGTGCTGCTGAGGAGCCCACAAGGGCCATCGCTTTCCCTCCCTCCCTCCCTGTTAATTCAGAAACTCCACAAAATAGTTGCGTTGGAAGGGGCCCATAAGATTCTGGGCCCCTGGAACGTCCATCTTGTGCTGCTTAATTCTCTGGAGCGCAGAGCTTTTTTTTATTCTTGGCGTAAGACATGGGGAGGGCTGTGGCACTTAAAAGCACAACAGATGTATTAATGAATAAACTTTGGGAGGGTTCAGTTAGGGTCACAAGAAAGCCCTCCTCCCTCTCTCAGGAGTCTTTGTCTGCTCTGCCACCTCACGCCCTGCCCTTGACCTCCCTGGGTGCAATGGAGGGAGATGGAGCTCCCAGTCACACCCTCCCTACAGCAAGGGGGCTCTTTTTAACCCTTTATGGCCCTCTCATGTCCTTGAACTCCAACCCCTCCCAGCCGGCAATGATGGGAGCTGGGCAGGGAGCACAGCACCCTCCAGAGGCCCCCCTGTTGCCCCACCCCTGGTACAGGGTCTACTCATAGGTCAGCTTGAGCTGTGGGGGTGGAGAAGGCTTTGTTGTTTGGGACGGGACTCTTCCTCCCCTCCCCTGTCACTAGCAGAAGCTGCGGGATGCACCTCTGGACGCCGTCGGACGTGCTCGTAGTTTCTGCAGGCCACGGAACCCGCCACTCCCAGCCCAGCCAGCCAGCCTCCCTGTACTCCCCACTACCGGTGGCTGCAGCATGAGTTTCTCTCGTGGGTGCAGCGCAGTGACCGGGGAAAGTGCCACTGCGGCCCCTGTGGGGACGTGATCAGGCCAGGAGACCCACCCCACTCTCCCCGTCCCCTGTGTGCATGGCGGGGGCAGGGTGAGGTGCTGCAGAGGGAAGATCCCCCCGCCCTCCTTTGCAAGCTGTAGGCTCCTCACAGGTGGGGGGCTCAGAATACCACCTGCTGGAGGAGACGCAGTCTGGCAGGCGGGGGGCTGCCGTGGTGCCGTGCTTGCGGGCTTCTTCCCAGCAGGCATCTGGTTGGCCACTCTGAGTACTTGAAGGGCCCCCTTTGGTGGCCTGATCCAGCTGCTGTTGAGGCCGTAGGGGCTGGTCTTATGTGCGTATGCCTTGGTCCTTCCTCAGCCATGTCTGCCAACCAGGACAGCGCAAAGGCCTTGGCTTTCTCTTGGATCGTGCCCCATGCCGCAGTTGAGGCTTCTTCATTCTTGAGTTGGGGGTGCCTCAGAGCTCATCCGCAGGCCAAGGGGCCACCAGGTTCCTCCTCCTTCCCCGCCTCCTGGAAGAGGCCTGGTGTGTGTGTGGGAGGGTTTTGTTTAGCAGAGCAGCCAGCATGAGCAGGGTTAATCTCCACCTGCTTTGACCCCCTTCTCTCCCCCCAGACCAGCGTGGCAACCCAGTGTGACCCAGAGGAGATCATCATTCTGTCGGACTCAGATTAGCCCCCTCCCTGCCGCAACCCTCCTTCAGGTGCTACGGAGGAGGAGGAGAGATGCACGGACAGACGGAGCGGGGCCAGTGTCTCTTTCATTGGATGGCGGCTCTTCTGTTTCTGGAGGCTTTTTAATGGTGCATGGGGGGGTGGGAGTGCAGTGTTTGTATTCTGGATGCCATGGGGGAGGTGTTGGGGGGTGTATTTGTGCCCTATCCTTTTAGCAACTCATTTTACAAAAAGAAGGGGAAATAAAAAACAAATATTTTTGGTAGAGTGTGAGTTCTGTTAAAATGTGTTTGTGTCTACCAGCTGCTAGAATGATGTGTAGGAAGCTCAGTCCGGGAGAGGGGATATCTTCACTATATTGCCACTTTCCCTCAAAATTGGAAGTCTGGGGTGGGGAATTACACCTGCCTGTTGCAGTGAAAGGCAGTATGTAATCCAGCCCCCCCTTTTTTTTTTACTGTGTCATATTTACACTGTGGAATGTTCAGGGTGTTGGAGAATTTTGTATTTCTCCTGTGGTCCTTTTGTTGGGGGTCCTTGAATAAAATATTTTGAAGACACAGGCTAACAGGAAAAACGTAGGCCTTTATTGGATGACAAATGTACACTTGGCCAGTCTCCCTCTGAGCGAGTGGAGAACTGCACTATGGCACTTGGTTGCCTGGGTTTTTTATACATATCAGGACAAAGACTGTAGCATCTACCAATCAGGATTTAACAATCAGAATGACATAGACATGACAGTATTACACAGGTATTTGCACAGGTACTTTGTACTTTCTGCATCATGTTCTAGTGAATTTGGTGTTCTACTGAATTTGGCAATGTCCAGTACTTCACATGAAAGTACATTTTCACAGTGAGCTAAGCACTCCCGCTAGTGAGCAAGCAATTTAGTTACGCATTTTATTACTGCAATTCTTTCTACATCTTAGGGATACCGAGATATTCAGCACAGTGTTATCAGTTGTTTAGAGTACAAGTAGTTCCAAACAAACCAGCATAGTCAGGGGAGACAGCTCCAATGAGAAAAGGGTCTGGCTTCCTACTAAGCTATTAAAATGTCATGAACCTTTATAGCTTTATAAAAGAATATATTTTGCTCATTGTTTATGTATATTGAATTCCCCATTAGCTATACATGTATGTATATATAAAATCCCCCATCATCTCCCCCCAAACAGACCAGAATGGAGAGAAAATATCCCTTACTGTTCAAACAACAGCATGACACACAAAAGTCAAGGTGAACAAACTATAAATAATAACTGCTGCTGCATTTTCAGCCTATTTTTAGAAAAAGTCTGCTGGGTATAATGCACCCATTGTCATCAAAGCCATCAGCTGTGCCCCTCCCCAAGCAGGAGAGGGGCGAGGCTTCTAGGTGTTGGGAGGTGGGGCCGGGCTGGGGCAGTCCCTCCAACAGCAACCGCCACATCACAGGCTCACTGCATTCTTGGTCTTTGGAGGGGGAGGGGAAGCAGGCACTTTGCACCTCTTGGTCTTCTGGCTTTCAATCTCCCCCCCTGCCTGACAGACTTTTTTGCAGGGGAAGGGGAGTCACTCTGCTTCTATGTCTCCCACCCACCCCCTCAGATGCCAAGACAGTTGTTTCCAGTGGCTTTTCAGGCGGTGTCCTGCAGAGAGAAGCACTTTGCACATGTATAGAGGTATTTGATTCATCAAGTCTGACTGCTGGTGTAGTGCTTTCAGGACTAGTGCTGCAGCCTCTGGATTGCCTTCAAGGACAGCCCTATCTACAGTGCATTACAGTAGTCCAGACAAGAGGTCAATAGAGCACAAACAAGTGAGGCCAGGCTCTCCCAGTCCACAAACGGCCGTTCCTGTTGAATCAGCCTCTGCTGGACATAAGAACTCCTAGTCACAGAAGCTACTTGTGGCTCCAATGACAAGCTGGAAAGCTGTGAACCCTTTCAGGGTACGTGAACCGCAACCCCCTCCCAGGACAGGCGGCCCACCTAATTCCTGGATTCTAGAACCGCCCACCGTATGTCTGCCTTACCAGGATCGAGTCTCAGTTCATTATAAATATAGAATATATAGTAGCATAGCCATTCACAAATAAATAAAAGACAAATGATGAGGGTTGTGTTCGGTCTTGTTACGTACCTCCAGGTCGATTACGACTTATGGCGACCCTATGAAGAGCATCTGTCATGAACCACCCTGTTCAGATCTTGTAAGTTCAGGTCTGTCTTCCTTTATGGAATCGATCCATCTCTTGTTTGTTCTTCCTCTTTTTCTACCCCCTTCTGTTTTTCCCAGAATTACTGTCTTTTCTTGTAAATCATGACTTCTCATGGTGTGTCCAAAGTATGATAACCTCAGTTTCATCATTTTAGCTTCTAATGACAGTTTTGGTTTGATTTGTTCTAACACCCAATTATTTGTCTTTTTTGCAGTCCATGGTATCTGCAAAGCTCTTCTCCAACACCACATTTCAAATGCGTTGATTTTTCTCTTATCCCTTTTTTCACTGTCCAACTTTCACATCCATACATAGAGATAGGAAATACCATGGTCTGAATGATCCTGACTTTAGTGTTCAGTGATACATCTTTACATTTAAGGACCTTTTCTAGTTCTCTCACAGCTGCCCTCCCCAGTCTTAGCCTTCTTCTGATTTCTTGACTATTGTCTCCATTTTAGTTAATGATTGTGCCAAGGTATTGATAATCCTTGACAAGTTCAATGTCATCATTGTCAACTGTAAAGTTGCATAAATCTTCTGTTGTCATTAGTCTTCTTGACATTCAGCTGTAGTCCTGCTTTTGTGCTTTCCTCTTTAACTTTCATCAGCATTCGTTTCAAATCATTACTGGTTTCTGCTAGTAGTATGGTATCGTCTGCATATCTTAAGTTATTGATATTTCTCCCTCTAATTTTCACACCTCCTTCTTCTTGGTCCAATCCTGCTTTCCGTATGATATGTTCTGCATACAGATTAAATAAATAGGGTGATAAAATACACCCCTGTCTCACACCTTTTCCGATGGGGAACAAATCAGTTTCTCCATATTCTGTCCTTACAGTAGCCTCTTGTGCAGAGTACAGGCTGCGCATCAGGATAATCAGATGCTGTGGCACCCCCATTTCTTTTAAAGCATTCCATAGTTTTTCATGATCTACACAGTCAAAGGCTTTGCTGTAGTCTATAAAGCACAGGGTGATTTTCTTCTGAAATTCCTTGCTCCGTTCCATTATCCAACGTAAGTTTGCAATATGATCTCTGGTGCCTCTTCGCTTTCTAAATCCAGCTTGGACATCTGGCATTTCTCGCTTCATATATGGTAAGAGCCTTTGTTGTAGAATCTTGAGCATTACTTTACTTGCATGGGATATTAAGGCAATAGTTCGATAATTACTGCATTCTCTGGGATCCCCTTTCTTTGGAAGTGGGATGTATATCTGGATCAGAGCTTGGAAAAGTTACTTTTTTGAACTACAACTTCCATCAGACCAATCCAGTGGCCATGCTGGCTGGGGCTGATGGGAGCTGTAGTTTAAAAAAGTAACTTTTCCAAGCTCTGAATTCTGGATCCATTTCAATCGGGCTTCAGGCCTGGACATGGGACTGAAACAGCCTTGGTCGCCTTGGTAGATGATATGAGGAGGGCATGGGATAGGGGCGAATGCACCTTCCTTGTCCTCCTTGATCTCTCAGCGGCTTTCGATACCGTTGACCACGTTATCCTCCTGGACCGCCTGAAGAGGTTAGGCATGGGGGGCACTGTATTGCAGTGGTTCCATTCCTTCCTCTCTGGTAGGTACCAAAGAGTGGCATTGGAGGATGAGGTTTCGGATCCTTGGCCTCTCACTTGTGGGGTGCCACAGGGTTCCATCCTCTCCCCGATGCTGTTCAACATCTATATAAAGCCGCTGGGGGCAATCATCAGGAGATTTGGGCTGCAATGTCATCAGTATGCGGATGACATGCAGCTCTATCTCTCATTTAAATCTTCACCGAGGTTGGCTGTAGAAACCCTGTCCAAGTGCCTGGAGTCAGTGAGTGGCTGGATGGGAAGGAATAAGCTGAAGCTGAACCCTGACAAAACCGAGGTACTGTTGTGGGAGACAAGGGAAGGCTGGGGGATGTGGACCTGGTGCTCAATGGGGTACGTTTGCCCCTGAAAGACCAGGCCCGCAGCCTGGGGGTCATTCTTGACTCCCAGCTGACCATGGAGGCTCAAGTCTCGGCTGTGAGCCGGGCGGTGCTGTATCAACTCCATCTGACACGGAGGCTGCACCCCTACCTTCCCAACCACCTGCTCCCACCGGTAGTACATGCCCTGGTCACCTCTCGCCTAGACTACTGTAATGCGCTCTACGTGGGGTTACCCTTGAAAACGGTCCAGAAGCTGCAACTGGTACAGAATGCGGCGGCTCGTCTGATTAAAGGCAGCCACCGGCAAGATCACATCACTCCAGTGCTGAAGGAGTTGCACTGGCTACCGGTTGTTTACCGGGCCCAATTCAAGGTGTTGGTTTTGACCTTTAAAAGCCTATACGGTTTTAGCCCAGTCTATCTGAAGGAGCGCCTCCAGCATCGTCAGGGATGCCGCTCAACAAGATCAGCCTCAGAAGACCTTCTCTCGATCCCACCGGTTAAAACAGCTAGACTGGTGAGGACTAGAGAGAGGGCTTTTTCAATAGTGGCCCCCACCCTGTGGAACTCTCTCCCAAATGATCTCCGCCAGGCCCCTTCTATGATGAGCTTCTGCTGGGCCTTGAAGACCTGGCTCTTCAGGCAGGCTTTTGGGGTGGGTTAGGTTTCTTACTGTTATGGTTTTAAATTTTAATGTTTTAATTTATTGTTTTATCTTGTACGTTGCCCAGAGTGGCTGGACAACCAGCCAGATGGGCGACTAATAAATTAAATAAATAATAATAATAAAAAATAATATATGGAACGCTTCCAGTCTGTGGGCCATTGTTTAGTTTTAAATATTTCTTGACAGATTTTAGTCAAAATTTGGACAGATTCAGTCTCAGTAGCTTGTAGCAACTCTACTGGTATGCCGTCTATTCCTGGTGATTTGTTTCTTCCAAGTATTTTAAGAGCAGCTTTCACCTCACATTCTAAAATTTCTGGTTCTTCATCATATGGTTCCTCCGTGAATGAATCTGTCATCTTGCATCTCTTTTATAGAGTTCTTCAGTGTATTGCTTCCATCTTCCTTTTATTTCATCTCAGTCAGTCAGTGTGTTCACCAGTTGATTATTCAACATCCCTACTCTTGGTTTAATTTTCCCTTTCATTTCTCTAATCTTTTGGAATAGGGGTCTTGGTCTACCCTTTTTGTTGTCCTCTTCTATTTCTATACAGAAACTATTGTAATAGTTCTCTTTGTCCCTGCGTACTAGTCGCTGTATTGTTGCATTTAGGGTTGTGACTGTGTTTCTATCTCCTTTTGCTTTTGCTTTCCTTCTCTCTTTAACCATTTGAAGAGTTTCTTCAGTCATCCATTGGGGTCTTTCTCTCTTTTTAACTAGAGGTATTGTCTTTTTGCATTCTTCTGATAACGTCTGACTTCATTCCATAGTTCTTCTGGTTCTCTGTCAACTAAGGTTAAAGCCTCAAACCTGTTCCTTATTTGATCTTTATATGCTTCTGGGATGTTATTTAAATTGTATTTTGGCGTTATGATTGCTTTGTTGTCCTTCTTTAGCTTTACTCTGATTTTCGATACGACCAGTTCATGATCTGTACTGCAGTCTGCTCCTGGTCTTGTGTTAGGCCTACTCAGGACTATTAGAGCATTACTAAATTATGTCTAATTTCAAAATGGGTCTACTCTGAGTAGGACTAACGTTGGATATAACCTTTTAATGCAATGTATTTTTAAAAAATTCTCTATTTTCTACCTTTTCCCGTCTAAGCCAGGGTTAGGGTTGGAAGGGCTGGCTTCCAAAAACGAGATCATTTTTAAAAAAAAAAAATCAGAGCATGATTTTTGTTCATGTGCAAACGGCTACAGAAGTGGATTTTAAGAGACATAATAAATTTAATTGCATGCAAAGAAGTTCCTCCCGCTCCTGCCTCTTAAATAGTGTCCTCCGACTGAAAGTGCCTCCGTGCCTTTTAGAAGCCGCAGGAGCAACAGGGAATCCGCGCACGCGCTGTGGTGAGCAAGGGCTTTCTCTTGTGCAAGCGCGATACCGAGAGGGGAGGGCCTTGTCGGAGGGCAAATAAGAGCGCCTTAAAGGCGAGGTGGTCCAGAAGCGGCTGTGGGGGCCGGTGAAGGGAGGCGAGACGGCCCTGCCCCTTTAATCCGCCGCCGAGAAGGAAGAGGAGAAGCCTCCGCAGCAGAGGCCGCGGCGGCCGCCCAGCGCCCGGGGAGCAGCCGAGCGAAAAGGCGGAGGCGGGTGAGCCGGCAGGAGGGGGAATCGAGACCACAAGGCTCCCCCTTTTGTGGGCGGGGGCGTCATCCCTGCAAAAAGAAGGGTGCCTCTGAGCGCGTACAGAGAGGGAAGGGGGCGCGGCTCTCCGCGCTTCCTTTCCTCAGCCGTCCCCGCTCCGCCCTTGGGGTCCCTGGGAGTGTCCCTGAGCACGTACAGAGTGGCCGTTCGTGCCCCTCCCGTACAGCTATTCCGCATCCAGGTAATCGGCCAAAACGCGGGGACCGGGGCGGAGGGGCCGAGTGAGCGCTCTGCATATGCTCAGGGGCACTTCCTGGATTCCAGATGCGCGTGGCACATGGAGGGGGGGTTCTTCCAAGATCTGGTGCTTCTCGTGCCCCCTGGCGAAATGCAAAAGGTCGTGGGGTCCAGAGCAAAATGCAAAAGGTCCGTGATGGAGGAGGGCAGGGCGGGGCTCTGGAGAATGGGCCCTTGGGGGACGGAAGACGAGGAAAGCAGTCGATTTCAGGAGCGCGCCCACCCAACGACCCACTGATTTTTGTGGGATCCCGGGGGACCCCCAGCTGCCCACCGCTGGAACCAGGATCCTGGGCTGGGCAGGCGCTTGCTTTGTTCAGCTGCCACCGAATTCTTGGGAGGAGGCCTCCCCCCCCCACCCGCCTGGTGCCCTCCAAGTGTTTTGCAATACAACTCCCGTGGGAGGGACTGAGCCACGGAGGAGGTTTGTGATGCCTCCTGGTTTGCAGTTCTGTGCATGCTTTCCTGGGAGTAACTCCCCTTGAACGGAGTCCTCCCTTGTCAGGAGTCCTCTGTGGAAACTCCACCTTCAGGAGCAGACTGCCAGGGCCAGACAGGCTGTTCTGCCCCCAGGGTTTGGCCAGCCCTTGTCTGCCACCTCTGTGAAAGAAGCAGGTCCACTGTTCTGGCTGGCCACAAGAGACACAATAGCAGAGAGCGCTGCCAGTTTTTCCCTGTGCATGAGTGCCCCCCACAGCCACTGTTGCCCCCAGTTGTCTCCTCCCCCCCCCTGGGAGCAGCACCACGCTGCTTCGGATAAGGCCTTTCCCTGTCAGATGCATCCCCACCCCACCAGCTGCAGGTGGTTCGCGTGTGACACTCCTGCATCTCCCTTTCCTTGCCCGGCAGAGTGGTGTGGCTGCGTGGTCACCAGCGGCATCTCTGGGGAGGGCTGGGAAACGAAAACCCACCCACCCCCACGTCTGAATCCCGGGAGCATAGGCCACACTGAACTTGACGGCCCCCAGTGGCCTGGTTCCGTTGAAGGGCACCTTCCTGCATATTATCACTGCCGGGGCAGGATCCACCTGTAGCAATCGCTGAATGGATTCCCATCCATGTCTCCCCCTCCCCAGGGGAGGGACTTCCATATGGGAAGTGAGAAGCTGCCCCCAGAGCTAGTGGTCAGAAAGGCCCTCCCTCCCTCGTGGTAACACTTTAGTGAGTGGATGAGCACAGGTTTAAAAATATTTTATGATAGTTTTACAGTATATGTATGTTGTTTTCTGACATATTATTTTTGTTATTGTTATGTTGTTTTTGTTATTATGAGAAGCAGCAGCATTATTTATTGTATTTGCTAGTCATACAAAAGTTTATTGATGCTTTTAGTGATGTTTTTATTGGTTTTTAAATTTCCTTGTATGTTGTAAGCCACCTTGACTGGAAACAAAGCCCTACGAGGAGAGACTGAAAGAACTGGGCATGTTTAGCCTAGGGAAGAGAAGACTGAGGGGAGATAGGATAGCACTCTTCAAGTACATGAAAGGTTGTCACACAGAGGAGGGCCAGGATCTCTTCTCGATCGTCCCAGAGCGCAGGACACAGAATAATGGGCTCAAGTTGCAGGAAGCCAGATTTCAACTGAACATCAGGAAAAACTTCCTGTTAGAGCCATACGACAATGAACCAATGACCTAGAGAGGTAGTGGGCTCTCCAACACTGGAGGCATTCAAGAGGCAAGTGGACAGCCATCTGTTGGGAATGCTTTGGTTTGGATTCCTGCATTGAGCAGGGGATTGGACTTGATGGCCTTATAGGCCCCTTCCAAGTCTGCTATTCTATGATTCTATGATACTTCTATGAAGCTTATAACTATTCTAATAAATAAATAATATTTCAAAGCGACTTAACAACAGACCAAAACAGATTAAGTCAATTAAAAGCCAGACTTAAAATGATGTACGATACAGAATTCCTAAAATTCCCCATCTGGCAATAGGATAAAAAGGACATGCCTGCCCCACTCCTCTAAACGGATGGGCACCACAGCAGAGGCTCACTTCGCCACTAAGCAAAACAGAGGAAATGAAAAATGTCTTATCCTGACACCACCTGAAAACAGCTGCGGACAGGAGCCACCAGGGGAAGAACATTCGTTCTCCTGTGGCCAACGGTTTCTCGGAACAGATCACCATGCAGTGTTCAGGCTGAGGCCCCGTCCACACTGTAGGTGAAATGCAGCGTCATGCCCCTTTGAACGCCAAGGCATCTTCCCCCAGAGAATCCTGGGATCTGCAGTTTGTGAAGGGTACTGGAGTGGTTGAGAGGCCGACCCCTAATCAGTCCCAGGGTGGTTTAACCATCAGTCCCAGGGAGTGCACTAGGAAGAGGGATTGTTAAACCACCCTGGGACTGAGTAGGGGTCAGCCTCCCAACAACTCCGGTACCCTTCACATACTGCAGATCCCAGGATTCTCTGGGGCAAGATGCCTTGGCTGTCTAAAGGGGCATGATACAGCGTTAAATGCACAGTGCAGATGGGGCAGAGGGTGTTTTCCCTCACAGAATCCCTTCAGAGTTCTTTTTATCAGGGATAGACTGTGGAGCCCAAATGCCACTCCGTATCTGAGCATGTGCGCACATGCACCTCTTGCAAAAAAAAGGTTTCGGGTGAATCAGATCTTTTAAATATTAGGAAAGGGCTTTTTGTTGTTTCCTAGATTCTTCGGTTTGAAAGGTTGGCCCGCCTCTCGGGAATGCTTTAACTTTGATTCCTACACTGAGCAGTGGGTTGGACTTCATGGCCTTAGAGGGCCCTCCCAGCTCTACCATTCTAGGATTCTCCCTCTATTTCTGTCAGTCTTCTAACATGGGTTCCTTTTTTAATTTTATTTATTTATTTATTATTTAATTTATATCCCGCCCTTCCTCCCAGCAGGAGCCCAATTTTCAATTTGGGTTTTTTTGTTTGCTTGTGCAGGAAACAGGCTGGCCAGGCCAGCGGAGCCCACCTCTACCAACTCGCCCGCCGGCCACCCAGCATCATGGACACTTCCTCAGGCCTGGCCATTGTCCATGTGGACTTCCCCGAAGTCACCACCGCCCTGCTGGAGAACTTGAACCAGCAGCGGCTGGAGGGCAAGCTGTGTGACATCGCCATCCACGTGCAGGGGCGTGTCTTCCGGGCCCACCGGGCAGTGCTGGCGGCCTCATCCCCCTACTTTCACGACCAGGTGCTCTTGAAGAACATGACCTCCATCGTGCTCCCGAGCGTCATGGACCCCGTGGCCTTCGAGACGGTGCTGGGCTCTGCTTACACCGGGAAGCTGAGCATGGCCTCGGACGAGATCGTCAACTACCTGACTGTGGGCAGTGTCCTGCAGATGTGGCACATCGTAGACAAATGCACTGAACTGCTCAAGGAGAGGCGCGGGGCCCTCATGGGGCCATCCTCCTCCTTCCGGGCCCACTCCAGTCGCACCAGCGACAACCAGTCGCCCAGCAGCAGCAACTACTTCAGCCCCCGCGACACGGGCGAGGGTGCTGACCACAGCAAGTACAACCCACGGGGGGGCCTGGCAGGCGAGCGTGACAGCTTGGAGGACCACGAGGAGGAGGTCATCTTTCATGCCGAGAAGGGCCCGTCCCGCTGCCCTGACCCCTTCGCTGGGGGCAGCAAGTTCATCCTAGAGACAGACGACGACGTTAGTGACAGCGGGGAGCCAGGTAGCAGCGAGGGACGCCGGCCGACCTACGTCCGCCCCAGCATCATGCCCCAGAAGCAGTGGGTCTTCATCAAGAAGGAGCGTTCGCAGGAGGACCTGGTGCTGACCTGCGAGGAGGACGAGGACCCCGTGGAGGTGGCGGCAGCAGCGGCAGCAGCGGGCCCCGTCCCCGAGACAGCCCTGAGCATCAGCGACGTCCGTACCTTGACTGACCCGGGTGGCGGGAGCAAACTGGAGGAGCAGGTCAACTTCTGCGAGTCGTCAGAGGACTTCCCGTCTCCCTACGAGGGCCTGGAGGACACTTCACCGCTCCCTGGCTCGTTCCCGCAGCGCGGCTCCCTCCTGCCGATGGACATGCAAGGCAACCAGATCATGATCTTCCCCCCGCAGACACCAGTGGAGCATGGGGCCGTGCAGTTGGCAGCCAGCTCGGGGGATGGCAACAAGATCTTCATGTGCCACTGCGGCAAGGCCTTCTCCCACAAGAGCATGCGCGATCGGCATGTCAACATGCACCTGAACCTGCGTCCCTTCGACTGCCCCGTCTGCAACAAGAAGTTCAAGATGAAGCACCACCTGACGGAGCACATGAAGACCCACACGGGCCTCAAGCCCTACGAGTGTGACGTCTGCGCCAAGAAGTTCATGTGGCGTGACAGCTTCATGCGCCACAAGGGCCACTGCGAGCGGCGCCACCGCCTGGGTGTGGCAGGTGGAGGAGGAGGAGGAGGCATCTCTGCCGGGGGTCCACCAGCCTCTGGGGTGGCCAAGAAGGAGGCGTCACCTTCCCGTATCAGTGGGGAAGCCGAGTGGGGCACAGGACGGTCACCCCGCAGTGAACTGGGCTTCACGGGGAGCAGTAAGATGTAAATGGGGGCAGGAGGGACCTTTTCCACAAACATCTGGAACAGCCCAAGCCTGTCTGCACTAGACAAGCCTTGATGCACTCCCCCCCCTCGGGGGTGGGCAGCATGGACTGGATTTCAGGGTGTGTGTGGACTGGATGATGTCAGGGAACTTGTCACACCCTCCCCCCACGCAGGTCCTCTGGGCCAGTTGCCTCCCCCCATCATGCACTGGCCCTAATGCTGGAGGCACAACGGGGGGAGGGGAGGTTCCAGGACAACTTGTCTTTTCTCTCCCGGGGGGCTCTGGACACTTCCCTTGGAACGCCCCCCCTTGTAATGCCCTCCCCATGTGCATCCCTCCATTCTTAACTGATGTCCATTTGTGTTGGGGGGAGAGGCTTGTCCCACTTTCGAGGGATCTGCACACTAAATAGCCCTCTCCCATGTGCTGTCTCATTGAGGGGGGACTCATGTAGCAGCCGTGCCCCCTCTTTGCTTGTCTGCCCTGTGTGTCTGTCTGTCCTGTAGGTGTGTGGATGTCAAGGGGGAGACATGCTCTTTGTGTGCAGAAGCTCTGGGGGGAACTTGTTCTCCAGGTAAGGCCAGGCAGGACCCCCACCCTGAGCCCCCTGGAGATGAGAGAGTCTGCCGGTGGTCAGAGGACGACCCTGTGGCCTGGTGTCCCTCCCCAGGTGTGTCTGTGACACAGAAATTGTTCCTGTGGAGACCAGGCCTCTGCTCGCTGTAGAGGACCCTTATGATAATGGGGGGGGGGTACGTGAGCTAGACCCTTCTGGAAGCTGCCTGCCCCACCCTGGGGGTGGCCTCCCTCCCTCCTGAAATGGTGCTTCTGCATTCTTCCCCCAGGCCCCCCTCCCTGCAAGGATGTGGAGAAATGCCTCCCCATTTTAGTGGAAGAAGCTGGCCCCCCAATTCCTTGAGGGTGGGGGGTGGAGTGGGGAATGCTTTGGTGCCCCCAGGAAATCAGGCATCTTCCCCCCCTTCACCTGGTGAACCCCCCATTTCCTGCTCCCCCCCAAAAAAACACCTTGTTCCATCTGGCTCCATTGAGTTTGAGATTTTTGTAACTTCATTTGGGTCTTTTTTAGAAAATGAAAGAAGCAAACATTCTATATAAATATGTATTGATCTCTCCGAGCCTCCGCACACGCACACACATGTTTCTATCTGCACTCCCCTCCTCCAAACTTTCCACTGGGAAACCTCTTCCGGGGTCCCGGCCTTGTTTTTCCAGGTTATAAGACTGGGCCATCCACTTTTTCTAACCCCCCCTCTGGGGCAATTTAGGGCACTTTCCCAAACCTTGCGCTCATCCTCCAACAACCCTGCGAGTAAGACCAGAAGTATCCCTGCCGTCTGCGTGGTGGCTCTTCCTGCGTGAGTCCGGATGAGGTGCCACTTGGCCTGGGGTCTGGATGCATTCTGGGCAGGCCTGTGGCTTGGCTCACCTGTTGGATGCCTGCATCTTTCTCGCAAGAGTCATCATCCCCACGAGTAGTAGTGTAGTGGGAAATTCAGAAGAGCAGGCTCCCTGCCCGTAGGAGCTAATTGGCATGAAATGGGAGCATGCTAGCTACTAAGAGTCTTCTCGGTGGCTAATTCACCTGTCATTCAGATGGGCTCCAACCAGCAGGAAAGGACAAAGAAGCATGTTAGAAGACTCTTCTTAGTAGCTACACACTCCCCTTTCATGCTCTGCTGCCTTCCCCGGGCAGTGTGTGAATACAGGAGGGGGGGCAGGATAGAGACAGTTGGAGGGTTAATGAGTGAAAGGAATCCATGCACCCCTTCCTCAATTGAGCCAAATCGTGCCTACCCCCTCCACTTTTAGCTTCAAAGACAGTACCCAAATTGAGGGGCTGCCCCCCCCACAATTCCCGCACTCCCTTCGGCCGACGTCTGCAGCATCAGAGCCACTCCTCTTCCCCCCCCCTTGCAGCAAAAGAGTCACCCTGCAAGGAGGGCCATGAAGGCTCGTCTGCAATGGGTCTGTCTACGAGGTGAGCCCAGCCCTTTCTGCGGGGGGTGGGAAGCACCTGCGGGCGTCTCGTCCTCCTGAACCGCAGGCCCGTCTCTATCCCGCCTCGGCCTGGGTCAGGACTCGTCTGAACGGTCTGCCTCCTCTCCCTCGTCAAGAGCCCCTGGCGGCTCTTCCGCTACAGCCGAAGTGAAAACCAGCCGCCTAAGTGGAGCCACTTGCCGCGGGGTGGGGGAAGTCCCTTGAGAGCCAGAGTGCCTGTGGCATGTGCAGAATGCCTGGCTCCAGACAGCTGTCCCTCTCTCAAGATGAGAAGGGCCCGGCTGCCGGATCAGGATCAGGCCACTCGGTGACGCCCCACAGAGGTCAGGCCAAGATAGAAGCGCCCCCCCCCCCAAAAAAACAGAACAGAGCGTGAAACCAACAGGTCCTCCGTTGCTCAGAAAGAGAGACTGTCCCTGAAGCTTCCATTAAGTCAGCGTGTAGACCGCAAGGTGTTTTGCCTGCCTGGTGCGAAGGTTGCGGATATCGCCCGTCGTTTAGATAGTTTGGTAGACAGTGCTGGGGAGGAGTCAGTGGTCGTGGTGCACGTTGGCACCAACGACATGGGGAAATGCAGCCGTGAGGTCCTGGAAGCAAAATTTAGGTTGCTAGATAGGATGCTGAAAGCCAGGACCTCCAAGGTGGCTTTCTCTGAAATGCTACCGGTTCCACGCGCAGGACCAGCCAGACAGGCCCAGCTTTGCAGTCTCAATGCGTGGATGAGACGATGGTGTCGGGTGGAAGGGTTCGGATTTGTTAGGCACTGGGGAACATTTTGGGACAAGCCGGGCCTGTACAAAAGGGACGGGCTCCACTTGAACCAGAACGGAACCAGACTGCTGGCACTTAAAATTAAAAAGGTGGCAGAGCAGCTTTTAAACTGACTGAGGGGGGAAACCCGACAGGAGCTGAGAAAGGTCCGGTTCGGAATAAACCTCCCCCCTGGGATAAAAAGCAAAGAAATGATGAAATTTTAAAAGGGGTAGGCCTAGAAGTAGGCATTGTGAGAGCAGGGGCACAGGATATAAATTCAGAAGAGGAAAATTGCCACAGGCCTAACCACAAGTGCCAAAGACACTTGAAGAGAGACACTGCTTACAAGTGCCTGTACGCTAATGCTAGGAGCCTCCGAACGAAGATGGGAGAACTGGAGTGCTTGGTCTTAGAGGAGAGCATTGATATAGTGAGCATAACGGAGACCTGGTGGAATGGAGAAAACCAGTGGGATACGGTTATCCCTGGATATAAACTATATCGGAAGGACAGGGAAGGACGTATTGGTGGCGGAGTCGCTCTATACGTGAAAGAAGGCATTGAATCCAGCAAGCTCGAAACCCCAAAAGAGGCAGACTCCTCCACAGAATCGTTGTGGGTGGTGATGCCATGCCCCAGGAGCGACTTAATACTGGGAACGATCTATCGTCCCCCTGATCAAAATGCTCAGGGAGACCTTGAGATGAGATATGAAATTGAGGAAGCATCCAAACTAGGAATTGTGGTAGTAATGGGTGACTTCAACTACCCGGACATAGACTGGCCGCATATGTGTTCCAGTCATGACAAAGAAGCAAAGTTTCTAGATATTCTAAATGACTATGCCCTAGACCAGTTGGTCATGGAACCGACCAGAGGGACGGCAACCCTGGACTTAATCCTCAGTGGGGACCGGGACCTGGTGCGAGATGTAAGTGTTGTTGAACCGATTGGGAGCAGTGACCACAGTGCTATTAAATTAAACATACATGTAAATGGCCAATTGCCAAGAAAATCCAACACGGTCACATTTGACTTCAAAAGAGGAAACTTCACAAAAATGAAGGGATTGGTAAAAAGAAAGCTGAAAAACAAAGTCCAGAGGATCACATCACTCGAAAATGCTTGGAAGTTGTTTAAAAACACTATATTAGAAGCTCAACTGGAGTGCATACCGCAGATCAGAAAAGGTACCGCCAGGGCCAAGAAGATGCCAGCATGGTTAACGAGCAAAGTCAAGGAAGCTCTTAGAGGCAAAAAATCTTCCTTCAGAAAATGGAAGTCTTGTCCGAATGAAGAAAATAAAAAAGAACACAAACTCTGGCAAAAGAAATGCAAGAAGACAATAAGGGATGCTAAAAAAGAATTTGAGGAGCACATTGCTAAGAACATAAAAACCAACAACAAAAAATTCTATAAATACATTCAAACCAGGAGACCATCTAGGGAGACAATTGGACCCTTGGATGATAAGGGAGTCAAAGGTGTCCGACCAGGAGAGAGACCTCGGGGTTGTAGTAGACAGCACGATGAAAATGTCGACCCAGTGTGCGGCAGCTGTGAAAAAGGCAAATTCCATGCTAGCGATAATTAGGAAAGGTATTGAAAATAAAACAGCCGATATCATAATGCCGTTGTATAAATCTATGGTGCGGCCGCATTTGGAATACTGTGTACAGTTCTGGTCGCCTCATCTCAAAAAGGATATTATAGAGTTGGAAAAGGTTCAGAAGAGGGCAACCAGAATGATCAAGGGGATGGAGCGACTCCCTTACAAGGAAAGGTTGCAGCATTTGGGGCTTTTTAGTTTAGAGAAAAGGCGGGTCAGAGGAGACATGATAGAAGTGTATAAAATTATGCATGGCATTGAGAAAGTGGATAGAGAAAAGTTCTTCTCCCTCTCTCATAATACTAGAACTCGTGGACATTCAAAGAAGCTGAATGTTGGAAGATTCAGGACAGACAAAAGGAAGTACTTCTTTACTTAGCGCATAGTTAAACTATGGAATTTGCTCCCACAAGATGCAGTAATGGCCACCAGCTTGGATGGCTTTAAAAGAAGATTAGACCAATTCATGGAGGACAGGGCTATCAATGGCTACTAGCCATGATAGCTGTGCTGTGCCACCGTAGTCAGAGGCAGCATGCTTCTGAAAACCAGTTGCCGGAAGCCTCAGGAGGGGAGAGTGTTCTTGCACTCGGGTCCTGCTTGCGGGCTTCCCCCAGGCACCTGGTTGGCCACTGTGAGAACAGGATGCTGGACTAGATGGGCCACTGGCCTGATTCAGCAGGCTCATCTTATGTTCTTATGTTCTTATCGTGACTGATAAATAACATAGTCCTCCTGGTTCCACCCCCCGCCCTCCCGTCAGGGACCCACAAGAGGGTCTTGGTCTCCCATCGACGGCAGCGCCCGAGCGCTTCGTGGCCCGGCAAAAACCAAGGAAGAGGCCTGTGGCACCTGGAAGTGTCACTGGAACAATAAATCTATCTAGAGCCCTCTCGTGGCCTACAGCCGAGACCAAAGCATCTGGGCGGAGGGGGGGGGCACAAAGGCCGGCAGCAGTCTGGCTGCCGGATCAGGCCCAAGGGGCCTGTGGTCGCCAAGCAGGTGCCCCCGTGGGGGAGCCCATAGGCAAGTGGACCCAGCGCCAGAGGAACTCCCCCCCCCCGCGGCCGCCGTCAACTGGTATTTGGACGCCCCCCTGTGCGGTGCCGGCGAAGGAATGGCTCTCTCAGACCCCCCCCCACTCCAGATCAGCAAACCGGAGCCGGTGAGTGGGGGAAGGGGAGGCTTCCGAGCCAGCAAGGCTGAAACCAGAACCCCCCAAATCCCACCTTCAGCCAATGACCCCCCCCCCCCCGCTCTCCCCCTGGAGCGGCTGACTTGCCAGCCTTCCGCCCCCCCTCCCGGTCTTCGTTCCTTGGACTGTTCTTGTACCTCATACGGCCCTTTTCACCAGAGTCCCCCCCCTAAACAGCGGACGGAGAACAAGACGCGGAATCCAGTGCAGGAGCCGCCGGGAGATCCCGGGGAGGGCAGCCAAGAGGCGGAATACCGGCACCTTCGGGGGGGGGCGCTGACTGGGAAGCCAGCAACAGGACCGCCGCATCCCGGCGAAGCGTGGCAGGTGAGGAGGAAAAGGCGGGCAGCGGAAAGGGTTCGGGCACTCAAAAGGCGGAAGCCCCCTGGGCGGCCCTCCCCGCGCCCCTGCACTTGCACTGTCGCCGCCGCCGGAGGGCCGCATCCCGATGACCGCCCGGGGTGCTGACCCGTGTCCGGGATGGCCCAAAGAGCCGCGAGTTTGAGGCCTCCTTCCTGCTGCCGGAGGCCTTTCGGGAGGATCTCCCCGCCCCCACGGAAGAGACGGCCAGAGGCCCCTACACGACCCCCACGCGTTAAGGACTCCCCCTCGCTGCTGCCTCCCCCCACCCTTTCTGAGAGTGGAGTCAGCCAGAGTAGTGTCCCCCCTCTCTTTTCCTCTGCCCAAAGGAGATTCCACCCACTCCCACTCCAAGGCTCTGGACTCCTGGGGGGGGCTGCCCTCTTGCGCGCCCCCATCGCCTCCGATGTCTGCCTCAGTTTCCTCTGCGCCTTTTTTGCCTGGCCCAGGCTAGGCTGTGGGAGGTCTGAGAGGGCGGGTGTGCCCCCCCTTTCCATGCCCCAAACAATACCTCCCTCCATCCCTGTCAGAACAAAGTCTAGAGCATCCGGAGAGAGGTTGTGTCCCAGCTACCTCTGCCTTCTCCCTGTGGGATTACATTTCTACTTGCAAGCAGTTTTATTTATAGTTTCATTTTTAAAAATGTGTATACCGCTATTCATAAAAATATCAAAGCGGTTTACAACAATCTTTTTTATATATAGGGTTTTTAATATACACATAATTGTGATTAGAGAGCCAGTGCGGTGTAGTGGTTAGAGTGCTGGACTACGACCTGGGAGACCAGGGTTCGAATCCTCACACAGCCAAGAACCTGACTGGGTGACCTTGGGCAGTCACTGCCTCTCAGCCTCATTAAAACCCTATTCATCCGGTCGCCATAAGTTGGAATTGATTTGAAGGCAGTAATTGACATTTAATTGTAATTACCAAAACGTTTCAGCTTCTGCTTTCATCAGCTGCTAACATACAAATTGCTGTGGCGCTTACAGAGCTTTGAGGATGGGCTGCTCAGAGGGGCTGCATTTGCGGAAGCGAAGTGATGCTAGGACTGTCCTCCTGTCCGAAACCATGTGGTGCCGGTGGGTCTGGAGAATAGATCCAAAACTTCTCCCTCTTAGTTAATGTTGCTGGGTCTGTTGGCATCTCTATAGATGTGGCCCTCAGTGATGATGATGATGATGATAATTGATGATGATGATGATGATATTAATAATAATAATAATAATAAATTTTATTTTTCAGCCGCCGATCTGTCCGGGTTAGGGACACTCTAGGCGACGAACAACAAGAATAAAACAATACATATAGATCAACATAATCAAATTTTAAGCTAAAAAACCATTCATTAATTCAAAATATGATGATGATGATGAAACGTTTTGCAATGTTGAAATGGTTTGCAACTGATTGCTCCACTTTTTTTGTCAAGATAGCTCATTTGTGGTTTCTGAAGCTTGTGCATAGGTCAGTTGTAGTTTTTCCTACATATTGGACATGACATCCTTTTTTTTGCATTCGATGACATAAATTATATTGCAGGATTTTTATAGGGTATGGGAGTTGTAGTTCAGCGGCTGTCTGGAGGACAACAGGGTCCCCAATGTCTGGTTTAAGCATTCCTAATTCGACTGGCGTTCGGAGGCTGCTAAGTCCTGCCAGGTTATTTATTTATGTATTTAAGGCATTTCTGTGCTGCCTCATTGTTCACATTTCTAAGTGGCGCACTCATTGAGGTGGGCAGCTTATCTCTGCCTTGGCCAGCTTATCTCTGCCTTGGCCAGCTTGGCGGCCTCCAGACGCTACCGGACTACAACTCCCATCAGTCCCTTGTTCCCCAACACAGTAGCACTCCCACCAGTGTCCAAAACCAGCTGGAGGGCACTGGGTTGGGGAAGGCTGGCCAGGCCCATTGCAGCCTTGCAGCCAACAGGTCACAAGGCAGGCAGTGCTTCGGGTGGGAAGAAAAGAGGACTACCCCCTCCCCCCCCAAGCCAGGGGGAGCTGCCTTGACCCTCATCTCTGGGGCTTTGAATTTGGCGGGCACTGGGGAGGGAGCACTGGCCCTGCGCTGGAGCAATTTTCGCCCCTGCCATCGGAGAAAGCAGACTTGGTATGTGCCAGGCCGGCAGTCAGGCCTGTTTGACAATGCTGCCGTCCCGATGTAAAGTCGCCTGTCTTTAAAAGCCTGAAGAAAATGGCAGAGCCTGGATGTGTGGGCGGAAGAGGTGGTTCTGAATGGGTTATCAGGTTTTTTTAAAAAAGAGGGACCCTAGAGGTTGTCTAGTCCAGCCCCTGCTCAGTGCAGACCTCCAGTGGAGGAGAGGACCCCTGTGTCCCAGTTTCCTACACCAGAGGAGTGACGCAGCCTTTTAAAAATGGCAACTGAACACAAGGCATTGAGTTCCCACAATGAACCTCAGCCACCCCTACCAGGCTGTATATTATATATTTGCTCTATTTGGTATCCTGCCCTTCTCCCGTCAAAGCGGCTTTTTAACCTCACAACAACCCCTTTGGGTAGGATATTAGGCTGAGAGACACAGACGGGCCTCTCCGGTAATTTCTTTTATTGAACCCCCCCCCGCCTTCCCGGCAAATGCAGAATTACCTGTCGGAAAATCCTCCTGGTTGCCAAAGCCCAAAGTGGGGTACCACAGGCCTCGGTCCTGGGCCCAGTGCTCTTCAACATTTTTATTAATGACTTGGATGAGGAAGTACAGAGCAGGCTTATCAAATTTGCAGATGATCCAAAGTTGGGGGGCACAGCTAATACCGTGGAAGACAGAAAGAAAATTCAAAGGGACCTTGATAGGCTGGACCATTGGGCTGAAAACAACAGAATGAAATTCAACAGGGATAAATGCAAAGTTCTATACTTAGGAAAAAGAAACCAAATGCACAGTTATAAGATGGGGGATACTTGGCTCAGCAATACGACATGTGAGAAGGATCTTTGCATTGTCGTTGATCACAAGCTGAATATGAACCAACAGTGCGATGTGGCTGCAGAAAAGGCAAATGCTATATTAGGCTGCATTAACAGAAGTATAGTTTCAAATCGCGTGAAGTATTATTTCCCCTCTATTCAGCACTGGTTAGGCCTCATCTTGAGTACTGCATCCAGTTCTGGTCTCTGCAGTTCAAGAAGGATGCAGACAAACTGGAACAGGTTCAGTGGAGGGCAACAAGGATGATCAGGGGACTGGAAACAAAGCCCTATGAGGAGAGACTGAAAGAACTGGGCACGTTTAGCCTGGAGAAGAGAAGACTGAGGGGAGATATGATGTTGTTGTTGTTATGTGCCTTTATGTCGATTGCGACTTATGGCGACACTATGAATCAATGACCTCCAATGGCATCTGTCATGAACCACCCTGTTCAGATCTTGTAATTTCAGGTCTGTGGCTTCCTTTATGAAATCAATCCATCTCTTGTTTGGCCTTCCTCTTTTTCTACTCCCTGCTGTTTTTCCCAGCATTATTGTCTTTTCTAGTGAAGAGAGATATGATAGAACTCTTCAAGTACATGAAAGGTTGTCACATAGAGGAGAGCCGGGATCTCTTCTCGATCATCCCAGAGTGCAGGACATGGAATAATGGACTCAAGTGGCAGGAAGCCAGATTTCAACTGGACATCAGGAAAAACTTCCTGTTAGAACCATACGACAATGAACCAATGACCTAGAGAGGTAGTGGGCTCTCCGACACTGGAGTCCTTCAAGAGGCAGCTGGACAGCCATCTGTTGGGAATGCTTTGGTTTGGATTCCTGCATTGAGCAGGGGGTTGGACTTGATGGCCTTGTTGAGAGATACAAGACAAGACATCAGGAAATGTCTGTATATCAGTACTGTTACCAGGCCAGATGTGCCGGAAAACCAGCTCGCCAACCAAGAAGGACTGGGAAGCAATAAGTAGAGTGGCGAGATATCAAAAGGGCACTACAACCATGAAACTGAAGCTAGCAGCTACCAGAGATCCCAAAGTAATGGGATATGCAAAGGACTACTCAAGGTGGAGCATTGTCCAACAGAAGACATGACCGCAGACGCTCTCACGAAGGCGCACATTGCAAGCTGTGAGACAAGATGAACCTCGCGGGCTGAACCAAACACTCGTTGAGAAGGGGTGTTGGAAGTGGGGCCAGAGCAACTCCTGTTTTGTTCTTTTGTTTGTGTTCCAGAAGGGAGATAGAGTTAGGGTCCACCAGATGGAGAGGCTTGACCACCTTTTTACCTGTGCTGCTCTGACTGACTTCCTTCCGTCACAGACTGATATGTCTTAGGGAAGCCTATCCGCCCCTCCTCCTTTTGCCCTTTCCTTCTCTTCTGTTCTTCAACTGTCCAAGAGAGAGGAGATACCTTTGTCTCTGCTCTCTCCCTCCTGAGCCATGAGGGCAACTCCCATGTCTGGGCGTTACACCTCCAACTTAGTTTATTCATTTTATTATTTATTATTTTATTTATATCCCACCCTTCCTCCCAGCAGGAGCCCAGGGCGGCAAACAGAAGTGCTAAAAACACTATAAAACATCATAAAAACAGACCTTAAAATACATTAAAACAAAACAACGTTAAAACATTTTAAAAAAAGCTTTAAAAACATCTTTAAAAAGGGTTAAAACATATTATTAAAAAAACACATATTAACAAGCAATTGATTTGATTTGGATTCCTGCATTGAGCAGGGGGTTGGACTTGATGACCTTATAGGACCCTTCCAACTCTACTATCTTATGATTCTATTATTCTAATTCCAACACTGACACAGACTGGGATAGGTCTCTACTCAAAAGGCTTGCTGAAAGAGGAAAGTCTTCATAAGTTGCCGAAAAGACAGCGGAGATGGCGCCTACCAAATAGTTCCAAACAAACCAGCAATCAGGGAGAATAGCTCTAAAGAGAAAAAGGGCTATTAGGCCATTAAAATGTTATGAACCTTTATAGCTTTACAAAAGAATATATTTTGCTTATTATTTATGTATATTTGAATTCCCCATTAGCGATACATGTACGTATATATAAAATTCCCCATCATCTTTTCTTATTTTACTAAGTCTCATGTCTCAGTGATCTCAATGCAGGGTAAAAGCCTGCCACTTAGCTAAACGCACACACGGGCACACACGCAGCTCAGACGATTGAGGATCTCTGCTAACATTCATACAAATTTACATAACAGTCCTGGCGCAGGGAAGGAGGGAGGCACTCTGCACACGCCCAGAGGCTCCCCTGTCCTCCTGCAGCAGCCTCGGCTCCGGAAGTAGCGGCAGGGGGAGCCCCTTCCTTCCTTCCGGCGCTCAGGTCGACTCGGAGCCACCCTTCCCTTCCCCTCCTCCACCGGCGAAAGCGAAAGTGGAAGCGGAGCCGCCGCCAAGGACGAACCAGCCGTCGGTCGCCGCTGGTAGCGCCGCTTCCTCGCTCGCTCGCTCGCGGTTTCCCTGTGCATGGCGTCCGCGCCTGACCCCCTCCGGGGCGAGGGACCCCTCCTCCTCCTCCTCCTGGGTAAGTAGAGGCAGGACGCCTGGGTTCCCCTTGCGAGGGGGGGGTTGGGAACCCGCCGCGGTTGAAGGGAGGCGACTAAGTGGATGGAGAGATAGGCCAGCGCCCCCCCCCCGGTTTTCTGAAAGTGAGAGGGACGGAGGGAGGGCAAGAGCGCCCCGTTTGTTTTTATTATTCTCTCCCCTGCCGCTGCTGCAGGGCAGACAGGAATTCAACAGGTTGAGCTGTCATGCACCTGCCCACCGCGCCGGAAGAGGAAGGGGTTGAGAAAGCGTCTCCAGCTGAATGTCTGCCTGTCTCATGGGAGCCCCGATAGAAATGGGGGGACAAGATGTGGGGCGGCGTGACCAGTATCGGGAGGGAGGAAAGCACCTGGACACCTGGGTTCCCAGCGGGAGGGGGAGGGGGTTTCTCCCCGGGGGATTCCCTTCGCTTTCCGGCCGTGCCGGGCAGAGTCCTCCTCCTGCTCCGCCCTCGCCCCGGTCCCAGCTCAGGGCTGCTGCTGCGGCTGAGGCCTGCTGCCGAAGGGGCGTCATCTCGCCCCCGGCTGCTCCTCCCGGAGCCTTCACTTTCCGCTTCGGTTCCTTCCTCCCTCCCTTCTGGCTATTGCCAATTTACTGGTTTTTCTTTAAATCTAGTGTTTTTAGGCGCACCCGGGGTGAATTTTCCTGGCTAGTGGAAAATCTAGTGGATGTCAAATATGGTTAGAATCTGGCACTTTTTACAAATACTTCAATTTCATTACTTTTCCCTTTGTCATGTATTTCAGGAAACTGTCTAGCCAAAATCTAACCTTTTAAAAAAATTTCTACTTTCAGACATTTTTCTTGTATTTTCATTGTTGGCATTTCTGTCTCAAAAGTGCTTCTTGACTATTGTTCCTTTCTGCTGTAAGTCATGGCCAGTTGGCTACCCCTTTGAATGAAAGGAGACCAGAGTAATGTGCCCAGTACTACTCACTGAGCCAGGGAGGGACGGGAGGATGTTGAAGTTCAGGTCCTCTGGCATGCTTGTTCTTTAAAGGGTTAAGGAGGTTCTTGCCAATTGGCTGAGAAGGAAAATGTGCAGGCCATATTGTTAGAAGTGGGGCAAGAGCAGCTCCTGTTTTGTTCTTTTGTTTGTGCTCCAGAAGGAAGATAGAGCTAGGGTCCTCCAAATAGCTAGGCTTGTTTACCTTTTACCTGTGATGCTCTGACTGACTTCCTTCTGTTTAGGGAAGCTTACCTGCCCCTCCTCCTTCCGCCCTTTCCATTCCTTTGTCCTCCGGCTGTCCAGGAGAGAGGAGACATCCCTTTGTCTCTCTCTCTCTCCAAGCATGAGGCTAACCCCTGCACCAAGCCATTATGCCTCCAACTTAGCTAGTTAGTTAGAACTTTTCTATCTACTATGTATTTCTATAAAGTAGCTTTTAAGAACATAAGAACATAAGAAGAGCCTGCTGAATCAGGCCAGTGGCCCATCTAGTCCAGCATCCTGTTCTCACAGTGGCCAACCAGGTGCCTGGGGGAAGCCCGCAGGCAGGACCCGAGTGCAAGAACACTCTCCCCTCCTGAGGCTTCCGGCAACTGGTTTTCAGAAGCATGCTGCCTCTGACTAGGGTGGCAGAGCACAGCCATCATGGTTAGTAGCCATTGATAGCCCTGTCCTCCATGAATTGGTCTAATCTTCTTTTAAAGCTATCCAAGCTGGTGGCCATTACTGCATCTTGTGGGAGCAAATTCCATAGTTTAACTATACGCTGAGTCAAGAAGTACTTCCTTTTGTCTGTCCTGAATATGCATAATTTTACACTTGTTTATATTGAATTGCATTTGCCATTTTTCTGCCCATTCAATCAGTTTAGAGAGGTCTTTTTGGAGCTCTTCGCAATCCCTTTTTGTTTTAACAACCCTGAACAATTTAGTGTCATCAGCAAACTTGGACCTCTCCTCTTATTCCATGACTGCTAAGCTTCCTTAGAAGTCTTTGGTGAGGTACCTTGTCAAACGCTTTTTGAAAGTCTAAGTACACTATGTCCACTGGATCACCTCTATCTATATGCTTGTTCACACTCTCAAAGAATTCTAATAGGTTACTGAGACAGGACTTTCCCTTGCAGAAGCCATGCTGGCTCTGCTTCAGCAAGGCTTGTTCTTCTATGTGCTTAGTTAATCTAGCTTTAATTATACTTTCTACCAGTTTTCCAGGGAAAGAAGTTAAGCTAACTGGCCTGTAATTTCCGGGATCCCCTCTGGATCCCTTTTTGAAGATTGGCGTTACATTTGCCACTTTCCAGTCCTCAGGCACGGAGGAGGACCCAAGGGACAAGTTACATATTTTAGTTAGCAGATCAGCAGTTTCACCTTTGAGTTCTTTGAGAACTCTCGGGTGGATGCCATCCGGGCCCGGTGATTTGTCAGTTTTTATATTGTCCATTAAGCCTAGAACTTCCTCTCTCGTTACCACTATTTGTCTCAGTTCCTCAGAATCCCTTCCTGCAAATGTTAGTTCAGGTTCAGGGATCTGCCCTATATCTTCCACTGTGAAGACAGATGCAAAGAATTCATTTAGCTTCTCTGCAATCTCCTTATCGTTCTTTTGTACACCTTTGACTCCCTTATCATCCAAGGGTCCAATTGTCTCCCTAGATGGTCTCCTGCTTTGAATGTATTTATAGAATTTTTTGTTGTTGGTTTTTATGTTCTTAGCAATGTGCTCCTCAAATTCTTTTTTAGCATCCCTTATTGTCTTCTTGCATTTCTTTTGCCAGTTTGTGTTCTTTTTTATTTTCTTCATTCAGACAAGACTGACTGGTCTAGGGCCATAGTCATTTAGAATATCTAGAAATTTTGCTTCTTTGTCATGACTGGAACACATATGCGGCCAGGCTATGTCTGGGTAGTTGAAGTCACCCATTACTACCACATTTCCTAGTTTGGATGCTTCCTCAATTTCATATCTCATCTCAAGGTCTCCCTGAGCATTTTGATCAGGGGGACGATACATCGTTCCCAGAATTAAATCCCTCCTGGGGCATGGTATCACCACCCACAACGATTCTGTGGAGGAGTCTGCCTCTTTTGGGGTTTCGAGCTTGTTGGATTCAATGCCTTCTTTCACGTATAGAGCGACTCCGCCACCAATACGTCCTTCCCTGTCCTTCCGATATAGTTTATATCCAGGGATAACCGTATCCCACTGGTTTTCTCCATTCCACCAGGTCTCCGTTATGCTCACTATATCAATGCTCTCCTCTAAGACCAAGCACTCCAGTTCTCCCATCTTGGTTCGGAGGCTCCTAGCATTAGCGTACAGGCACTTGTAAGCAGTGTCTCTCTTCAAGTGTCTTTGGCACTTGTGGTTTGGCCTGTGGTCATTTTGCTCTTCTGAATTTATATCCTGTGCCCCTGCTCTCACAATGCCTACTTCTAGGCCTACCCCTTTTAAATTTTCATCATTTGTTTGGTTTTTATCCCAGGGGGGAGGTTTACTCTGAACCGGACCTTCCTCAGCTCCTGTCAGGTTTCCCCCCTCAGTCAGTTTAAAAGCTGCTCTGCCACCTTTTTAATTTTAAGTGCCAGCAGTCTGGTTCCATTCCGGTTCAAGTGGAGCCCGTCCCTTTTGTACAGGCCCGGCTTGTCCCAAAATGTTCCCCAGTGCCTAACAAATCCAAACCCTTCCACCCGACACCATCGTCTCATCCACGCATTGAGACTGCAAAGCTGTGCCTGGCTGGCTGGTCCTGCACGTGGAACCGGTAGCATTTCAGAGAAAGCCACCTTGGAGGTCCTGGCTTTCAGCATCCTACCTAGCAACCTAAATTTTGCTTCCAGGACCTCACGGCTGCATTTCCCCATGTCGTTGGTGCCAACGTGCACCACAACCACTGACTCCTCCCCAGCACTGTCTACCAAACTATCTAAAACTATCTATTTTACTAAGTCTCAAGTTTCAGTGATGCTGATGCAGGGTAATAGCCTGCTTTCTTAGGCAAATGCACGCACACGCTGGCACACTCGCATTTCAACATCTGCTGTTACTCTCTGCTGTTGTGGTGCTGCTTTTAAACGAAATTAAGGAACACAACTACACACAGCGCAACAAGGGTTATGGGCGCAGCAAACTAAGTTGAATGCAAGTTGTAGCTGAAGCTAAAGGTGCTTGCCTGTAATTCACAGGGAGACTTTAAGTTAGGAAGAAAAGCAGAACAGAGATAGAAAAGATGACTGAAGTAACTTTGCTGGAGAGACGCATTCCAAAGCTGGAAAAGGATAACTTTGAATTATGGGACCTGAGATTTAAAGTGCTCCTGGAAGGAGAAGGGCTGGAAGGAGCCCTGACTGATCCTGAACCCTCGGCTGAGGATGCAAATGCAAGGGCTGCATGGACACATAAGAACACAAAAGTAAAAGCTCTACTTATATCTGCTCTATCAGACCAAGCACTGAATCTGTGCACAGGCTGCAACAGCATTAGACAGATGTATGAAAAGTTGCAAGAAGTCTATAATGAGAAAACAAGAGCCATATTTTATATTTGTACAAAGAGTTGTTTTTGAAAGAAACTAATGAAAGAGGAAGCCTGAGTAAATACATAGAAAAGTTTTAACAACTTTTAGCAAGATTGGAAAGATGTGGCAGAGTACTTGATGAAGAATTAAAGAAAGGATTGCTTTTAAGCTCTCTTAATCAGGATCATAAATTAGTTTGCTGTGTACTAGAGAATTCTGAACAAAGCCTGAATCAGATCAGGGAAAATAAGGAAATGCAGGCTGTCTCTGAGCAAGCAAACCTTGCTAGAAGCAGACATGAAAGGGACAAAAGAATTCATCTCTGCCCGAATCCACAAAAGAGTCAAGACAGGCGGGATCTGTGTTTCAAATGTGGCTCTGCAAAACATTTTCAAAGAAATTGTGATAGGGGGCAGACGAGACCAAAGGCTGAGTTTAAACAGAAGCCTGACTTCGAAAGGGAAGCCCCCAGGCAAATACCAGATAAACAAAGGCAAAGAAACCCATGAACAGAGGATTTTAGCTATGTGTCGTATCCAAGCAAAAATGGAAATGGAATGCTCTCAAGTTGATCCCGACTTATGCTGACCCTTTGAATAGGGATTTCATGGTAAGTAGTATTCAGAGGGGGTTTACCATTGCCTTCCTCTGAGGCTAGTGCTCCCCAGCTGGCTAGAGCCTGCTCAGTTTGCCACAGCTGCACAAGCCAGTCCCTTCCTTGTCCGCAACTGCCAGCTGGGGGGCAACTGGGCTCCTTGGGACTATGTAGCTTGCTCATGGCTGCACAAGTGGCAGGGCACGTAACTCTTGAGCCACTCACTGTGGGGTGATCTTTAGCTGGCCCTTGACACCCAGGAGACACGAGCAGGGATTTGAACTCGCAGACTCTGGACTCCCGGCCCGGCTCTCCTCCCCACTGTGCTATACCAGCTCTCTATCCAAGCAAGAGTGACTGTAAAAGCAGATTTTTAACTGACTCAGGATCGACCTCACATGTAATAAAGGACAGAAGCCTGTTTACAAATTTTGAAAGTCACAGGCAAAAAGATACTGACAGCATCTGGAGAGGAAATTTTCTCTCAAGGAAAAGGGACAGTGAAATTATTATGTAAAGTGTCTGATGGACAGACATCGGTGGAACTGAAGGAATGTTTATATGTTCCTGCGTTTCAGGACAATCTAATCAGTGTTACCAGAATATTAAAATTTGGAGGTGAATTCCATATGAATGCAGAATTTTGCCATGTTCTAAGTAAAGGAGTAATAAGTTGCACTGCAAAAGTGAAAAATGGACTTTTAATTCTTGAATGCTCTGAAGCTATGCATGCAAATGTGGTCAAGGAAACCAATGATTCTCAGTGCTTACATACTTGGCATAGAAGAATGGGACATGCTGGTTTTGCCAGAGTTACTGCTCTAGAGAAAGAGAGTCTGGCAAGAGGCATTAAAATGAGACAGTGCAATTGTACACAGACTTGCAAGTGCTGTATTAAAACTAAAAGTGTGAAGCCAAAATTCCTAAGAAAAGTGAGAGGAAAACCAAAAAGCCACTAGAGCTAATTCACACAGATCTTTGTGGGCCAATAAAAGTGCCCTCCCAAGGTGGAAACGTATACAGGCTGACTTTTATAGATGACTACTCCAAGTATACTACCATGTATCTAATAAAGGAGAAAAGTCAAGTACTTCAAAAACTGAAGGACTATGTTAGGATTGTGTCCAACAAATTTGGCAGAAAGCCACAGATCATAAGATCTGACCATGCAAAGGAATATGTGTCTGGGGCTATGCAAGACTTTCTCCATGAGAAAGGCATAGAGCACCAAACTACAGTTGTGTCCAACCCAGAACAAACTGGGGTTGCAGCACACATGAACTGGACTCTTGGACAAATGATTAATTCCTCGTTGGAAGATGCGCAGTTACCAAAGGAGTACTGGGGAGAAGCTGCAGTTACTGCCACCTACCTGCAGAACCGACTTCCTGCATCTGCAACCAACAAAACACAATTTGAACTGTGGCATGACAGGACACCAAGCATGTCACACCTTCATGTATTCGGGTGCAAGGCCTTTGTGCACATCCCAAAGGACGTCTCCAGTCTCAGTGATGCTGATGCAGGGTAAAAGTCTGCTTTCTTAGGCAAACGCACACACATGCTGGCACACTCGCATTTCAACATCTACTGTTACTCTCTGCTGCTGTGGTGCTGCTTTTAAACGGAATTAAAGAACACAACTACACACAGCGCAACACATATTCTATCCAATCAAAGTGTGATGTAGCCTAAGCACCACCAATTCCTCCTCACAACCACAGCCGGCTCCCACAGACTTGGGCAGAGGAGACAAGATAATTAGAAACTATAAGCCTCAGAAATAAATGGCATGAGCATGCACTGAGTGCACCTGCCTCACCAATGAGGCACTCCTGTTTGTGTTTAAGAAGGAGATTCCATAACTGGCATCCTTTGTATAAAGGGTACATCTTATCATCATCACAGCAGCAGAGCCGGCTGGATCAGACAAAGGCCTGCCTAGTCTAACATCCTGTCCTCACAGTAGCCAACCAAACATGCACACAGTATTTTTTAAACCTAAAGAAACAGGAATGCAGAAAGGCCATACTTCTCTCAGATCTCAATCTGAGAGCTGCCCTCCCCACACCAATGGTTGCTAGTACTTTTAAAATTGATTGTCCACCTTGTTAAGCAATTCCTCATAATAGCGTTTGACCATAATGCAAAAATGTTACTAAACGCATTGTCTTGTGGGTTAAGGTCAGATTTTGGTGGATTTTGTGTGTTTGGGGAAATCTTGCTGGCAAGACTGCTTCTTCTTCTAGGAGCGGCGCTGAGTGCTTCTCTTCCTCCTAAGGGTGCCCTGGCAACAGCCAGGCTGGGCTGCTGGTTCGTGGAGGAGGCTGCAGGCGGAGGGTCGGTGATGCCCAGCGCCCTGAGTCAGCGCCGGGCGCTGCTGCTCCTGGTGCCACCGGGTGGGCGGATGGAAGAAGCGGCCCTGGAAGCTGAGCTGCTGCCTCCAGAGGTAGAGCCCGGCCTTGCCTTCCAGATCCTGGGTATGACACTGCCAGACCTCTGGCCCCCAACCCCCTCCCCACTCTCACCCTCAGCAACGCCAGCCCCATGTGAGGGGACCCCCCCTTCCTGTTTCTGTTTCCACATTGCTTTGCAGCTGGGCTGGATTCGACCTCAGAACAGTGTCATCACACTTAAATTGGGCATCATCATCATCATCACTCTGACCCCCATTTTACAGTCTGTGGGGGTGGGGAGACCTCCCAGAGCCCAACCCCAGGTGGCTGTGGCGGATGTGGGACTTCGCAGCCCGGGGATTAATTGAGTTAGTTAATAAAACCTCCTTTATTAGCCTCTTTTCCAGCACTTGTACTGTAAGGAATAAGACAAAACAAAATTATCACCTGGATCCCGGATAAGGGTGACTTCTCCGCATAGCAGGCCTTTGCAGCCTTTTTTTTTACTAGCCAGTCACCTTCGTGATGAACTATATATTTTTATTTTTTTAAATGGTGCTTTATAGAATAGTAGAGTTGGAAGGGGCCTACAAGGCCATGGAGTCCAACCCCTGCGCAATGCAGGAATCCAAATCATTCCCTGCAGATGGCTGTCCAGCTGCCTCTTGAAGGCCTCCTGTGTCGGAGAGCCCACTACCTAGCAGTGTACACCACCTTGAAATTTTATGATAGGGTGGTACAGAAATACTTCTATAAATAAAATAAAATATCATTATGGCCAAACCACTTCAAAAATATGTATTTTCAAAAAATGTTTTAATTCTTATGAGCTGACTTGTTTAAGCTTTCATTGTATAAATTCTAAATAACTGTGTAGACCAGTGTCAAAAACACAGGATTCACCCAAGGCCGCATTTTGTTTGAAGGTTAAGGAAAGGTGTGTGGTTGAGGAGGGCAGATGAGGGTGTTGCGGGCGTGTGTGTGAAATTGTGGCCATTTATGGGCAGGGACAGTAACTTATGGAGGGCTGAACATTTTCCATAATGGTAATCCCCTTCCCCCAAAAAACCCTGTGTAAAATCTCCATTTGTACAAATGCAGTTTTGTAAAAATGAATTAGTACCAAGGAACAGCGGTAGAGATAATCAATTACCATAATTGTAATTAATATTTTTCAGGTGACTGGTCCTAGGAACTGTGCATGCATGCATATTATTAAATATCAAGGCCCTTTGTATTCAGATTCTGGCTCTTAGAAGCATCTGAGTTTAGCTGGGTGTGTGTGCGTGAACCCTCCTTTAGCCGCCCACCTGCCCTGAAGTCCCTTGCCCTGAGACTCTGGGCTGGAGATGCTGGCCCTGAGCCCAGTGTTTGCCCTCACCATGGGAGCTGGGGAGATAGGCTGGTGGCCAGCAGCCCTGAGAGTCTCAGCTCACATAGGAAGGGAAAGCAGCCGAGAGGCAGCCTGGGAACCTGGAGGTCTGTCCTCTTGTCTCTTACCACCCCTGCAAAGCCCACCCAGCTGCATTTGCATCTCTGCATGGCCAACACTTCTAGTATGTTAGGCTTCCAGTACATTAATTTCCCCCGCTTAAAATCTAAGCAGGCGTAAGGGAATTAGATATGGTATTCTGTTATCACCTCTTGAAATATTTACAAGAGTTAAAAAGAACTCCAAGTAAAGCTCTGAGTTTGTTTAAAAACGGAACATTTTAAATCACTGGATTAAACTACTGGATTCTTAACATTTCTACTCTGATACTTTTGGCTAAGGGAACATAGCAGTCAAATTAATTTTGCACCGTTTAGGTTTTTTGTTTACTAAATATGCCGCTTATGGTAATTCAGATGCCAGTTGGGTACTGAGGCTGCTATCCATGTCTACTCAGAAGTAGGCTCCATTGGATTCGATGGGACTTACTCCCGGGTAAGTGGTATTGGATCGCAGCCTTGTTCCGTTTCCCCCCTTTTTCCTGGGCCCTGGATTTCCCTTTGGTGGACCGTGAATGGGAGGGGGGCGGTGGGGCTGGACTCTAGGCAGGCTGGGCAAATCAGGGTTGCCCCTCCGCTATTCACGTCTCTCTCTCTCCTTGTCCCGTGCAGACCCCTCTGGGACTCTCTGGGGCGGGCGAGACCCCGCCGGCCCTCCCCTCTGGTGGCAGGGGGCGGAGGGGGCCAGCGGCGACCCCCCAGGCTCCTCCTGCGAGATCAACGCCTACACGCCGCAAGAGGCCCACGTCGCCTGGGCGGCAGGGCTGGTGGGCGAGAGGGGCTGCCCCCGCGCGCTGGAGAGAGGCAAGTGGCTCATTGCCAGCGTCCAGGCGCCCCGAGGGGACTTCGGGGTCAGCAGCGTCCTGCACGCGGAGGAGGAGCAGCCGTCGCCGGGCAGATGGGAGGCGGCGGGCGGCGGCGTCACCACGGCAGCAGGTACCCCCTGCCCCTTTCCCGGCGGGCGGCAGCCACGAGGGGGGCGTCGCGGGGCCCCGAGGTGGCCTCCGTACAGCAGGAGAAGCCGCGCGCGGTGCCGGGACTGGCGCCCTGCGGCAGGGAGACCCTCTCCCCATCCGACTTCCCTTGCTTGGTGCCTGTAACTAAAGGGGGCGTATCATTCGCAAAAACCCTTTCCGCTTCGTGTATTTCACTTGCTTGGAGGGCTGGGCGGTGGGTTCTGGGGGGCATCACAGACTCATGGAAGCTCGCCCGATTCAAATGGGGGCCACCAGCCTAGAGGCGCCGCTGGCCCAGGAAGCCCCCTGGCCCAGAGTTCACGGGAGGGGGCGGGTTTGCGGGCCAGACGGGAGGGTCGCGTGGATACTGACTCCTCTCCTCTCGCCCCGTTTGGCCAGCCGTCCTGTCCGTCTTCACGCGGACCCCCCGGGTTGGGTCGCGGCTGGGCCAGGCGGCGCTGCTGGACTGCGGCTTCTCGGCGCCGGCGGGGACGGCCTTCTCGGTGGAGTGGCGGCACCAGTACCGCGGCGCCGGGCGGGTGGTGCTGGCCTACGAGGGCGCGGCCCGGCGCGTCTGGGTGGCCGAGGAAGGCGCGGGGCTCTTCGTGGACACGGAGGGCGGCGGCGGCAACGTCTCGCTGCGCCTGGAGAGCGTGGCCGTCCGCCACGAGGGCACCTACATCTGCACAGTCTACCTGCCCCACCTGCACGCCCAGCAGGCCCTCGAGCTGAAGGTGGTGGGTGAGTGAAGGGGGAGGGGCACCGGGGTCTCCTCCCGGGAGTTACTGCAGGTCTAGCGGCGCTGGGTTTCCTTGGGGAGGGAGGCAGGCAGCGGAGGCCAACAGCCGGGACCCCAGGTCGGGGGAAACATCTCCCCCCCTCACGCTCCCTAGAAAGAGAGAGGGAAAGGGACGCCCAAGGGTCACGCCTAGGCCCATCCCCAACTCTCCCTTCCTTGATCGCTGTCCACTGTTGGAGGCAGGAGGCCAGTCTCTGGGAATCACCAGCGGGGAGGGAGGGCTGCTCTTGCGAGGTGGCCACTGCCGGAACAGACGCCTGCCCTTCCTTCTCCCCTCCCCGCTGGTAGGAGCCGTTCACAGTCGTTAATGCCCCAAGAGACTTTTGCAAGAGACCAGCCGTGCCAGGCCCTGTGGAGAAACAGGTGCGCTGCTGGGTATCACAATCCAAAGTGCAGGAGAGACCCCCCCTCCCCGCCCATGAAGGTAGCCTAAACAGGCTGTTCACCCCTGATCTGCCTCGTCAGGTTTAGATTATCTCTCCAAGCTGTGGCCCTGGAGGTTCATTCAGGTGGTCTGCAGCCATTCAGATGTCCTATCAAATACTCACGTTGATTTTAATTGCATTTTTATTCCTGCTTTTATTTCTTACATTTTATTGCAATTTTGAATTCTGTGGAACACAGATTATAACACAATATGTAAGAAAAAAAGAAGCAATTAAAATACATTTAAAAATCATAGTGCAGGGCCTAGCATGGGGGGGGAGTTGGGAAACTACACATCTAAGGAATAAGATTTATGCACATGAAATGTCCACTGCCTGCCTCTTCCCCCAAAGGAAGCCGTGTTGCCCATGGAGAACTGTGGGGCTCTTTGGGGTTGAGTGGGCTGTTCCTAGTAAGGCGGGGTGGGGAGGTTCTTTCTTTCAGTAGGACAGGAATGTTCTGACATGTTTGCTGTCATTCCTCTGTGGCAGCCTTTCCCAGCCTGGTGCTCTCCACAGGGTTCGGGCAACAACTCCCATCACCCCCGGGCAGCCTGTCCCTGACGGCAGTTTTCATCCCAGACCTTTCGAGAGCGCCTGGATGCAAAAAGGCTGCTACATGGTGTTTGTACTGAATACAATCTTTTGAAAACTATTCCAGCAACAACTCCTGACTTTTTTGGGTTGTTGTAGATTGTGGACATAGTTTTAATTAACATTTTATAGACAATGATTAGTCATCTTAATTCTTTATTTATGGAAAGGAGGGTTATAAAGGCAGTGGGGTGGGGTGCACATTTGTTTTGTCAAACATCCTCCCTCCCTCTGCCCCCCAGAGCCACCCAAGGTGACTCTCCGCCCGAACCCACTCTCTGTGCCCCCGAGCGCCCACGCTGAGCTGGCCTGTGAGATCTCCGGCTTTTACCCTCTGGGTGTGTCTGTGAACTGGAAGCGGCAAAGCACCGGCTCCCCCCAGGATGCCATTGTGGAGACCACCTGGGATTCAGGGCACCGGCAGTCCCCAGATGGCACGTTCAGCTTCACCAGCTTCACCCGCCTGGTGGCCGTCCAGCCCGAAGACCACGGCGCCTCCTACAGCTGCCACGTGGCTCATGTCGGGCTGGGAGATGCCACTTTGAAGAAGACTGTGAGGCTCCGCGTGGCAGGTGGGTGTGGGGGAGGGTTGCCAGAATTGCTGGTTGTTGGGGACACCTCAGTGAGCATAAAACAGCTTGGGGTCCTGGGCTCAGTAAGAAAGGCGTGCTTGGTTTGGACAGGTGTGTGGCATCACCTCCCTTCTCTTGCTTGCACCTGCCCCTCCCCCGTCCCCCTCCAGGGTCACTCGGTCCCTCCGCAGAGGATGCGATCTGCATGTTCCTCATCGCCATCGCCCTGTTTGGGATCCTTCAGGCCTTGTTTGGACGTGGTAAGTGTTGGAAGTGGAGCAAGAGCAACTCTTGTTTTGCTCTTTTGTTTATGTTCCAGAAGGGGGATAGAGCAGAGCTTGGAAAAGTTACTTTTTTGAAGTACAACTCCCATCAGCCCCAGCCAGCATGGTCACTGGATTGGGCTGGTGGGAGTTCTAGTTCAAAAAAGTAACTTTTCCAAGCTATGAGATAGAGTTAGGATCCTCCAGATAGATAGGCTTTGTTTACCTTTTACCTGTGCTGCTCTGACTGACTTCCTTCCCTCGCTAGACTGTGACGTCTTTAGGGAAGCTTACCTGCCCTTCCTCCTTCCGCCCTTTCCACTTCCTTCCTTCTCCAACTGTCCGGGAGAAAGGAGACTCCCTTTGTCTCTCTCTCTCTCCTAAGCGTGGGGCTAACTCCCACACCTGGGCGTTATGCCTCCAACTTAGCTAGTTAGAACTAGGTTTGCCTTTCTGTCTTCTATGTATTTAAGAACATAAGAACATAAGAAGAGCCTGCTGGATCAGGCCAGTGGCCCATCTAGTCCAGCATCCTGTTCTCACAGTGGCCAACCAGGTGCCTGGGGGAAGCCCGCAAGCAGGACCCGAGTGCAAGAACACTCTCCGCTCCTGAGGCTTCCGGCAACTGGTTTTCAGAAGCATGCTGCCTCTGACTAGGGTGGCAGAGCACAGCCATCATGGCTAGTAGCCATTGATAGCCCTGTCCTCCATGAATTTGTCTAATCTTCTTTTAAAGCCATCCAAGCTGGTGGCCATTACTGCATCTTGTGGGAGCAAATTCCATAGTTTAACTATGCGCTGAGTAAAGAAGTACTTCCTTTTGTCTGTCCTGAATCTTCCAACATTCAGCTTCTTTGAATGTCCACGAGTTCTAGTATTATGAGAGAGGGAGAAGAACTTTTCTCTATCCACTTTCTCAATGCCATGCATAATTTTATACACTTCTATCATGTCTCCTCTGACCCGCCTTTTCTCTAAACTAAAAAGCCCCAAATGCTGCAACCTTTCCTCGTAAGGGAGTCGCTCCATCCCCTTGATCATTCTGGTTGCCCTCTTCTGAACCTTTTCCAACTCCATAATATCCTTTTTGAGATGAGGCGACCAGAACTGTACACAGTATTCCAAATGCGGCCGCACCATAGATTTATACAACGGCATTATGATATCGGCTGTTTTATTTTCAATACCTTTCCTAATTATCGCTAGCATGGAATTTGCCTTTTTCACAGCTGCCGCACACTGGGTCGACATTTTCATCGTGCTGTTCACTACAACCCCGAGGTCTCTCTCCTGGTCGGTCACCGCCAGTTCAGACCCCATGAGCGTATATGTGAAATTAAGATTTTTTGCTCCAATATGCATAATTTTACACTTGTTTATATTGAATTGCATTTGCCATTTTTCTGCCCATTCACTCAGTTTGGAGAGGTCTTTTTGGAGCTCTTCGCAATCCCTTTTTGTTTTAACAACCCTGAACAATTTAGTGTCATCAGCAAACTTGGCCACTTCACTGCTCACTCCTAATTCTAGGTCATTAATGAACAAGTTGAAAAGTACAGGTCCCAATACCGATCCTTGAGGGACTCCACTTTCTACAGCCCTCCATTGGGAGAACTGTCCGTTTATTCCTACTCTCTGCTTTCTGCTTCTTAACCAATTTCTTATCCACAAGAGGACCTCTCCTCTTATTCCATGACTGCTAAGCTTCCTCAGAAGCCTTTGGTGAGGTACCTTGTCAAACGCTTTTTGAAAGTCTAAGTACACTATGTCCACTGGATCACCTCTATCTATATGCTTGTTGACACTCTCAAAGAATTCTAATAGGTTACTGAGACAGGACTTTCCCTTGCAGAAGCCATGCTGGCTCTGCTTCAGCAAGGCTTGTTCTTCTTTTTTTATTATTTTTTTTAATAATTTTTTTTATTCTAATTTTTTCAAAAGACAAACAAAACAAAGTCAAAAAACATAACAATACAACAAAAAAATAAAAATAAAATAGTTGACTTCCGATTTGTCGCAGATCAGCTATAAGTATATAATATACATCAAACCTGTCCCTTAATGTATACATACAGAATCACTTTTCTCCATAGGCTGTCTTAATCGTCAAATCCCAATATCATCATTTTATTTTGATCTTTCAACAAAAAGTCTAAGAGAGGATTCCATTCCTTAAGAAATGTATCTGTCGATTTTTCTCTAAGTAAACATGTTAATTTATCCGTCTCTACTAAGTCCATTAATTTCAATAGCCATTCTTCCGTTGTTGGTGTTGATTCCATTTTCCACTTTTGTGCATATAATAATCTTGCTGCCGTGATCATATATAATATTATTCTTCCATATTTCTTTTCTATTTGTTTATCCATAAAACCCAATAAAAAAAATTCTGGTTTTGACTGAATATTTATCTTTAGAAGGCTTGTTCTTCTATGTGCTTAGTTAATCTAGCTTTAATAATACTTTCTACCAGTTTTCCAGGGACAGAAGTTAAGCCAACTGGCCTGTAATTTCCAGGATCCCCTTTGGATCCCTTTTTGAAGATTGGTGTTACATTTGCCACTTTCCAGTCCTCAGGCACGGAGGAGGACCCAAGGGACAAGTTACATATTTTAGTTAGCAGATCAGCAATTTCACCTTTGAGTTCTTTGAGAACTCTCGGGTGGATGCCATCCGGGCCCGGTGATTTGTCAGTTTTTATATTGTCCATTAAGCTTAGAACTTCCTCTCTCGTTACCACTATTTGTCTCAGTTCCTCAGAATCCCTTCCTGCAAATGTTAATTCAGGTTCAGGGATCTGCCCTATATCTTCCACTGTGAAGACAGATGCAAAGAATTCATTTAGCTTCTCTGCAATCTCCTTATCGTTCTTTAGTACACCTTTGACTCCCTTATCATCCAAGGGTCCAATCGTCTCCCTAGATGGTCTCCTGCTTTGAATGTATTTATAGAATTTTTTGTTGTTGGTTTTTATGTTCTTAGCAATGTGCTCCTCAAATTCTTTTTTAGCATCCCTTATTGTCTTCTTGCATTTCTTTTGCCAGAGTTTGTGTTCTTTTTTATTTTCTTCATTCGGACAAGACTTCCATTTTCTGAAGGAAGACTTTTTGCCTCTAAGAGCTTCCTTGACTTTGCTCGTTAACCATGCTGGCATCTTCTTACAACACTTACATCTCGCACCAGGTCCCGGTCCCCACTGAGGATTAAGTCCAGGGTTGCCGTCCCTCTGGTCGGTTCCATGACCATTTATTTATTTCTGTAAATAAAGTAGCTTTTCTTATTTTACTAAGTCTCCAGTCTCCAGTCTCAGTGATGCTGATGCAGAGTAAAAGCCTGCTTTCCTAGGCAAACGCACACAGACGCTGGCACACTCGCATTTCAGCATCTGTTGTTACTCTGCTGCTGTGGTGCTTTAAACTAAATTTAAGCACACAAACACACACAGCAACAGGCAGCCCTCCACTGCTGAGGTAGACTGCGCTTGAACACTGAGGTGCTATTTCGCCATCATGGCTGTCTTTTGCATCTGTTCAGCGTAAGGTGCCTGTCTTCTGCAGACATGACTGCAGACACTCTCACAAAAGGCGTTGGGCAAAGTGAAGACATTGCAAGCTGCGAGACAAGACGAATCTTGTGGACTGAACCAAATACTCGTTGAGAAAGGGTGTTGGAAGTGGGGCAAGAGCAACTCCTGTTTTGTTCTTTTGTTTGTGCTCCAGAGGGGAGATAGGGCTAGGGTCCTCCAGATGGAGAGGCTTGTTTACCTTTACCTGTGATGCTCTGACTGACTTCCTTCTGTCGCTGGACTGTGACGGCTTTAGGGAAGCTTACCTGCCCTTCCTCCTTCCGCCCTTTTCTTTCCTTTGTCCTCCGACTGTCTGGGAGAGAGGAGACATCCCTTTGTCTCTGCTCTGCCCAAGCCATGAGGCTATCCCCTACACCTGGGTGCTACACCTCCAACGTAGTTAGTTAGAACTAGGTTTGCTTTTCTATCTACTATGTATTTCTCTAAATAAAGTAGCTTTTCTTATTTTACTGAGTCTCCAGTCTCAGTGATGCTGATGCAGGGTAAAAGTCTGCTTTCTTAGGCAAATGCACACACATGCTGGCACACTCGCATTTCAACATCCGCTATTACTCTGCTGCTGTGGTGCTGCTTTTAAACGAAATTAAGCAACACAACTACACACAGCGCAACAGTAAGCTGCTCACTCACAAACATATGCCATCTTTTATACACCCCTGAAAAACCTTTACCATTAATATTTTCCCTCTTTTCCCCCCCTTTTCAGCCTTGGAAGAGAAACCCAAATCTGAGGTAAATTCACAAGACTCCCTGCTTAGTTGGGGGAGGGGGGCAGGGTTTTGTCATTCCTCATTTGTTAAGCTAATGTAAGGGGTTGGACTTGATGGCCTTACAGGCCCCTTCCAGCTCTACTATTCTATGATTCTATGTTCATTTTTATGTTGCTTTTTGGTGAAGTACCCCGCTAAAGCAGCAGCCAAAAAAATGCAAATTAATAATGGAAAAGAATATGGTTGGTTCTTCAGCGCCCCCTGCTGTTCACAGGGATCTGGGGGGAGCAGCAGCCCTGGGGAAGAGCCTCTCCCTCCATCTGCTGGAAGGCCCCCCACCACCAGGGAGAGGAGACTTTATCCGGGCTGCGGTGCCTGAGACCTCAAAGCTGGGCTCCATTTCAGGAGTCACCGGAGCAGGACTCTTGGCACACCCTTGCCACGGGCTGCTGACTCCCCAGTCCTTCGCCATTTGAGGGCAGATTCAGACAACTGGAAGCCTCACAGCTGCTAAGTGGCCCTTTCCTGGTTGCCTGAATTCCGCCCCCTCTCCATGATTGATCTCCATCCTTCAGGCTTGCCAAGCGAGGAGGGGCACATTGGGTGGCCAGTCTGCCTTTGACTTGGGGACTTTTTGAGCAGCGTGAGTGGCCTCCATAGGCCTCTTCTGGGAAGCCACACAGAATCTCCACCCCACCCCACCCCACCTCTTCTGCTGTGTTCTCTCATTATTGGGTCAGCATCTCACCTGCTTTTCTTCTGCCTGCAGAAACTGGAGTGACTCTGGAGCAGCTGAGTCCATTTTGGGCCTGGCTTCGGATCCCTGTGACAGTGGGGCAAGGCTGAAAACTGAGTTCAAGCTACAGAACTCCTGGGTCCCTCTGTTGTTGTCTCCACCACCCCCCCAACTTCTGCCACGAATCTCCCAGTGTGACTTGTTACGATATGTGCTCTTGGGAACCTGAGTGTGTGAATTGGCCACCCTCATGTCCCATGAAACACACCTCCTTGAGAGGAGGGGATCTTTTGCTAGGGATAAAACAAGTGCTTTGCCCTGAAATGTGCCTAAATGGTGTATCTATTTAACCCAAGAAATGCAGGTCCAAACCAAAATAAATCAAAGCTTTCTTTTATTGAGAGAAAGAGTAGAAAAGCATTACAGAATTACTTGGGTGCATGGCAGCATTAATCATTAATATCCTAACCCATTCATAACTTTAAACTAAAGAGATCAAAGGACCCTATAAGAGGTGAAAGGTAGGAGATATTACCTCTCCTATGCCCAGAGTGGGCGGTTGAATACAGCTGAAACTATGTGGAAGAGCTCTGGTCCAAAACCAGGAAGGAATCACTTGGTCTCAAGGTTTTGCACCGAGACCCGAGTCTCCCCGGTTCTGTCCCTGCAGTCCTTGATGCGTTCCTTGAGAGCGTCGTACGCGTGTGTGGGAGCTCTGATGTTCCTCCAACCCCCTTCCTCTTTCTTCCCTCTCCACTAGATTCAAGCCTTGTTGTAAAAGACTTTTTCCTCTCTCCCCCTCCTGCCAAGGAAGGGTCTGAAAGTCTGGTGATTGTGTGTGTGTGTGTATCGAAATGTATATTTCTGACCCTGAAAACTAAGGTTCCTAACAAACAATGGGATTCACTGTGGGTGAGGGAAATCTGCCAAAGGAAGAGAGAACCTTTATGCAGAACCTTTATGCAGTTAGTTACTTTTTGTGTCTCAACAAGGGGTTAGCCTTGTTACCCTTTGCACACAACCTCTGGAACGCATCACCAGCCATACCATTAGGTGGGGTGTGTGTGAGAGTGGGGGTGGGAGTTACCGTTCCTGGCCTTGCACCTCCTGGGTTCTACTTGAGCCAAAATGGGGTTAGGCAAGCCATCGTAACACTCCCCCCCGTTGAAAGACATCTGTACATACTTATACAGATGTCCTTTCACATCTCAGACATCACAGTCTTGCCCTCTGGCTCTAATGCTGACTTCCATTCGGTGTAACTGTGCCATTTGGGACAGGATCCATCTCACAAGGGCCATTAAGACAAAGACCAGAATTATTTGAAGCATTAAAATCACCACAATGGGGTGCATTATAAGAGACTGCGCCGTGTGACCAGCTGGGGAAAGAAAGGCCCCTTCCCTGCTTTTGGGGGGCTGCTTAGTTTCATATCACGAGTCTGCAGTGCTGTGCTTTTAGGTAACAGGAGGGCAGGTCTGTACATTACACCCCCCAACTGCCTCCCCCTAACCCACTGAAAGCATTCCTTATCCTGGTTCTTGCGTGGTCCCATGTGACTCTTGGTGAAGCTGTTACTGCTTAAATGGTATATTGGGATCCCCTGAGAGGATTTTGTTCAACCACTCAAGAAGCAAAATGGGCAATGCAGCGGACGAGTGCATTTGTGCCCCAGAAAAGTCAGGGACCCTCATTTGTTAGAAGGGAACCACCCATGTGGGTGGCCAGGAGGTGGTTCAATGGATGGAACATCCGCTTTGCATGCAGAGGCCCTGTTCAGTCCCCATGGCGGTGGCCGCAGGTGAGGCTGGGAGGGACTCCTGCCTGAAAAACCCTGGAGTGTAGCCAGTACTGACCTAGATGGCCCTGATGAGTCTGACTGTTCTGCGGAGGCAGAAGTGGGATGGTGGGTGGGACAGTTGAGGCAACTGGGGGGGGGGTTAGCCTTTCCCCCATTGCTGCAGCACCATCGCCGCCACCTCTTCCTCCACTTGTGGAAGGAAAAACCCAAAACCAATTGATTCAAAGACAGCCAGAAGGACAGTTTATTCAAAGGCAAGACAAACATACACTGAGAGTCTCTCTCTCGAACCATAGACCTACAGGCTTATATAGCTATACATGCATCACATAGAACCTCCTGGCTCTATCCCATACAATGGAGAGGTGCTCAGGGCATGTGTTGAGTGCATGCATTCATCACACTCCCGGGTGGTTCTTTACATGGATCAGGTGTTGCATACTCCTAACCCACTGCTTTAGCTGGAAAATGACTCCAACTTCTAACAGAAAGATTTCACATGTCTCCGTTGCCCACGACGTCCCTTTCCCCCCTGCTAGCTGGCATCTCACAGAACTTCCTGATTGTCCTTTGTGAAGATGGACCTTAAGATGCGATAGAAAGCCTCTCAGCTCTTGTAAGCAGATATAAGCATATTGATTATAGAATCCTCCTTATCAGAAGTCAAAGTTCATTATTCTTTCACATGCTCCGTGTGCATGCGTGTTTCAGCTACCCCAGCACTCCTTCCCATGATGCTACTGGCCACCCCTGGAGCAGAGCAAGGGCTCCCCTAACTCTGGGCTCGCAGACAGTTTCAAGCATGACGAACACCAGGCAAAAATGAGTGGCAACATGATTTTCGTTTCCACCCGAATGCTGTTGGTGGGGGCTCCAAATGTGAGTGGAAGCAGCAGCGCCTGTGTGCGCTTGCGTGCAGGCTCACTTAACCCTCTCCCTGTCGGCTGTTTTGCACAATTGAGAACCTGCGCCCCCCAGTTGCTTTTCTCCCCTTAAGAGAAAAGATACAGTGATTCTGTGTCCCTCCCCCCCCTAAGTATGCAGGAAAGCAGCTCTGGAGGTCCAATTTCAACCTAGCAAGCGACCTATGGGAGGAAGGGTTCTATAAGCATGTTCCCCTTCATCGCCCCACTCAAATTTGGAGCCCTCACAGCAAAGGCCAGGTGATGCATCACATCTAAGGGCTGTCATTCAGTGGGAGAGCCCCTGCGCTGCATGCAGGAGGTCCCAGGTTGAATATCCGATGGTGGCATCTCCAGGTGGTGGTAAGTAAGGAAGAAGGCTGCCTGAAACCCTGGAGAGCTGCTGCCAGTCAGCGTAGACAGCATTGAGCTAGATGGCTGATTTAGCATAAATGGCCTTGAGGTGTGTCTGGACTGTCCCATTAAAGTCAGGGAAGTTGGATCATGGAATATTTATTTTATTTATTTATTTAATTTAATTTATATACCGCCCTAAGCCCAAGGGCTCGCTGGGCGGTGCACATAAAACAGTCAGGAATATATAAATACAATAATACAATAAAATCAAGCCAACAAAGGTAAACAAAAATAATCAAACAGCAGCAAAATACAACAATACATATAATAAAACGCATTAAAATGCCTGGGAATATAAAAAGGTTTTCACCTGGCGCCGAATAGATAGCAGCGTCGGCGCCAGGCGCACCTCATCAGGGAGACCATTCCATAGTTCGGGAGCCACAACTGAAAAGGCCCTATTTCTAGTCACCACCCTCCGAGCTTCTCGATGGGATGGTACTCGGAGGAGGGCCTTAGATGTTGAGCGAAGTGTGGACTTCCGGGAAGGGTGACTTAGCCTGTGCCTGCTTTTGAGACGGGCTCCTGCCTCAAAAGAAGCTTATTCAGATATATCAGTCAGTTTTTTTTTTTTTTTTTTGACTGATTAAACTTCTCCCGGGTAGGGAGAAACGAAGAGATTAACCTCAAAGCCTATTTTTGTTGGGACGACCAGATCTCATTAATTTATGGGACGAGGTCCAGCCGACGAAGGTGGGACGGATTTTCAACAACAAGCTCTATCTGATAAAGCGAACGTTCATCTTATCTTCTAAGAGAGAACGCACTAACAGGCAAGCACCCTTCTTTCTATATTTTTCTTTTACTTGACTTAAATTGTTCCTGTTTAAAAGAGATTTGCCAGATTGATCGGTTTTTGACATCTCACTGGGGAGCCATAACTTCTCTCTGCTACTCACTAATTAATAGCTTATCTCTGTTTTTGTTGCAAAAAGCTGTCCTGGATTTGCATTCTAAAGATATACACAGAAGAGGGATTTCTATTCCAGATTTTTATTTTGAAGAATATTATATTGTCTGAGACTACTCTCTTTTTGGTCTATTTTATTTTGACGAATCTGTTTCCTGACGACCGCCATTAATTGTTTCGATCCTGGGAACTGCATTTTGTTTACTTAAGCATGGAGAGATAAGGCTGTCTGCTCTGTTTATACTGTGATGTCACCAAGTTTGGAGTATTAACCCAATTGTTGCTGAAATAAGAAGTGGTTTTCCTATATTTTTCTTTTAAAATGGCAATTAAGAAAGTGGCTGAGAATCTGGAAATAACTATGTTTCAGAAAATAATGGATGAGATTGAGATAACGAAACAAAACCTGCGACAGGGTTGTAAGGAGCTGAAAATTGAATTGAGTAAAATGAAGCAGGAGATTAAAGATATAGGGGTCCCTGTGAGAGAGGTGACCCTGGAAGGGGTCCCTGTGAGAGAGGAGACCCCGGAGATTGGAACAAACGTGGAACAGGAAAAAGATTTGGAGTCTATGGACTTTAGAAACAAAATCTATTGTTTGGAGACACAGGAGATTAAAGACATAGGGGTCCTTGTGAGAGAGGAGACCCTGGAGACTGGAACAGGGGTCCCTGTGAGAGAGGAGACCCTGGAGACTGGAACAGGGGTCCCTGTGAGAGAGGAGATCCCGGAGATTGGAACAAACGTGGAACAGGAACAAGATTTGGAGTCTATGGACTTTAGAAATAAAATCTATTGTTTGGAACTCAATGTTATCTCTGAAGAAATTAATGAAGATTCTAGAGATAAAGTTATCAATGGCATGGATAATCTTCTGGACTGGAATGATGTGATGGAGCCCAATATAGAGAAAATCTATGGAATTAATTGCAGCCATGTGACAATGGAAAAACTTTCAAGAGATGACCCAGTGTATTTTGAAAAAAAGAACAGAGATATGATTTTACAGCAGTATTTCAGCAACCTATTCAGAATGGATGGCAAGAAAATATTTGGGATAGAGGTAATTCCCATCAGACTCTTACTATATGACTATGGCTTTGACAGCAAGATTATTATGGAATACTGATAATGGAAGATTGGATACTGAAATTACTGGACTTAACAAGACTACTGAAGATGGAAGATGGAAAATGGAAGTAATAGGGATAATAGAACAATGGCTACTGAAATTACTGAACCTAACAGATTCTGATGTGATGGATTAATTGAAATGTTTATTTTGACTATGGTTATGACAATAAGATTATCATAATTAGTAATGAGATGGATTAATCGATATGCTTATCTGGAAAAAAAAATTGATAGATATATTTCTTAAAGAATTGAAACCTCTCTTTGACTTTTTGTGGAAAGAATAAAGTAATGTTTATGAGATTTGATGATTAAGTAAGATAACTACTGGAGGAAAGTGATTTTATAATATGACTTAAGAGACAGGATTGTTATATATTATAGACTTATAACTGATTTGATCTTTGACAAATGGGAAGTCAATATTTTACTCTTTATTTTTTATTTTTGTTTTTTTTTTTCTTTTTTTCTTTTTGTTTAACTATTTTTGATTTTGTTTTTTGTCTTTGAATGTTTTATGATTTCGTCTTGTATGTTTTATGAAAATCTGAATAAAAATTATTGAAAAAAAAAAAAGATGTTGAGCGAAGTGTACGGGTAGGTTCATATTGGGAGAGGCGCTCCACCAGGTATTGCGGTCCCATGCCGTGTAAGGCTTTATAGGTCAAAACCAGCACTTTGAATTTAGCCCGGAAACAAATAGGAAGCCAGTGCAGATGAGCCAGAACGGGTGTAATATGAGCGGACCTTCTTGTCATCGTCAACAATCTGGCCGCTGCATTCTGGACTAACTGTAGTTTCCGAACTGTCTTCAAGGGCAGCCCAACGTAGAGCGCATTGCAGTAGTCCAATCTAGAAGTTACCAGAGCATGAACGACTGAGGCGAGGTCGTCACTGTCCAGATAGGGACGTAGCTGGGCTACCAATCGGAGATGGTAGAAAGCATTCCTTGCCACTGAGGCTACCTGAGCCTCAAGAGACAAGGAAGAGTCGATAACTCCCAAGCTACGAACCTGTTCTTTCAAGGGGAGTGTAACCCCGTCCAGAACAGGGTGAACATCCACCATCTGGGCAGAGAAGGCACTCACTAACAGCGTCTCGGTCTTGTCTGGATTAAGCTTCAGTCTGTTAGCTCCCATCCAATCCATTATCGCGGCCAGGCAACGGTTTAGTACGTTAACAGCCTCACCTGAAGAAGATGAAAAGGAGAAATAGAGTTGCGTGTCATCAGCGTACTGGTGACAACGCACTCCAAAACTCCTGATGACTGCGCCCAGCGGCTTCATGTAGATGTTGAAAAGCATGGGGGACAGAACCGATCCCTGCGGGACTCCACAATGGAGAGTCCAGGGTATTGAGCAATGTTCCCCAAGCACTACCTTCTGGTGGCGACCCACCAAGTAGGAGCGGAGCCACTGCCAAGCAGTACCCCCAACTCCCAACTCCGTGAGTCTTCCCAGAAGGATACCATGGTCGATGGTATCAAAAGCAGCTGAGAGATCAAGGAGAATCAACAGGGTCACACTCCCCCTGTCCCTCTCCCGACAAAGGTCATCATACAGGGCGACCAAGGCTGTTTCGGTACCAAACCCAGGCCTAAAACCGGATTGAAACGGATCGAGATAATCAGTGTCATCCAAGAGCCCCTGGAGCTGGCCGGCCACCACCCGCTCCAGAACCTTGCCCAGGAACGGAACATTCGCCACAGGTCTATAGTTGTTCAAGTTATCTGGGTCCAAGGAGGGTTTCTTCAGGAGTGGTCTCACTACCGCCGCTTTTAGGCAGTCAGGGACCACTCCCTCTCGCAAAGAGGCATTGATTACCTCCTTGGCCCAGTCGGCGGTTCCGGTCCTACCAGCTTTCACCAGCCAAGAGGGGCAAGGATCCAGCACCGATGTGGTCGCCCGCACCAGTCCAAGGATCTTGTCAACATCCTCAAGCTGCACAGACTGAAACTCATCCAATAAATAAGGACAAGACCGTGTTCTGGATGCTTCATTGAATCCAGCTGCTATAATATTGGAGTCTAAGTCCCGACGAATGCTAGCGATCTTGTCCTAGAAGTTTCCAGCAAACTCATCACAGCAGGCTACAGATGAATCTATAGTATCCCGCGGGCCTACTTGGCATAAGGGCAAATCTCCCTGCACTTGGGAAAGAGTAAAGTGGACTGGCTTAACTTTGTCCTTGATACATTCCATGTTTTCTATGCAAACAAAGGTTTTTTCTAAAGTGGAGCCACTGAGCACACGAGTCCCCCACCCTAGCATCCAAAGTGGTACAGCCCAGGTCCAAGTTTATCACCCCTGCGATGTGGGCCTAAGACCCAGCATCTTTTGTGAGGAGTTTCCCCACAACATCCCTGCAAAGACAGCCACGTGGAGAATTTTTAAGCCCCGTCCTCCAGGGTTCAAACTGACCCTCTGGATTTAGAGGGATGAGTGCCCCTCCTTTTCCTCTCCAAAGCTCCTCCTCTTTGCCAGTCTGCTGATTGCAATCACTGTGGGGCTGAGCCCACGGTATCCCTGTGTGATGGATAATAAATACATTTTTAAAAGAAACAGGAGTGTATTGGAGGGGCCTCTGCTCTGGTTTTTTTTGTGGGGGGCAGGGGAGTGGTAGAGAGGGAAAGGCTATCTTTGGTAAATGACTGACCTCCAAATCAGGGATAGGGGGTTCCTCTCCCACAGCCCCATATCAGGCCTTGTCTCAACCCAGCGTTGCCGGCTGCCCTGGCAGCTGCTCTGCCTTTAATGCAGAAAATAGGTGCTTGAAGGTTTTCACCACCTGGAGCTAGAAACGTGGTCACCTACTAATGCCTGCGGGACAAATCACCATTTTAAGGCACAAGAGAAAAGGGGGGGGATGGAGTAACTGCCCCCTCCCTGCTCAATTCCACAGAAGTGTGTATGTATATAGACAGTGTGGTGTAGTGGTTAGAGTGTTGGACTACAACCTGGGAGACCAGCTGTGAAGCTCCCTGGGTGACCTTGGGGCACATGCCCCATCCCTGATAAAATTAATTAAAAACCCACTGACACATCAAGGTTAAAATTAACCTGGATTGTAGCCCTAATTTTGATATATATGGACGGGGTCTTTGGCTCCTGTAACACACCTGGTGCATGGTGAGAAGATGCTAGAATAATATTACTACAAAAAATAAATTTTGCACATATCCTCAGAAGCACTATAAAGTTTTTTTAATGAAAATATTCAAGAGGTGCAGAGCATTTGACCATGGGTGCAAGTGGTGGTAGGGAAGGAAGGAGCTAGGAGGCGGCCTTGGGCAGGTGGGACCAACAAGTGTCACAGAGCCATATGTGAGCTTTGGAGTGCAACAGAACCCTGGGGCGGGGGAGGTGGGAGAAGAAAGAAACTGCCCTGCTCTGCAGTTGGATCTCTTCAGATGGAAGCCAATAGTATTGCCTGTCTGGAGAAGACCTGCCCTTCATTGTGTGGGGGTGAAGCTAGGGAAGCCTTGTTGAGTAAGGGTGGCCCAGAAGACTGGCAGAGGAGGAGAAAGGGAACGGGCCATCAGGCGAGTGAAGCCAGGCCACAGCCATGCTAAGTGAGAGCACTCGTGTGCCAGGATCAGAGCAGCCGCCAAACAACCTGGCACCCCCCCCCCAGCATTTTAATAATAGTGATTTGAAGAAGTGGACTGTAGTCCATCAATGTTTATGCAGCAATGATATTACCCCAGTTCTTCTCTGCATCGAATTTGAATTTGTGTTGTTGTTTTAAATTAGTTTTGTGTGCAGATGTATGCCTTTTACATATGCCTTTATTGACTTGTAAATTGCTTTGGGATGCCTCATGGGAAACGATTCATAAATGAATAAATAAAATTGTTATTCTTTGTGTGATTTAACAGCAAGAAAATAAATTGCTGTTGACTTGCACTGAATAATTAAAAATAAAGCAAGGATAACTTCATATGCACTACAAGAAACCATTTTAAATGTGCAGCAAGCAGTGAGGTGGTCAAGTTTCCTGATGATGCTAAATTGTTCAGGGTTGTTAAAACAAAAAGGGAGTGTGAACAGCTCAAAAAGGATCTCTCCGTTTGAGTGAATGGGAGCGAGTGGACGTTAAAATGGCAAATGCAATGAAATGTAAAGAAATGTAAAGTTATGCATATTGGAGCAAAAACATTTAATTTCATATATACACTCATGGAGTCTGAACTGGCAATGACTGACTAGGAACGTGACCTTGGGGTCGTAGTGGACAGCTCAATGAAGGTGTCCACCCAGTCTGCAGCAGCTGTGAAAAAGGCAAATTCCATGCTGGGGATCATTATGAAAGAGACTGAAAGTAAAACTGCCAACTGACTTCAGCAGTTACAGCTCCACGTATGATTAATGAATGAACTGGGGAGGCCTGGCCGATCAGGAACAATGGAATAATGCTGTGTGCTAGATATGCATGCATGGCAGACCAATTAGAATAGTGCAAAGTTAACTGGTCTGAACTGGCCCCAAAACCATCAGTAAGGTGGGACAGCAGAATAGTAGTAATATTGGTCAAGGAGAAATTTTAGTCCAGGGGACAGATTGACATCAATCAAGAAGACAGCAAAACAATGGAAAAGGAGATGTTTGCCAAGTATGACTATACATGTATGAATAATTTGTATCTGATTGGTTTAGAAATACTGTAGAAAGGCATAACCTTTATGTAATGTTTAGAGGATATTGTATGATTGGTGTAAGGATGTCACATGCTGTACTTAGTATTGTATAAAAGAGCCATGCAGCCAGTGCCTCATTGCAGTCCTCATCAGACACTTTGGGAGGCTGACCCTGTATATGCTTGTAAAGAATAAAGGCCTACCTTTTTGCTTCAAGTCTGTGTCTTCAAATTTCTCCAAGGACCACCAGTCCAAGATCCCAAAATTGACTATTCCTAGACCAGTTGGTCATGGAACCGACCAGAGGGACGGCAACCCTGGACTTAATCCTCAGTGGGGACCGGGACCTGGTGCGAGATGTAAGTGTTGTTGAACCGATTGGGAGCAGTGACCACAGTGCTATTAAATTAAACATACATGTAACTGACCAATTGCCACGAAAATCCAACACGGTCACATTTGACTTCAAAAGAGGAAACTTCACAAAAATGAGGGGATTGGTCAAAAGAAAGCTGAAAAACAAAGTCCAGAAGGTCACATCACTCGAAAATGCTTGGAAGTTGTTTAAAAACACTATATTAGAAGCTCAACTGGAGTGCATACCACAGATCAGAGAAGGTAACACCAGGGCCAAGAAGATGCCAGCATGGTTAATGAGCAAAGTCAAGGAAGCTCTTAGAGGCAAAAAGTCTTCCTTCAGAAAATGGAAGTCTTGTCCGAATGAAGAAAACAAAAAAGAACACAAACTCTGGCAAAAGAAATGCAAGAAGACAATAAGGGATGCTAAAAAAGAATTTGAGGAGCACATTGCTAAGAACATAAAAACCAACAACAAAAAATTCTATAAATACATTCAAAGCAGGAGACCATCTAGGGAGGCAATTGGACCCTTGGATGATAAGGGAATCAAAGGTGTACTAAAGAACGATAAGGAGATTGCAGAGGAGCTAAATGAATTCTTTGCATCTGTCTTCACAGTGGAAGATATAGGGCAGATCCCTGAACCTGAACTAACATTTGCAGGAAGGGATTCTGAGGAACTGAGACAAATAGTGGTAACGAGAGAGGAAGTTCTAAGCTTAATGGACAATATAAAAACTGACAAAACTTGCGGCTTTAAAAACCGGGGAGCTGGAGGGCTGCCCTTCCCCAATATGGCTGCGCTGCCGGCGCCGTCCCGCCCCCTCCTCTCTTCGAGCGCCACCCCTTGCCTAAGGACCGCCGCTGCAGCTTCACTTCCGAGATCGCCTCTTGCGGGCGGTGATTGGAGGAAAGGGTCGCGCTCTCTGCTCTGTGGTTGGGTAGCGGGAGAGGCACCGGAAGTGGATCTTTTGAGTCTGTTTGGAGTGGAATCGATTGAGACTCCACGTGGGGAGGGAGGTCGTGGGGAGGGGTCTGCGAAAAGAGCTGAAGCGGCCATGGAGAGAGCGAAGGAGGTGGGGGTGGGAGGGGTCCCCCCTGCTGCAGCTCGGAAGAAGAAGGTGAGACGTGCCTGAGGTTGGGGGAGTGGGGAGGGGAAGACGCGGGCTGTGATGGGGGGGTGTTTATTTGCCTTATGCCCGTTTCAGGCCTTTCACATGGCCCCCTTCCCTCCCTCCCTTCCCTCCCGTCTCCTCTGCCCGGCTGAGTGGTGCGAGGCGCTGCTCTGGTTGGGGGTTGCCTCCCTCCCCACAAAGGAGGGGGGGACCGTAGTCTGGGGGTCCCCGGGGCCCATTTTGGTGGACTTGGCTGTGGCGGTGGCCCAACTGCGACCCATTCTGGGCAGGGGTTCCTGGCTGCCCGGTGTGGCCTGGGTGACCTCGGGGTTGGATGCCTGCCATGCACTTTGTGCGGGGCTGCCCTTGGAAGCGGTTCAGCTAGTGTAGATCGCGCGGCTGCTGACCCCAGTTCGCTCCCAGTAAGCCTGACTGCTGCCCGTAGGCTTCTGAGCCCAGCTCAAGGTGCTGCTGGGTTTGGCCTGATAAGCCGCCCTCGCCTGTCGCCTCTTAGGGTCGTAGGACAGCTGGGGCTTCATTGCTGAAAACAGCGCTTCAGGTAGGAAGCGCAGAGACAGCGATGCTGTGGGTGATGCAGGCGCTGCATGCCAAGCCACACCGACTCCCCCCCACCCCATCAGCGGTATCTGCTTGACCGACAGTGGCTTGTAAACATATTAGGGAAGGCTTAGGGCAAAGTTGCTGAACACCTGCTGGAAGCCCCAGGAGGGTCATTCCGGTGTCTCTCAGTAGAGCTCGGTAAGGAAGACTGCACCTGAAGCCTTGGAGCGGGAGTGCCAGTCAGGGAAAGGAGTACCGAGCTAGATCCCTCCTCTCTGTATGAGGCATTCCTACATTCCAGGGCCTTTTAGGCAAAGAGCTGTGGTTCCCCTGTTTTGCACTGAAGGTCCCAGGTTCAGCCCCCAATGTGCTAGATTTGGTGTGCATTACTGAGACCTGGGTGGATGAGCTGGGAGGAGTTGATCTGACCCAGCTTTGCCCACCTGGATACTCAGTGCAACACCAGGCTGCTGGGACAGGTGGAGGAGTTGCTGTGGTGTACAGAACTTCCATTTCTGTCACCAGGAAACCACTCTGTCTTGGAGCTGGCTGTGAGGGCCTGCACCTGGTGTCAGACCAAGGAGACAGGAAACTAGGGTTACTGCTGGTGTACCGTCCACCCTGCTGCCCGGCAGCTTCTCTGACTGAGCCTGTGGAGGCCATGCAGGTTGTGGTACTGGAGGAGCCCAGAACAATAGTCCTGGGTGATTTCAGTGTCTATGCTGAGGTAGACTTCATGGCCTCCATGATGACCTTGGGGCTTGTCTCAAGTTGTCAGTGGCCCAACACATAGGGCAGGGCACACCCTCGACTTGGTTTTTGCTCCAGATGGAGGAAGGGGTGGTCTGGAGATAGGGTGTGTGGAGATGTCACCCCATTGTCATGGTCAGATCACTTTCTGGTGAAGTTCAGACTTATGGCTCCTATCCTTCCAGCAGGGGTGGTGGACAGATTAAGATGGTCCGCCCCCAGAGCCTAATGGAATCCACTGGATTCCTGAATGCCCTGGGGGAGTTCCCTGTAGATAGAGCAGGTGACCCTGTTGAAACCCTTGTCACGCTGTGGAACAGCAAGGCACATCGGGCTCCCGACATGGTTTCCCCCGAGCGCCCTTTCCAGCATTGTGGAGCCCGGCTTTCACCTTGGTACACCAGTAAGCTAAGGGCAATGAAACAGGCTGGATGATGGCTAGAGCGCAAGTGGCGAAAGACGTCCTGTGAGGCTGATCAGGCACAAGTAAAACATCATAACCGTGCCTACTGTGTGGCGGTGAGGACGGCAAAGAAGGCCAATTTCTCTGCCTCTGTCACATCCTCAAGTAGCCGTCCAGTGGAGCTTTTCCATATTGTCAGGGGTCTGTTGACATCAACTCCAGGAAATGGAGTCTTAGACCCTTCAGAGGCTCACTGTGAATTGTTTACAAGGCACTTTGAGGGTAAAGTTGCTTGCCTCCGTAGCAGTCTTGATGCCCCATCTACATCTACTGTAGTCCCCAGAGAGGTGTCCAGTGCAACGTCTGCTGCAACTTCTTGGAAACGGTTTCAATTGATGGGGCCTGATGACGTGGACAAGGTGCTTGCGATGATGCGGCCAGCAACGTGTCCTCTTGACCCTTGCCCTTCTTGGCTTATTAAAGCTTGCCGAGGGGGTCTGGCCGAGGGGATCCAGGGTGTGGTCAACGCATCATTGCGGGAGTGAATGGTTCCAGCCACCCAGAAAGAGACGGTGATCCGACTACTCCTGAAAAAGCCCACCCTGGACCCATTGGTGTGTGACAATTACCACCCGGTCACAAATACCCCCTTGTTAGGGAAGGTGATTGAGAGGGTTGTGGCGCAGCAATTAAAGTACACTTGGATGAAACAGATTATCTTGACCCATTCCAGTCTGGGTTCAGGCCTGGTTATGGGACTGAATCGGCCTTGGTTGCCCTGATGGATGACCTTTATCGGGAGAAGGACAGGGGAATGCGACTGGGTTTACCCCCCAATGGTGGCATCTCCAGGGGGGGTTGCCTGACATTACTGAACCAGATAGGCCCCAAAGGGTCTGACATGGCATCAGGCAGATTCCTGCGGGACCTGATCCTTTTTCATAGGAGATCCCAGGGGCTGAACCAAGGACCTTTTTGCTGTAGGAGCCCCCTCCAGCACCAGCTGGATCAGGGCAAAGGGTGCCTGTTGAGTCCAGCATCCTGTTCTCACAGGGGCCAACATCTGCAGGGCCGCATATGTGCCCCCCCACTGCCATTGCAGGGGAGGCTGCCCCCCCACCAGGCAAGCCTCTCCTCTCTCCTGCTTGCCAGCTTTTCCCCCCTGCTTTTCCCTCCCCAGGAGAAGAAGAAGCCCTGGCGATACTGGGAGGGGGACGAAGCCCAAGCGGAGCCGGAGCAGGCCGGCCCACCCAATGCCAAGGAGCACGGGGAAAACGGGGGCCTCCCAAGGAAGAAGGCGAAGATGGGGCCTGGCTCCAAGAACCGCATCTCGGGGGTAAGGAGGGGAGGGAGTCTGGGGAAGGTGCCGAATGGGCCACCCCAGTGGGAAGCGGGTTGGGGTGTGTGATCCACATGTCCTTCCTCTCCCCCCATTCTGCCGCATCCTGACTGCTTCTTCCTTCTTTGTGCAGAAGGTGGACCCCTTTCCCGGTTCAGCGGCCATTGGCCATGAGCGGGTGAAGAAGTTCCGTCGAGGAGCCAAACGCAATCTGGTGAGATCTTCTGCTTTCCCCGGTGAGCCCCTCCACCCTGGCGTCTGGGCTGCCACCGCCATCTTTAACCCCTCCCCTCCCACCCTTTTTGTGTCCTGCAGGGGACGGTGTCGAACAAGCGGCTCAGGCGGCACTTGGTGCTGCAGGAGGAGAAGGCAGAGATGGCATCCAAGCAGGCGGCCCGGATGGAGCTGCTGCTCCTGGAGGATGCTGGGTAATTAATGGCTGTCCTTTCTTGGTTTTAAGAGGCAGGGGTCTTGCCTCCCTTTCGCCCTTTGCACAGCTAGGCAGTCTCAGGCAGCTGTTCCTTATATTGTTATGTTTGATTTCACTGATTTTCTTCTCTTTGATGTCTTTTATTTATGAATATTGGCGACTCTTATGAGCTGATGGGTGCAGGGTACAGATCCCCAGATAAATAGATAAGCCAGCGGGAAATCCTTTCACGCGGTGATGTCCCTCTGGCGAGAAGGGCCTGTCTGTGGCAACTGGCCTCCCCTCAGTTCTGAGATAAGGACCCTGCACTGGGGGGGGGGGAACTTCTCCTTTCCCATGAGCCTCCTCTCCTTTGTGCTGCTGCCTTTCCCAGTGCGGGGGCTTATGTCACTCGTGCTGGGATTTGGATAGGAAAGGAAGTGATGAGAGCCTCCCTGGCTGTTTACTTCTCAGTGCAAGTGAGAGAAAACCATCCTGTTCTCCCCCCCTCCTACGCTACTGACCCCCCAGTCCCGTCTGCATTGCCTGTGGACCTGGGGGGAGGAGGAGGGGCTGGAGGCAGGGAGTGTAAGTCAGCCAAGCCAATATTTGTGGTCTCCTGGTATAGCACAGTGGGGAGGAGAGCCTGGCTGGGAGTCCAGAGTCTCTGAGTTCAAATCCCCACTCATGTCTCCTGGATGTCAAGGGCCAGCTAAAGATCACCCCACAGTGAGTGGCTCAGGGGTTACTTGCCCTGCCACCTCTGCAGCCGTGGGCCAGCTGCAGAGTCCCAAGGAGCCCAGTTGCCCCCAAGGAAGGGGCTGGCTTGTGCAGCTGTGGGCAGCTGAGCAGGCTATGGCCACCTGGGGAGGACGAGCCTCAGAAGGAGGCAATGGGAAACCCCCTCTGAATACTGCTTACCATTGACACCCTATTCATAGGGTAGCCATAAGTCGGGATCGACTTGAAGACAGTCCACGTCCATTTTGATTGGAGAAGGGGTGCATATATCTTCCGCTTTTGCCCAGTCTTGCAACCTGCAAGAATGATGCGAACGAGACACTTTTTTGATTTGTGCATATATTGTTCTATAGTAAAAGTTGTTCTGCTTTTGTTTTTCCTGGGCTGGGGAGACGCTCTCTGTAGTGATGTGGTCCCTTTTCCGTCCCCCTCCCCAAGCAAACGCAGAGGCGGCAGGCAGGTGGTTGGGCCTCCTGGAGAGGAGCAGGCCAGCCTGCCACACTGAGGAGCCTCATTTCAGCAACATCCTTGTGGTAATCCGGGGCTAGTTCAGAGTTCTGGAGAGAGGTTTCTCCGGTGCGCTGTGGCTGCAGACAGTCTCCTTGTGCACAGCCAGGAGACGCTGTCCTGGCGATCGGATAAGGCGGCTGCCGGCATGAGCGCCACCCTGAGCTCACAAAGCCCAGGTTCCCATCTTGGTGGCTCCTCCAGCCTTTTAATGCCACTTACGGATCCTTTTACCTGCCGCTCTTGAGTAGCCGGTGACTGTCCTTCAGTGAGTGCTGCTTTGATCAGCTGTGGCTGTTTCAGTCTTTCTGTATTTTCATGACATTTGTTTACTCCGTGCCCTTTTCCCCTCTTTATTTATTTATTTGAGGTACAGATCGCCCTTTCATAATGTTTAGCCAAGAGCAGTTTTGCAATATGAATTGAAAAAATTATTTCATAGAGGAGGAGGCTGTTTGCTTCTGAGAAATCCCAGTCGCTGGAAACCGTGCTGGGAGGGGTGGGGGAGTGCTCTTTGTGCTGGACTCAGTGGAGCCCGTTTGGCCTGATCCTGCAGGGCTTGGTCATTTTTGAGGTACATCATCCTTTCAATACATCAAATGCATATTTGTAATGTATGTTGTGCATTTATTTATTGCAATTTTTTTTATTGTGTGAGCTGCCTAAAAATTTGTGTGTGTTTTAAAAGGTGGGCTGTAAGCATATTAAATGTTAAGGAGATGGGCCAGACCTTGAGTGTGGCTGGAAACTTGCTGTGGGCAGGTTGTGACTCCATGTCAGCGGGGCAATGCCATGGGCCACCCCTGGCCTGGGGTGTGACTCTGCCCCACTCACCCTTCTCTCCCCCCTTCCAGGTTTTTGGAAGGAGAAGATGGTGAAGACACTTGCACCATTGCCCAGGTGGACATTGCTGAGGCCGTCGACCTTGCTGCCAGCACAAAGGTGGATGAGGATTTGGGCAGCGGGGTAGAGTGGGGGTGGGCTTTGGAGGGGTGACGTGGAGCCCCCAGCGGCTGACCCTCCTCTGTTTCCTCTGGCAGCATTTTGAACTGCGGCTCAACCAGTTTGGCCCGTACAGGGTTAACTACACACGCAATGGGAGGTGAGTGACAGGTGGGGGTGTCTGTCTGGGCTTTGTCCCCTTGTTGTAGGCAAGGCTGCAAGGAGGGAGGGGCTCTCTCTCTCCCTCCTCCTCCCCATTGAGCTTCCTCCTCCTCTGCACAGGCATCTGCTTCTGGGGGGCCGTCGGGGGCACGTGGCAGCTCTCGACTGGCACACAAAGGCCTTGATGTGTGAGATCAACGTCATGGAATCCATCACTGATCTCACGTGAGTTGGCCACTGGCGCGCGGAGTCTTGCGGGGTCCTCGTCCCTTGTGTTCCCTGCAAGGGAAAAGTGGGTTTGAGAAGGACTGCTGATGGGATATTGTTTTCTTAAATCTGTCCCTAACACGTTTATGGGATTTTTATCATGGTATTTTTTAACCCGGTTATAAATGGCTTTGGGACTTTATGAGTGGGAAGTGGTGCATACCTTGAATAAGCCTTGCCTAATTTCCAGATGTTTTGGAGGCATGGAGGGGAAAGTTATCTCCCTATGTCAAAAGATTTTCCCAAATGTGAGGGGCCATAGCTCAATGGTTAGAGTGCTGGCTTTGCCTGCAGAAAGTTCCAGGGTCAATCCCCACTGGCAGCATAAGGATTTTGGGGGAGGAGATGCTGGGAAAGATTCCTCTCTGCCTGGGAGAGTCGCTGCTGGTCAGAGCAGGCACTGCTATGCTGAAGTGGGGCCACTAAGTCTCACCTGGTAAAAGGCAGCTCCCTCCGTCCCTCCCTTCCTGAAAAGGTGGCTTCCTTGGCTGCATTTATTTTTTTTCAACAGCAAACCTGCGTATGCCTCTTGGGGTGCAGAAATGGGCTCTCTGACACTGGAGGCCTTCAAGAGGCAGCTGGGCAGCCATCTGTCGGGAATGCTTTGATTTGGATTCCTGCGTTGCACAGGGGGTTGAACTTGATGGCCTTGTAGGCCCCTTCCAACTCTACGATTCTATGATTCTATGAAATGGACCCATATAGAACTCTGTTGAGAACCATTCCAAACCCCTTAGTGTTCCTGTAAAATCAGTTTGTTTGGCAGAAAATGTATTGTCTGCACTGACTGGCAGCAATGGATCTGCAGGGGATTTCCCTTTCCCAGCCCGGCCCTCCCTGGAGATAGTGCCATTGGGGATTGGGCCTGGAGGCTCTGCCCACTGAGCACGATGGCCCTTCCCCTCCGCAGGTGGCTGCACACAGAGACCATGTTTGCCGTGGCCCAGCGTAAGTGGCTGTATGTCTACGACAACCAAGGGGTGGAGCTCAGCTGCTTGAAGCGCTTCAACGGGGTCCAGAGGATGGAGTTCCTGCCATACCACTTCCTCCTAGCCACAGCGGTGAGGACTACAAGAGCTGCCCAAAGGGGGGGGACTCTCTCCCTCTCTCTCCCCCATCCCCCCACTGGCCAACCGCTGTGGGTCACAGGGTGCTGGACTAGATTGGGACACGCCTTGGCTCCTGGGAGGGGCCTTTTGCCCACAGAATGCGGCCCCAGGTGGATCCGAGCGCCCTTTTATTGTCGTGCTCGTGACGGTCTCTCTGTTTTGTGCAAAACCCCAGAGCGAGACAGGATTCTTGCAGTACCTGGATATCTCGGTGGGGAAGGAGGTGGCGACCATCTGCACGAAGGGGGGTCGGCTGGGCGTCATGGCCCAGAACCCGTCCAGTGCCATCGTGCACCTGGGCCACAGCAACGGTGAGCGAGCGGCTGAGTGGGGCCGATGCCCACAGCCCTTTGGTGCCCGTCAAGACTGGTGGGGCGGAACCCAGTGAGGCCAACGGCGGGCAGAGACAACTAATTCCAGTTTTGCCCCCTTCCACCTCCCAGCCGGGTTACAAAAGGGGCAACAGTGAGATGGAGGAAGAAGCTGGCTGCCTGAACAGGCAGGTGGGCCAGCTGAGGGCAGGTGGGGTCGGTGGGGCCAGGGCCGTTACCTGGTGGGCTACCCTCCGCTGCTGCAGCCCCTTCTTGTCTTCCCTCCCCTGTGATTTCACACCCTCTCCCCCCAAATAGGCACAGTCACACTGTGGAGCCCCAACGTGAAGGAGCCCCTCGTCCGGATGCTGTGCCACCGGGGCGCCGTGAGGGCCGTGGCGGTCGATGGCTCTGGAACGTGAGTGAAAGGAAGGAAGGTGTGGGCGGGGGGCACTGAATGCCTTTGTAGTGCTGGGCAGTGGCGATGAAGAGGGGTTTGCCAGCCTCCTGGTGCCAGGCACAGCCAGGGTGCAGGTGTCTCTCGTGGGTGTGTGAGAGATTGTTCTTGGGGAGGGAGGGCTGGCTGACTTGGGGGGTGCAGGGGGGAGCAGCCACCTCATGGGTCCTCTCCTCCTCCTCCAGCTATATGGCCACCTCTGGGCTAGACCGGAAACTCCACATCTACGACCTGCGGGGGGCGTATCGGCGCCTACACTCCCTCCTGCTGCCCACGGGGGCCGGGCACCTGGACTTCAGCCAGCGGGGGCTCCTGGGTGCTGCCTGTCAAGAGGTGGTCCAGGTATCTGTCTGGGGGTGATGGGAGGCTCATCAGTGCAAAGGCTGCTGAGTTGGCTCGGGCAGGGGGGTTGTTTCCTCTTCTCGGGGAGGGCGCTGCAGCTCAGTCTTTCACTGAGGGAGGTGTTTTCTCAGTCAGTTTTACTGTCAGCCCCGGTGAGTTTTCCTCCCCCCCCCCCGGTTTTATATGCTCTGCTTGCACGTCTGTCCTTTCTCCGGCTGTTGAGCGGCACCGGATTTTAATTCCGCCCTGGGCTTCTGCTGGGAGGAAAGGCGGGTCATAAATCAAATAATAAATTAATTCAGCCCAGGCGGCCAAAGGTGCGGGGGCTTTGGAGAAGGGTGCCGGGGCCGCAAGCTGTGAGGCTGGGCTGACGCGAGCCCCTTGGCGTGGCCTGTCCTTATGTGACTGGAATCCTCACGGTGAGCCAAAGCTTTTGAAATTTGCCTGGCAAGCGCATGTAACTCATAATGTCTTTAACAGCTAAGGTGTAACTAAGGTATCTTTAAGGTGTTGTTGCTGTGGTAAGCGGGGGGGGGGGCTGAGTCTTGCACTTTTCTAAAGAACATGAAAAGCACCTCCCTAGATCAGATTCCGAGGTCACGGAAGGGGGGGGTCCCAGAGTTCCTTGCTCCTGCTCCAGAGTGACTTTCTCGGGGAGAAGACCCAGGAGTCCTGCCTTTGAAGCCTCCGCTCCCTTCTCCCACCACAAAACCCAGGAGTCTATATAGACACTCAAAAAAGGCTTCCCCCCTCCCTTTCTCCCCCCTACAGGTGTACAAGGACATTGTGACCTGTCCATCCCCAAAGCCTTACCTGTGCCATGCCCTGCCCCGCCCTGCCCACGGCCTGCGTTTCTGCCCCTTTGAAGATGTGCTGGGCGTGGGCCACGAAGAGGGTTTTGCCAGCCTCCTGGTGCCAGGTGAAGCCAGTGTGGGGGCATCTTGTGTGCATGTGTGACTTTCTGGGGTGGAGGGCTGGCTGCTTTGAAGTTGCAGGTGGGGGAGGGAGGAGCGTCTGAGTGGCATCTTCAGAGGGGGGGCGTAATTTAATCCCCTGCTGCTAACGCACCCCCTCTCCTGCCTCCCGTCCTGCCTCCCAGGAGCCGGGGAGCCCAACTTTGATGCCATGGAGAGCAACCCTTTCCGAAGCCGGAAGCAAAGGCAGGAATGGGAAGTCAAAGCCTTGCTGGAGAAGGTAACGCCTGTCCTGGGGATTTCCTCGGCAGCCCCCCAACCTTGCTGGAGAGGAGGATTGGGCCCCAAGCTCAGAGAGCCTGAAGGAAGCCCCTGAGTGGAACTCTCCCATCTTCACCTGAGAAGGCTCTCTGGTCCCCCGGGCTGGGGAACACTCCCTCTGGGCCCTTTGGGAGCTGCGTCCAGCCACTCTGGGCAAGTGGGCCCAGCTGTAAGGTAGCTGTAGTATTGAGTGCTGGTCTCTCTAGCCCTGCCTTTGCCAACCTGGGGCCCTCCTGATGTTTAGCTCCCAGCAGCCCCCACGGCCAAGCCAAGGATGATGGGACTTGTAGTCTAACAACCTCTGCAGTGAACCAGGTTGGGGAAGAATTCTGCAGTTGCATCCTACAGTGCAGCTCCAGCACCGAGCTGGGGTCAGGCTAGATGACCTCTAGCATCTCTCCTAGCTCTTAAGAAAAGCCCTGCAGCAGCAGGTGGATCAGGACAAAGGGAGCCCATCTAGTCCAGCATTCTGGTTCCCATAATGACCAGCCAGATGCTTCAAGGGGAGACCCACAAGTGCAACCTGAGTGCAAGCGCCCCTTCTTTCCCAGTGGCTTTTACCCAGGTAGAGTGCCTCTGACCTTGGAGGTTCCATTTGGCCCTCATGGCTAGTGGCCATTAATCTCTTCCTTCTCCTTTTCTTACATTACTCACTCTATCCCCCTTTAAAAGCCGTCTCAGCTAGTGGCCATCATCACACCTTGTGGCAGTCAGTTCCGTGGATGGTCTGAAGGGACCTTTTCCTCTCCTGACTCTGCTTCCTTCCTCCGCCAGATCCCGTCCGAATTGATCTCACTCGATCCTGGGCAGCTGGGCTCTGTCGACAGGACCTCCCTGGAGCAGAGGCAGCAGCAGCGGGTGGAGAGGCTTGTGAGTCCTGGGTGGGGGGGTCTCGGATGCAATGGGGCAGTGGGAGGGCGTGGCATGGCTGTTATTTGTGAGCTGGCCACAGAACACGCTTACTGGGTGGCCTTATGGCAAGTAAACAAACTTTTTGTTAATGTAGAGTTGATAGTCAGCAAGGATAGTCATCCTGCAGTGATGCACTCTGTGCACGTGTGTGTGTGTTAGTGAGAAAGAGGAAGAAGGCTCACAACATCCCCCCCCGCCCTTATTCCTACTTCCTGCAGGGCTATGACCCCCAGGCCAAGGGCAGGTTCTACCCCCGGCGGCGGCTGAAGGGGCGGGACTCAGCAGGAGGCCGGTTGAGGCGCAAGAAGAAGGTGGCAGCTGAAGAACAGCGCGTAAGTGGTCTTCTCCCCCCCGCGCGTGCGCACCCCCCCCAACATGTCCCCAGGGCAGCTGAATGGCTCCCTGGTGCTTGAGAGAGGCTGACAGGGCCTCTGGCCTGATCCACAAGTCGTTCATGTGACTCGGGGGAGAGTGGCGTTAACCTCTTTCCCAAGATGCTCAGGGTGAGGCCTGTGCCCTGCTCTGTCCTCACAACAACCCTGTGAGGTAGGGTAGGCTGAGAGACTGATTGGCCCAGGGCCATCCAATGAGGTCCATTGCTAATAATAAGTGGGAGATTTGAACCCAGCACTCCCCAGGCATAGTTCCCCCCGCCCACTGTAACCATCCTGTTAACTCTGAATAGAACCACCTTTGCCCAGCAACGCTTGCAGCAAAAACTCCATTGCAGCCGCTTCCCCACCCCCACCCCCCACGCTTTGTGTCAGAACAGGGCTGCCAGGGAGGGAGGTGGCTTTGCGAGAGGCGGGCCTGCCCCGGGTCCAAGGTCCAAGCCCTGGCCGCTCCTCCAGCTGGCAGGCCTGGCCAGAGAAAGGCCCCCCCTCTCTCCTTTGCCAGTCTCTCTGCCTTCCATCATCCGGGTCCGGCTTCCACCATTCGTTCGTAGGGTGGCCCCCATATAGCCATTTTGGGGAGGGCCCGTAGCCCACTAAGGGGGGGGGACACCTGACTTCTGCAAGCAGAGGGGCCCAAGAGGCTGGAGGGGGGGTCGGCTCCCCCCATGTCAGAAGAGACCAGGGGAAGTTAGCCAAGGTGGGCCCTCCAGATGCTACTGTTGGGACTGCCGCTTCCCTCACCATCTGACCCTTGGCCGTGTGGCCTGCTGGGAGTTGTAGTTCAACAGCGTCTGGGGGGGCGCATGATGTTGGCAAGCCCCAGGGTGGTTGGCCCCTGGAGATCGGCTCCGGATAAGGCCGGGCTGCAGCGTCCCTCCACCCCCCTTGAAGTCTCTGATCTCTTGACAATGCTCTCCATTCCCACCCCACTTGCACAGGCCACGATCCGGAAGAGCATTTCTGAGAAGGCCAAGAGCCAGCAGCAGCCGCGGCCCAAAGCAGCGCCCCCCATGGGTCAGAGGTCAGCCTTGGACCGGTTCCAGAAGTAGAAGCAGGGAGCGGCGGGGAGAGAAGAAGCTGCCCCCCATGGGGGAGAAAGGACTCTTTCGGGCCCCCAGGCACTGGACCTGTAGCCGTTCTCTCTCTCACACACGTTGAGATCTCTAGTGAGGGTCTGGCACCTCTATTAAAGTCCTGGGGGGGCAGGGGCTCCCTCCCTCCCTGACTCCTGTGCTTTGGAAGTGTCTCCTGGAAAGCACATGCGTGTGTGCTGTGTGGAGAAGTTCCCAAGAGGAGGATTTTTTGCAAGTGTCTTTCAATGGAGAATACAAAACTGTCCCTGAAAAACCCGACATCGTTGACACTTTGTGCACAGTTGTGCGTGGTGGAGGGGAGAGAGATGGAAGATCCTTGCAAGGGTCTCTGGCGGTCCCTGGAGGAATGGGGTGGGGGGGTTGCGAGGGGCTTTTTGTGGAGGGTGGTGGCAGCAGCAGCCAGGGCTGCATCTGCAGAAAGGGAAGACCTGAGTGCCTGGTCTTAAAAGGAGATGCTTCATATGAATTGTGTTTTGAAAATTAAATAAGCACCGGCCCAGTGCTAGGAGCAAAGTGCCTAGTGGGTGGAGCACCCGGTTTGCCTGCAGAAGGGCCTACATTCAGTCTCTGGCAGCCCTACTCAAGAAGATCACATCTTGGAGTATGCCAGCCTTTGCCAACGTGGTGCCCTCTTGGAGCCCTGCTCCCACTCGCCCCCAGGCAGTGTGGCTGTAGGAGCCCGGGGCAGATGGGAGCTGTACTCCAACAATGTCTTGAGGGCGCCAGGTTGAGGAAGGCTGGCTCACCCTCTCTGCTGCTCAGTGCAGGATCTTGTAAAGGCAGGGCTCCCACCAGGCTACCATCCTGCTCAGATAGCTCCAGCAAAGGACACCCCCCACACCAGTCTGTTCCACTGGGAAGCAGAAGTTTCCCCCCATGTTTACCTGCAACATTTCTGTCCTTGGTTCTTGCTCTGCCCTCTGTTGCCTGCTGGGTTTTGTTGCCCATATAAAAGGGGGGAGGGGGAAGAAAGGTGAGCTTCAAAGGAAGAAGGCTGAGGTGGATTTCAACACCAGTTGGAACTTCTCTGACCTGTCAGATGGGCTTGGAGGGAGGGAGGTGGGCAGGCTGGCATGGTCTCCCCACCACCGGGCACAGCTTGGCTGGGCCAGTGCAAATGATTCACTCAGGCAGCATAAGCACGTCAGGAGATCCCTGCAGCCACTTGTCCTGGCCAACCCAGACTCCGTTTTCCGTTATGTTTTGGTTCCAGGCTATGGTCTGAAGGCACATGAGGTTAGCTCCCTGCTGAAGCTAAGCAGGGTCAGGTCTGGTCAGTGTCTGGGTGGGAGACCGCCTGCGAACCACATGGAAGCCACCTTGGGTTTCTATCATGGAAAGAAAGGCGGGTAGAAATGTAATAAATAAATAAATGTTTAATGTGGAATCTCGGCTCCAGGAATCCTCCCCTGGGCCACAACGCAGCCAGATCAGGCCAAAGGGACGGCATCTATCACAGTTTTTCAAAAGGCCCGTCCAGAGGCCCCCACAGGGGATGCCTGCAAGCAGGACCTGAGCGCAACTCTTGCAGGAGCACCCTGCCTCCAACTGGGGAGGTAGCTTCCAAAGAAGCCTTGGACTACAACTCCCATCAGGCCCAGCATCATATGGCCATTGTGGCTGAGGGCTGATGGGAGATGTAGTCCAAAACAGCTGTGGAGGAGTGCGCCATGGTGGTGAAGGCTGCGCCAGGGAGTTGCCAAAGTAGCAGGCGCTGGGCTTTCCCTTTATGGCACAGTGGCATTTCCCAGCAAGACTGGAGCTTCTCTTTCATTGTTGTTGTTATGTGCCTTCAAGTCGACTATGACTTATGGCAACGCCCTATGAATCAGTGACATCCAATAGCATTTATTACAAACCTCCCTGTTCAGATCTTGTAAGTTGAGGTCTGTGGCTTCCTTGATGGAATCAATCCATCTCTTGTTTGGCCTTCCTCTTTTTCTACATAGAATAGTAGTGTTGGAAGGGGCCTTTAAGGCCATCGAGTCCAACCCCCTGCCCAATGCAATTTTTAATTTCCAAAAATTAACAGCACAGCACCCCCCTTTAGCTTGGAGGCAGAGCTCTGCCTTTAGATTATGGGGGGGGGGGTCTTTGGTCCTCCAGATGTTGCTGAACTACAGCTCCCTTCAGTCCCAGCAAGCATGGTCCCAACAGCCAGAGAGGACCATGGGAGCTGTAGTTCAGCAAGACCAGAGGGCCAAAGGTTCCACACACCTGCTTTGGATGGTCTCTGGTTCAAAAGGACCTCTGCTGACAGGAAAAGGCCCTTCTCTGCCAGAGATCAGGGACAGCTGCTGCTGCTGCTGCCGCTCAGGGTAGGTAGCAAAGGGGGAAGGGAGCAAGCAGCATGATGAGCTGGTGGCACAACAGCCCCCCCCCCCGACGCTTACAGCACTTGCTGAGCAAGTGAACATCAGGCTGAAGACAAAGTCCAGGCACAGCCGGCTGCCCTGCACAAGTCGTGTGTCCTGCATGATCTTATTCTGCTGCTTTTCAGTGGGGGAGGGGGGAAGAGAAGCCCCCCCCACAGTTCCCCCTTGGATGCTGCTGGGCCGTGCTCACCTTTCTGGCTTCCAGTTTCACCTGGGCTGATGTCTCACCCGTGCCACGTGTATCCAGGAAGGTCTACGTAGCATCCCTGTTTTTTAAAGCAAAAAAGTTGAGGGAAAATGTGAGGGGGCATCCTGGTTGCAAAAAACCTGCCTGTGGAGAGGGTGGCTGCAAAAGGGGGCTCCCCTGAGACGGTTGAGGTGGGCAGTCCCAAAGTGGTTCGCATTCCAACTCCTGGAAGGGCCCCAGCTCAGGGCCCAGTCCCCGCATCTCCTTGTAGGGACAGCCGCTGCCAGCCTGGGCAGACGTAGATGGAGCAATGGCAGACTCGGTGTCAGGCAGCATCCCACTCAGTTCCTAAACAAGTAAGCTCCCACAGCACCAACCGGGTGAGGGCTCCCTCCTGCAGAATCTCCAGCGCCTGCATTTTTCCTCTCAGTGTAAACCAGCATGGGCCTCCCTCACAGGGCCGTCAGCCACGCCAGGGCCTTGCACCTGAGCAGCCCTAAAGTCCTCTGCCAGGAGCTGCAGCTCTGTTCGTGGGTGCCAGCCTCGTTCCACATGTCTGTCATCTTGGAAGGCGCCACGTCATGGACGCTGAACAATACCTCCCTGTAGCAGCAGGGGTCAGCTGGGAAGTGGGCGGAACCGGCCATGTGGGCCACATGCCGGGGTGCGATGCCAGCCCGGCGGGCACAGAGGCCCACAAAGACATCCTCCACGGGCACCAGGGGCACGTGGCGGGCCGCCCCAAGGAGAGCGGGCACGGCGTCTCCCGAAAGGACGTAGGCGGTGCCACTGCAGTATGGGGGGAAGACGCTGTCCGGGTAGAGGGAGGCGGGCACGTGGTGGCGGCTGCGGGGGTCCCGGTTGGGGCGCACTTGCCAGTGGATCCTCCCGAGGTACGTGGGCCTCGGGGGGCTGGGGAGTTCGGCCAGGTGTGCAGCCAGGGCGGGCAGGTTCAAGAAGATGTCGTCGTCGGCCTTGATGACAAAGGCGGCCCCGAGGCAGCGGGTGGCAGCCCAGCCCAGCAGCGCTAGCGTCTTGAGGGTCAGGTTGCCGTAGGTGTCCAGGAAGCGCCCCTGCACGACGTCTCCGTGCTGCGCAGCCTCTCGCTCCAGGGCGGCCTGCTGGGAGGGCTCCGGAGGCAGCCCCACGGCGAAGAAGGTCCGGACGGGATGCCCGGCGGCCCAGCGCGCCCCGCCCCAGGTGTTGCGCACGGCCTGGCGCCGCGGGGCGTGGGAGGGGGCGCTGGCCACCAGGACGAGCAAGAAGGGGGCCCGGGGGGCACAGGCCTCGGCAGAGGGCACCAGGAGGAAGGCCTCGGCAGAGGGCAGGAGGGGGGCGCTAACGGCGCGCCTCCCGCCGCCGGTGGCCAGAAGGAGGGAGAGGAATTCTTCGTGGACCCCGCTGGCCACGAAACTGCCCAGGGCGACGACCACCAGGCCAGCCAGCAGTCCCCACTGCAGCCGGTGAGATCGGGGGCAGCACCGCTTGGGCCAGGAGGGCAGCGCCAGCGTCGTCGCCATGGGGAAGAAAGATGGGGCGGAACGCAGACCTTGAAAGAGAGAGGGTGAGAAAGGGAGGGACTTCTTCCTACGTGCCCCCCCCCGGTCCCGGATTGGTTGTATTTTTGCCTCTTTCGGCTTGCAATCTCAGCCCCGCCTCCCCGGAATCCTGGCGTCGTCGCCATGGGGCGGGCGGAAGAAAGATGGGGCGGAACGCAGACCTTGAAAGAGAGAGGATGAGAAAGGGAGGGACTTCTTCCTACGTGCCCCCCCCGGTCCCGGATTGGTTGTATTTTTGCCTCTTTCGGCTTGCAATCTCAGCCCCCCCCCCGGAATCCTAAACGTTTCCCCCGCCTGTTTCGGCAAAGGGTCTGTCCCCCAAGATGCAGGGGGCGGGCGGCGCCGGCTGCAACGGAGGGGGGGGAGGAGCAGGAGATGCAGGCGATGGAGCTAAGGGGCAGAGAGGGCAACAAGGGAGGGGAGGGAGGAGGCTTGGCGGGGTGGCTTGGGAAGAAAGCGGGGCTCGCCACCTCCGTCCTGCCACCCCCACGGTGCAGCCGCCGGCAGAGAGAGGGGGGGTGAGGGAGTCCGGTCAGCACCGTCTGCCCCTCCTCTCCTCTCCCCGGCGCTACGCAGCCGCCCCTGCAGGAAACCCAGGCGACCGGACGCGAGACCGGGCGTTGGCTGCGGCGCGCGTGCGGGAGGGGGGAGAAAGAGTGTCAGCACAGCCGCCCCCCTCTCCGCCCCACTATTTGGGGTGAGGAACCGGATGCTCGGCTCCAGGCTCCCCAACGCCTCCCCCACCCTCCCTCAGTGGCTTTTGATACCATTAACCATGGTGTCCTTCTGGGCTGACTTGGTGAGCTGGGTATTGGAAGCATTGTTTTACAGTGGTTCTGCTCCTATCTCCAAGCATTGGGTGACTGTCTTTCAGCCCCCTAGCAGCTGTGCTGCGGGGTGCCGCAGGGTACCACCTTGTCCCCCATACTGTTTAACATCTATATGAAGCCCTTGGGAGCAGTCATCAGGAGATTTGGGATGAGGTGTCAGCAGTATGCTGGCGGTACCCAGCTCTATTTCTCTGTAACATTTGAACTGGGAGAGGCTGTGCAAGCCCTGGACCGCTGCCTGGACTCGGTGGTGGGCTGGATGAGGGCCAATCAACTGAGTCTGAATCCTAGCAAGACAGAGGCACTGTGGGTTGGTGGTTCCTGACTTTTGATAATTGGTCAGTTGCCTGCTTTGGATGGGGTCGTACTCCCTCTGAAATAGCAGGTTCGTAGTCTGGGGGTGCTCCTTTATCCATCTTTGTCGCTGGAAGCCCAGGTGACCTCAGTGGCTAGGAGTGCTTTAGAATCATAGAATCATAGAATAGTAGAGTTGGAATGGGCCCACAAGGCCATCGAGTCCAACCCCCTGCTCAATGCAGAAATCCAAATCAAAGCATTCCAGACAGACGGCCGTCCAGCTGCCTCCTGAATGCCCCCAATTTCAGAGAGCCCACCACCTCTCTAGGTCATTGGTTCCATTGTTGTATGGCCCCAACAGTTAGGAGGTTTTTCCTGATGTTCAGCTGAAATCTGGCTTCCTGCAACTTGAGCCCATTATTCTGTGTTCTGCACTTTGGGATGATTGAGAAGAGATCCCGGCCCTCCTCTATGTGACAACCTTTCATGTACTTGAAGAGTGCTATCATACCTCCCCTCAGTCTTCTCTTCTGCCAGCTTCTGCTGGTAAGACAGCTGCGGCTGTTTCTGGACCAAGTTAGCCTGACCACTGTTGTTCATGGACAACATGGATAATCTCCAGGCTGGATTACTGTAATGCACTCTATTTGGGGCTGCCCTTGAGGTTGGTCTGGAAGTTGCAGCTGGTGCAAAATGTGGCAGCGAGACTGCTCACTGGGGCAGGGTATCGCCAACATGTCACCCGGCTTTTGAAAGAATTGCACTGGTTGCCCATTTGCTACCAGGCCAAGTTCAAGGTTCTAGTTTTGGTGTACAAAGCCCTATACAGCTTGGGACCAGGATACCCGAAAGACCATCTTATCCCTAATATACCCAGTTGATCACTGCGCTGTGCAGGTGAGGGCCTCCTGCAGATACCATCTTATCAGGAAGTCCACAACATAGAAACCGGACCTTTAGTGTGGCGGCACCTACCCTGTGGAATTATCTCCCCTTAAATATTAGACAGGTGCCATCTCTGCTATCTTTTTGGTGCCTTTTGAAGACCCTTGGAGGTCGCTGATTCATAGGGTCGCCATAAGTCATAGTCGACTTGGAGGCACATAACAACAATAACAAAGTTTAGTTTGCATCATGCATTTTAAAAAGTTGCCTTGTGACTAGTGCCAAAGGGTTGGCATATTTGAACACCGTAAACATGACAAACAGAAGTCCCTGTCAACAGTCCACCCCCCCAGACACGCCCCCCCATGTGCACCACCCGTTTCAAGCAGTGACTGTAGTTGGCGGAGGGTGGGGGAGTCATGAGGAGCCCCCCCAGCCACAGTTCCCAGAGTGGTTTAGCTGCCACTCCCTCTTGCCAGGGAACTCTGGGAATTGCAGCACTGCGAGGGAAAATGGGGCCAGTCCCCTGGCAACACCAGGCACGCTTAACAAACTACAGTTCCCAGGATTCTTTTGGGGGGAGACAGGGCGGTTTTGAGGGGGGATGCTCCTGTGCATGCACAGAGGCAGCCACCCCCTTCCCTCTCGCCTCGGTTTCCACTTGCCTCTGCAGCCCCAGGGCAGCAGGGTGAGGAATACACCCTCCCCCCTCCTGCCATGGGTCCAGTGGGAGGCGCTTCCCTTCAGAAGAGCCCCTGTTGGAGAATTTTGTATTTCTCCTGTGGTTCTTTTGCTGGGGGTCCTTGAACAAAAATTTTAAAGACACAGGCTTGCAGCAAAAAGGTCGGCCTTTATTGGATGACAAGTGTACACTTGGTCAGTCTCCCTCTTAGTGAGTGGAGAACTGCAACCTGGTACTGTTTGCCTGGGGTTTTTATACATTTCAGGACAAAGACTTTAGCATCTACCAATCAGGAGGCTACACATCAGTATGACACAGTATGACACAGACATTACAGTATTGCATAGGTATCTGCATAGTCATTGCATAGGTACTGTACTTCTCTGCATTGTGGTCTAGTGAATTTGGCAGTGTTCAGTACTTCACATGAAAGTACATTTTCACTATGAGCTAAGCATTTTAGTTAATGCAATCCTTTCTATGTTTGGAGAGTACAGGGATGCTCAGTGTTTGTTCAGTGTTATCAATTGTTCAGAGTACAAGTAGTTCCAAACAAAACCAGCATGGTCAGGGGAGATAGCTCCAAATAGAAAAAGATCTGGTTTCTTACTAAACTATTAAAATGTTATGAACCTTTATAGCTTTATAAAAGAATACATTTTGCTTATTGTTTATGTATATTGAATTCTCCATTAGCTATACATGTATGTATATATAAAATCCCCCATCATCTCCCCACTCTGAAGCTAGCTAGAATACTAGCTTCACACAATATCACATTATTTTTTATTTATTATCCTAAAGTATTTGGTGAAGAGAAAAAAGAGAAGAATAGCATTAAATTACTGGGTGTATGGTAGCATTAATCATTAATCATTTATCAATGTGAAGAGGAGGGGTCTCGGTGTGAGGAGATCCCATACGTGTGTATGTGTGTGTATCTGCATGCATATTTCTAACTGACCCTGAAAAACTAAGGCTCTTTCTAACAAAACAATGGAATTCACTGTGAGTGGGAGAAGTCTGCCAAAGAATAAGATAACATATATAAAGAACATTTATGTAGTAGCTTTTCTTATATCTGCCCTTATTTTTCCTTCGCACAAAACCTCTGGAACGCATCACCAGCCATACCATCAGGTGGGTGGGTGTGAGAGTGGGGGTGGGAGTTATAGCTCTTGGCCTTGCACCTCCTGGATTGCACTTGAACCAAAATGGGGTTAGTCAAGCCATAACACTCCCCCCATTGAAGACATCTGTACATACTTATACAGATCTCCTTTCATACCTCAGTCATCACAGTCTTGCCTCCCGGGCTCTAATGCTGACTTCCATTCGGTGTAACTGTGTCATTTGAGATCGGATGCATATTACAAGGGGCATTAAGACAAAGACCAGAATTATTTGGAACATCAAAATCACCAGAATGGGGTGCATTATAAGGGTTAAACCTTCTTTGGCGTCCTCTCCCCAGCCAAACAGGGAATCTCACCATCTATGTGCCACCATCTATATTATCTGAAGTGTAGCTTGCTCTCTAAGAATTTCACTACTTCTAACTTTTTCTATAACAGAGTGAGAAAGTAAATAAAAATGGGTGAAAAAGTAACTGTTGGAGATCAGCGGGCTCATAGCCTAATGCAATGGTTCAAGATTCTACATTGGCAAATCTCATATCTTAAGACAAATAGCCAAATTTTGTAAACCCTCAGCTAGGAAATCTCTCAGAGGGATCTGAAAAGCAAACCCATCCTATAAGCAAAAACATTCTTAACACTTAAATTATGTAATGAAAAATAGCAATGATTAAATAATCACATCCTTAAAGCACAATGCATGAGTATCAATTACATTCAAGAATACAATATCTACCAATTATGGAATAGAACAATTTTTTGTGATCTTGAAACATACTGTAGGGTTGCGTGAAAGACTTGCAAGGTGGCTTGTACAAAGTTCATCCTCAGGAGATCAGATTATGTTATGTTCAGTGGAAGCTTTAACTGAACTGTGTATGGTTTGCTGCTAGTCAGAGAAACTTGGATAATGAGAAGAAGAATCAACTCCTTCCCCCCAAGTGACTGTGATATAGGTTGTAAGCTTGCACAATATGGGACATCTTGTCAGAAGAAATATTGGCATCCACTGCAGGATGATGGCCAAAGTAGAGTCGTCACCTTCTGTAGTTGGGGAAGAATGAAGCAGGTCTCTTCACTGTTATTGCAGCAATGCAGGAAAATGGCACGCCAGTTGCATATCATAAGAACATAAGAAGAGCCTGCTGGATCAGGCCAGTGGCCCATCTAGTCAAGCATCCTGTTCTCACAGTGGCCAACCAGGTGCCTGGGGGAAGCCCGCAAGCAGGACCCGAGTGCAAGAACACTCTCCCCTCCTGAGGCTTCCGGCAACTGGTTTTCAGAAGCATGCTGCCTCTGACTAGGGTGGCAGAGCACAGCCATCATGGCTAGTAGCCATTGATAGCCCTGTCCTCCATGAATTTGTCTAATCTTCTTTTAAAGCCATCCAAGCTGGTGGCCATTACTGCATCTTGTGGGAGCAAATTCCATAGTTTAACTATGCGCTGAGTAAAGAAGTACTTCCTTTTGTCTGTCCTGAATCTTCCAACATTCAGCTTCTTTGAATGTCCACGAGTTCTAGTATTATGAGAGAGGGAGAAGAACTTTTCTCTATCCACTTTCTCAATGCCATGCATAATTTTATACACTTCTATCATGTCTCCTTTGACCCGCCTTTTCTCTAAACTAAAAAGCCCCAAATGCTGCAACCTTTCCTCGTAAGGGAGTCGCTCCATCCCCTTGATCATTCTGGTTGCCCTCTTCTGAACCTTTTCCAACTCTATAATATCCTTTTTGAGATGAGGCGACCAGAACTGTACACAGTATTCCAAATGCGGCCGCACCATAGATTTATACAATGGCATTATGATATTGGCTGTTTTATTTTCAATACCTTTCCTAATTATCGCTAGCATGGAATTTGCCTTTTTCACAGCTGCCGCACACTGGGTCAACATTTTCATCGTGCTGTCCACTACAACCCCGAGGTCTCTCTCCTGGTCGGTCACCGCCAGTTCAGACCCCATGAGCGTGTATGTGAAATTAAGATTTTTTGCTCCAATATGCATAATTTTACACTTGTTTATATTGAATTGCATTTGCCATTTTTCTGCCCATTCACTCAGTTTGGAGAGGTCTTTTTGGAGCTCTTCGCAATCACTTTTTGTTTTAACAACCCTGAACAATTTAGTGTCATCAGCAAACTTGGCCACTTCACTGCTCACTCCTAATTCTAGGTCATTAATGAACAAGTTGAAAAGTACAGGTCCCAATACCGATCCTTGAGGGACTCCACTTTCTACAGCCCTCCATTGGGAGAACTGTCCGTTTATTCCTACTCTCTGCTTTCTGCTTCTTAACCAATTCCTTATCCACAAGAGGACCTCTCCTCTTATTCCATGACTGCTAAGCTTCCTCAGAAGCCTTTGGAGAGGTACCTTGTCAAACGCTTTTTGAAAGTCTAAGTACACTATGTCCACTGGATCACCTCTATCTATATGCTTGTTGACACTCTCAAAGAATTCTAATAGGTTACTGAGACAGGACTTTCCCTTGCAGAAGCCATGCTGGCTCTGCTTCAGCAAGGCTTGTTCTTCTATGTGCTTAGTTAATCTAGCTTTAATAATACTTTCTACCAGTTTTCCAGGGACAGAAGTTAAGCTAACTGGCCTGTAATTTCCGGGATCCCCTCTGGATCCCTTTTTGAAGATTGGCGTTACATTTGCCACTTTCCAGTCCTCAGGCACGGAGGAGGACCCAAGGGACAAGTTACATATTTTAGTTAGCAGATCAGCAATTTCACCTTTGAGTTCTTTGAGAACTCTCGGGTGGATGCCATCCGGGCCCAGTGATTTGTCAGTTTTTATATTGTCCATTAAGCTTAGAACTTCCTCTCTCGTTACCACTATTTGTCTCAGTTCCTCAGAATCCCTTCCTGCAAATGTTAGTTCAGGTTTAGGGATCTGCCCTATATCTTCCACTGTGAAGACAGATGCAAAGAATTCATTTAGCTTCTCTGCAATCTCCTTATCGTTCTTTAGTACACCTTTGACTCCCTTATCATCCAAGGGTCCAATTGTCTCCCTAGATGGTCTCCTGCTTTGAATGTATTTATAGAATTTTTTGTTGTTGGTTTTTATGTTCTTAGCAATGTGCTCCTCAGATTCTTTGTTAGCATCCCTTATTGTCTTCTTGCATTTCTTTTGCCAGAGTTTGTGTTCTTTTTTATTTTCTTCATTCGGACAAGACTTCCATTTTCTGAAGGAAGACTTTTTGCCTCTAAGAGCTTCCTTGACTTTGCTCGTTAACCATGCTGGCATCTTCTTGGCTCTGGCGGTACCTTTTCTGATCTGCGGTATGCACTCCAGTTGAGCTTCTAATAGAGTGTTTTTAAACAACTTCCAAGCATTTTCAAGTGATGTGATCCTCTGGACTTTGTTTTTCAGCTTTCTTTTGACCAATCCCCTCATTTTTGTGAAGTTTCCTCTTTTGAAGTCAAATGTGACCGTGTTGGATTTTCTTGGCAATTGGCCAGTTACATGTATGTTTAATTTAATAGCACTGTGGTCACTGCTCCCAATCGGTTCAACAACACTTACATCTTGCACCAGGTCCCGGTCCCCACTGAGGATTAAGTCCAGGGTTGCCGTCCCTCTGGTCGGTTCCATGACCAACTGGTCTAGGGAATAGTCATTTAGAATATCTAGAAACTTTGCTTCTTTGTCATGACTGGAACACATATGCGGCCAGTCTATGTCCGGGTAGTTGAAGTCACCCATTACTACCACATTTCCTAGTTTGGATGCTTCCTCAATTTCATATCTCATCTCCAGGTCTCCCTGAGCATTTTGATCAGGGGGACGATAGATCGTTCCCAGTATTAAGTCCCTCCTGGGGCATGGTATCACCACCCACAACGATTCTGTGGAGGAGTCTGCCTCTTTTGGGGTTTCGAGCTTGCTGGATTCAATGCCTTCTTTCACGTATAGAGCGACTCCACCACCAATACGTCCTTCCCTGTCCTTCCGATATAGTTTATATCCAGGGATAACCGTATCCCACTGGTTTTCTCCATTCCACCAGGTCTCCGTTATGCTCACTATATCAATGCTCTCCTCTAAGACCAAGCACTCCAGTTCTCCCATCTTGGTTCGCAGGCTCCTAGCATTAGCGTACAGGCACTTGTAAGCAGTGTCTCTCTTCAAGTGTCTTTGGCACTTGTGGTTAGGCCTGTGGTAATTTTGCTCTTCTGAATTTATATCCTGTGCCCCTGCTCTCACAATGCCTACTTCTAGGCCTACCCCTTTTAAAATTTCATCATTTCTTTGGTTTTTATCCCAGGGGGGAGGTTTATTCCGAACCGGACCTTTCTCAGCTCCTGTCGGGTTTCCCCCCTCAGTCAGTTTAAAAGCTGCTCTGCCACCTTTTTAATTTTAAGTGCCAGCAGTCTGGTTCCATTCTGGTTCAAGTGGAGCCCGTCCCTTTTGTACAGGCCCGGCTTGTCCCAAAAAGTTCCCCAGTGCCTAACAAATCCAAACCCTTCCACCCGACACCATCGTCTCATCCACGCATTGAGACTGCGAAGCTGGGCCTGTCTGGCTGGTCCTGCGCGTGGAACCGGTAGCATTTCAGAGAAAGCCACCTTGGAGGTCCTGGCTTTCAGCATCCTACCTAGCAACCTAAATTTTGCTTCCAGGACCTCACGGCTGCATTTCCCCATGTCGTTGGTGCCAACGTGCACCACGACCACTGACTCCCTCCCAGCACTGTCTACCAAACTATCTAAACGACGGGCGATATCCGCAACCTTCGCACCAGGCAGGCAAAACACCTTGCGGTCTACACGCCCATCACACACCCCACTGTTTATGTTCCTAATGATCGAATCACCCACTACAAGGATCCCTCCAGCCCCTGGAGATATATCCTCGGCACGAGAGGATAGCTGCTCATCCCCCAAGGAATGGGTCCCTTCTAAGGGATCGTTTCCCTCTTCCTCAGCTGGATGCTCTCCTTCCCCGAGACCATCGTTCTCCATGATAGCAGGAGAGCTATCATCGTTGGAGTGGGACACAGCTATAACGTCCCTGAAGGCCTCCTCCACACACCTCTCTGCCTCTCTCAGCTTTTCCAGGTCCGCCACCTTGGCCTCAAGGAAATGAAGTCATTCCCGGAGAGCCAGGAGCTCATTGCACCGAGAGCACACCCACGACTTCTGTCCAACAGGCAGATAGTCGTACATGCTGCAGGCGGTGCAAAACACTGGAAAGCCCCCACACCCCTGCTGGCTTCTTACCTGCATAGTTTTGTTTAAGGTTTATTACGTCAATGGGTTGGAGACTGCAGTTTAGTTGAGGTCAGGGAACAAACGGGCAGAGTGGGGGGCCCTGGCCTCCTCGCCCTGCTGCCGAACTCGCTCTGCTGCTTAACTCGCCTTGACGCTTTGTCAGCTGGGGCTCCCTCTAGCTCGTGGAGCTCGGGTCACCATAAGTCAGAATCGACTTGAAGGCAGTACATTTACATTTTTTATTATCTTTTCTAATGAATCATGTTTTCTCATGATGTGTCCAAAGTTTGATAACCTCAGTTTCATCATTTCATTCATCATTTTAGCTTCTAGTGAGAGTTCTGGTTTAATTTGTTGTAACACCCAATTATTTGTCTTTTTTGGAGTCCATGGTACGCGCAAAGCTCTCCTCCAGCACCACATTTCAATTGAGCTGATTTTTCTCTTATCCGCCTTTTTCACTGTCCAACTTTCATATCCATACATAGAGATTGGGAATAACATGGTCTGAATGATCCTGACTTTGGTGTTCAGGGATACATCTTTGCATTTGAGGATCTTTTCTAGTTCTCTCACAGCTGCCCTTCCCAGTCCTAGCCTTCTTCTGATTTCTTGACTATTGTCTCCCTTTTGGTTAATGACTGTGCCGAGGTCAATGTCGTCATTGTCAACTGTAAAGTTACATAAATCTTCTGTTGTCATTACTTTAGTCTTCGTGACGTTGAGCTGTAGTCCTGCTTTTGTGCTTTCCTCTTTAACTTTCATCAGCATTTGTTTCAAATCATTACTGGTTTCTGCTAGTAGTATGGTATCATCTGCATATCATAAATTATTGATGTTTCTCCCTCTAATTTTCACACCTCCTTCATCTTGGTCCAATCTTGCTTTCTGTATGATATGTTCTGCATATAGATTTTAAAAAATAGGGTGATAAAATACACCCGTCTCACACCCTTTCTGATGGGAAACCAATCAGTTTCTCCATATTCTGTCCTTTCAGTAGCCTCGTGTTCGGAGTATAGGTTATGCATCAGGACAATCAGATTCTCTGGTCCCCCCATTTATTTAAAACATTCCTTCATTTTTCATAATCTACACATTCAAAGGCTTTGCTATAATCTATAAAGCACAGTGTGATTTCCTTCTGAAATTCCTTGCTCCGTTCCATTATCCAACTTATGTTTGTGATGCCATCTCTGGTGCCTCTTCCCTTTCTAAAACCAGCTTGGACATCTGGCACTTCTCTCTCCATACATGGTATAAGAGCCTTTACTTTACTTGAATGGCATATTAAGGCAATAGTTCAAAAATTACTGCATTCCCTGGAATCCCCTTTCTTTGGACTTGGGATGTATATTGAATGCTTCCAGTCTGTGGGCCATTGTTTTCTTTTCCATATTCCTTTTATTTCATCTCAGTCAGTCAGTGTGTTCCCCTGTTGATTATTCAACATCCCTACTCTTGGTCTAAATTTCCCTTTAATTTCTTCCTGTACTTCTGCATAAAATCTCTCAATTTCCTCTTCTTCTGTGTTTGCATTTGGAGCATAGACTTAGATGATGGTTATGTTGATGCATTTCCCATTAAATCTCATTGATATCCCTCAGACCTTGCATTATAGCTCCTAATTGCTTTTGCTACATCACTTCCCACTATTAGAGCAACCCCGTTTCTTCTTAATTTCTCATTTCCTGCATAAAATATTTTGTAGTTGTCTGAAAATGTCCCATTCCCATCCATTTTAATTCACTCACGCCAACTATTGTAATGTTGATGCATTCCATTTCCTGCTTGACAATTTGTAACGTTCCCTGGTTCATGCTTCTCACATTCCATATTCCTATTGTGTACATCGCACAACTCCAGACTTTCCTTTCGCATCTGTGCGCATCAGCCTCTGGGCTTCCTTTCAGCTTTGACCCAGCTGAGTCATTAGTCACAGAGCTACTCATACTTGTACTTTGTTCTTCCCCAGTAGCTCACAGAGTGCCATCTGTCCTGAGGGTCTCATCTTCCAGCCCTATCTCGTGTTGCATGTAACAGGGGGCTAACATTATAGGAGGGAGGGTATGCGAGCTGCCCTCTGGGCAGTGGAAAGAGCCATTTCCCTGTCAGACAGGATCCATCCTAGGTTTGTAAATTCCAGCTGTGTATAAGTACTGGGCTGTTCACCTTAAATGGAGGAACAAGGGAGCAGATTTTGTTACAATTGTCTCTCTCTGCATCTCTTTTCACAACCTGTTACCAAGCACCTACTTATAAACTAACTCCGTACAAGGCCTCAAGCTTTGACAGTTAAACTCTGATATCAACAGAGCTCCCAGAAATATGTTTTCAAAGTTCAAATCATAATATATTCACAGGATTTCTCCACAGCATTTTATCTCCTTTCTTTTTCATTCCATCAGGATACATTTGGGGGGTGAAGGCTGAGGGAGAACCATCTGAAGTATCACTGGAAAAAGCTGAGGAGCAGATGCAGGAGCAGAAACTGAGGAGTCAAGATGGAACAAAGAGACAAGGGGAGAGAGAGACTCACACAGGGGACAAACCTTATAAATGCTTGGAGTGTGGAAAGAGCTTCATCTGGAGTAGTGCCCTTACTTCACATCAAAGAACTCACACAGGGGACAAACCTTATAAATGCTTGGAGTGTGGAAAGAGCTTCAGGTGGAGTAACGCCCTTACGGTTCATCAAAGAACTCACACAGGGGACAAACCTTATAAATGCTTAGAGTGTGGAAAGAGCTTCAGGTGGAGTAACGCCCTTACGGTTCATCAAAGAATTCACACAGGGGACAAACCTTATAAATGCTTGGAGTGTGGAAAGAGCTTCAGTGACAGCAGCACCCTTACTTCGCATCAAAGAACTCACACAGAGGACAAACCTTATACATGCTTCGAGTGTGGAAAGAACTTCAGGTGGAGTAGCAGCCTTACTCAACATCAAAGAACTCACACGGGACAAACCTTATCAATGCTTGGAGTGTGGAAAGAGCTTCGGTAAGAGGGGCCACCTTACTTCGCATCAGAGAACTCACACAGGGGACAAACCTTATCAATGCTTGGAATGTGGAAAGAGCTTCAGGCAGAGTAGCACCCTTACTTCGCATCAAAGGTGTCACACAGGGGACAAACCTTATCAATGCTTGAAGTGTGGAAAAAGCTTCAGGCAGAGTGGCACCCTAACTTCACATGAAAGAACTCATACAGGGGACAAACCTTATGAATGCTTGGAGTGTGGAAAGAGCTTCAGTCAGAGTAGCACCCTTATTTCACATCAAATAAGTCACATAGGGGACAAACCTTATACGTGCTTGTAGTGTTGAAAGACCTTTCGTCAGAATGGCTACCTTCAGGCACATCAAAGGATCCGTACAAGGAAGAGATTTATAAATGCTTTGAATGTGGAAAAAGCTTTGAACAGAGTTCAACTCTTTCTGTGCATCAAAGGATCCATATGGCTAACAACAGGATTTTTATGGCAAGTTTCAGACCCCTGAGAATCTTCTCCTCTTAGCTTAACCACAGACTGTTCCACTTCCCTTCACCTGCTATTTTGGTGGCCTGTCAGTTTTTCCTTTGCGGAGACAGAGATGTTTGTGTTTTCCAGAGATGGGTGAGCACCCAAGGTGGATGCTGAGGCCAAGATGGCTGCAGAAGCCAAAATGGCCTCTCAGTTATCCAGTTTTCCCCATCATATCCCCCCTCTGGCAGTTTCTACCTGCCAGATTCAATATTCAATTAATGACATTTCACATATTACTTTATCTACTTCCTGTAGATCCTCCCCCTCTGTCATTGCTACCTTCATGTACATCTTTCGAACATCCGTTTTCGTGATGCACTTAGTAGTCTTTGTCACACAGCGTCTAATACAACATAACACCAACTGGACTATTACATATATGAACACGAGGAAGCATAATCCCATTATAACATAGCAGATTTTTTGCTAGGCTTCCTAGCTATCCCCATGGATTCGGTAGCCATCCCCCCGAATCAAAATTGCTACTCCAGTCTACACAAGCTACTTCTGCTATTTTCTCAGGATGATATATTATGGAGGTGGCATGGGATTCAATCTCTCCAGCTGAACTGTTTATGTAGGAACAACATTCGCTTCCAATGATGGCGCAGGTCCCTCTGTCCATAGCAACCAAATTGTTCAGCGCCATCCTATTTTGGAGAACCATTTTTCTTACTTGGGTTTGGGTTGCTGGTAGGGTCTTTATAGCCATAGAGGCCACAGGAAGAGCTTCTTTGGTCTCATTTGCAAGAATTTCCACTACAGATTGAGGCCTCAATCCTTCAGATGCTTCAGCGGCTGTGCCAGCCAAGGGCAGGAAAGACCACCCTATTACTGAGCCCATTGTTAAGGGCCTGCGGTTTTCTATGTCCCAATGTGCAGAGTGATGAGCAGGTTCTTATTTCTGTCTTTTTTCTCTGATTGGTGAGGCTCTCTTGTTCCTGATTCTACCAACTGGGAGATAGTTAGCACTAAAAATATAGTTAGCACTATTGCAATCAGTAGTGCTGAATCTGAAAGAAGTTTAAGTTTAATGAATATAATTTGTATGAGGGTGAGAAATAGTTTAACAGTAGATTAGATTTAATGACAATAAATTTATTGGGAAAAGAGTTAGCGGATTGGGATGCAACTCCATTTGTTAAATCATGGTTGAATTTCAACCATAGGTTGGCTACAGATACAAAAGTTCAGCAAAAATCAATGAAAGCATTCTGTGAGAATCAATTGGCCACATGGAATTTACAATAAAGTGTATTGTATATTTTATTATTATTTGTAAATTGTGTGCTACACATCCTTTATATCTGTAAAAAAATAATAAACTTATGTACGTATATATATGCATACATTTTTTTCAGAGAGCCAGTTGTTAAACATTTACCAGCACACCACTGGCCGTAACTGCAGCAGACCTGGTGAAAGAGCGACACATTCGCACAAAACAAATATCATTCCCACCTCCAGGGGGCGTCTTGTTAATCCAGAAGGCTGGTCAGAAACCTTTACTAGTTTACTTGCTTAATTCCAGCAAGCACTATCATGAAAGCTCTTTCCTTCCAGACAAAATAAACATTCCGTTTTCTCTGTTGCAAATTAGACCTGTGCTCTTCCTACTCATCCAAAAGGCAGTTGGCCAAAATCATCCAAAGCGCTTTTCCCTCTTATGAACCGCCTCCTTTAGACACCCCACCTCTCTGAAAGTGTTTCGGCCCCAGGTTGGGGCCAAGGGGTGAGTTGGGGGGCTCTTCAGTCTGAGGAGGGCCAGGAGACACTTGTGGGTCAGCCCTCTTTCTGCCTTGCCGCCACTTGTTGTTATCTTCCTTTAAGCTCTGGGAATTTTCATCATATTACACAGCATAAAGGCAAAGAGTTCAGGAAACATGTTGCTGTGCAGACAGAGTCCCTGCCTGGTGCCACCTTGTTCATGGGGCCCAATTCGGGGTGGGATGAAGATGGAGGTGGTGGAGGGCTGGTGCCTTCACACCCTGCTCTGGGCTTCTTGGTCTTCCCACTGCTGGGACAGAGACTTCAGAGCACAGGGACCCTCCTCTGTCTGATCTGGGAGGGGGGCTCTTCTTATTTTCAATGCCTACGGTGGGTTGTGTACAGCTCCAAACACCAGTCGCAGGGGAGCAGTCATTTGGGGCACAAATCATCCATCACTGGCCACGGAGGAGAGAAACAGAACCTTGGCAAAGGAAGCAATTCACCCATATTCTGGTCCGCTGGTTTTGTTTTCATTGCACACCCTCCCTCCCTGTTTTCCCTGCTTCGGCCTTTGCCGAATATGCATTTCTCTTGAATGAATTTCTGGACTGTCGGGGTTCCTGATCATGCTCAGGGGATCTCCCTCCCTCCCTGCAACTGAGGCCAGGGGCTCCCAAACTGCCCCCCCAGATCACTTGAGAATGACTGATGGTCTTGGCAGAGCACTTCATGATCTTTCAGCCTGTTGTGGCAAGTGTAATGCACTTATTTTATGCCTTCTTTCATTTCCATAGAATTCAAAATGTAATATGATAAAAATAGAATGAAAAATCAGTATGAATGTTCAATGTGAACATGCCATAGACTTCCTGAATGAAGCTCATGGACCACTGGTGGCCCATGGACCACCACTTGGGAACCCTGGCTTAGTCTGCCTGGGCTAAAGTGCCTCCGAAGTGGGTGGCAGCCCTCCTACTCCCTAGTAGACCACCATAAGGCAGTCAGGGGCCCTGACCCAGGTTGCAAGTAAGCAGGCGGTGACTGGAAGAGAGCAAGGTGGTGGTGCACTCCCCATCAGGGCCCCCCCCCAATGCACCAGGATGGCACTGAGTCAGGGTGGCACTGGGCACAGCGGTTGGGGCTATAAGAAGAGAGGGGGGCTGGGGGGAACTTACTGATAAACTCAAAAGAAATCAATATTTTTCAATGGTTTTGGCCAACTGCCTTTTGGAAGAGTAGGAAGAGCACGGGTCTAATTTGCAACAGAGAAAACTGAATGTTTATTTTGTCCAGGGAGGGGCTTTCATGATGGTGCTTGTTGGAATTAAGCAAGTAAACCAAGTTAAGGTTTTTGACCAGCCTTCTGGTCCCTGCACGAGAAATCTAACAGGTAAAGGAAACAGGGTTTAGGCTAACCTAAGCTGTTCCCTCGAAACCCTTTTTAAAAAATGTGCATGGCATTTTTATTTTTAAAGAGAAGGGTCACTGGGCAGAAGTGGGCTTCCCACCTCCCCTCCCTCTCTGTGCAAAACAGCTGAGGAGCTTCAGCCACTTTGCTCCTTAAGGGTTAACAAAGTACAACAGAGCCGAAGGGCAAAGGAGGGACTTCCTTTTCCTGCCCCGCTTCTCGGCGAGAAAAGCAGGTGGAAGCATCGGAGGAGCCCCTCTTCGTGCGCAGCGATGTTGGCGAGCGGGGCTGCGCGGGGGGAGCCTCGAGACAAAGGTAGGCAATGGGGCGGAGGGGAGGGTGGGAGGGGGAGACACCCCGCCTGAAGCGCCCCCTTCCCACGGACCCTCCAGATCGGAGGCTGCAGCTCTGCCCGTTCCCGTCCGCCTCTCCCCTGAGCTGCGCTGGCTGTGTTGGGCCGGATCGAAGCATCCCTCGGCAACATCACGCGGCTGAAGTTGGTTCCCAGTTCCTTATTTGCTTGAAGTTCAAAACACTAAAAAAGAAGAAAAGTTGACAGCTACAGAAACTTCAAGCCAAAGTTAACATGTCTCTGAACCCCAAAATATATGTTGTTGTTGTTGTTGTGTGCCTTCAAATCGATTACGACTTAGGGTGACCCTATGAATCAGCGACCTCCAAGAGCATCTGTTATGAACCACCCTGTTCAGATCTTGTAAGTTCAGGTCTGTGGCTTCCTTTATGGAATCAATGCATCTCTTGTTTGGCCTTCCTCTTTTTCTATTCCCTGCTGTTTTTTCCCAGCATTATTCTCTTTTCTAGTGAATCATGTCTTCTCATTATGTGCCCAGAGTATGATAACCTCAGTTTCATCATTTTAGCTTCGAGTGACAATTCTGGTTTGATTTGAAGGCAGTACATTTACATTTTTTATTATCTTTTCTAATGAATCATGTTTTCTCATGATGTGTCCAAAGTTTGATAACCTCAGTTTCATCATTTTAGCTTCTAGTGAGAGTTCTGGTTTAATTTGTTCTAACACCCAATTATTCGTCTGTTTTGCAGTCCACGGTATGCGCAAAGCTCTCCTCCAGCACCACATTTCAATTGAGCTTTTATCCGCCTTTTTCACTGTCCAACTTTCACATCCATACATAGAGATTGGGAATAACATGGTCTGAATGATCCTGACTTAAAAAAAATCTTAATTTCACATATACGCTCATGGGGTCTGAACTGGCAGTGACCGACCAGGAGAGAGACCTCGGGGTTGTGGTGGACAGCACGATGAAAATGTCGACCCAGTGTGCGGCAGCTGTGAAAAAGGCAAATTCCATGCTAGCAATAATTAGGAAAGGTATTGAAAATAAAACAGCCGATATCATAATGCCGTTGTATAAATCTATGGTGCGGCCGCATTTGGAATACTGTGTACAGTTCTGGTCGCCTCATCTCAGAAAGGATATTATAGAGTTGGAAAAGGTTCAGAAGAGGGCAACCAGAATGATCAAGGGGATGGAGCGACTCCCTTACGAGGAAAGGTTGCAGCATTTGGGGCTTTTTAGTTTAGAGAAAAGGCGGGTCAGAGGACACATGATAGAAGTGTATAAAATTATGCATGGCATTGAGAAAGTGGATAGAGAAAAGTTCTTCTCCCTCTCTCATAATACTAGAACTCGTGGACATTCAAAGAAGCTGAATGTTGGAAGATTCAGTACAGACAAAAGGAAGTACTTCTTTACTCAGCGCATAGTTAAACTATGGAATTTGCTCCCACAAGATGCAGTAGTGGCCACCAGCTTGGATGGCTTTAAAAGAAGATTAGACAAATTCATGGAGGACAGGGCTATCAATGGCTACTAGCCATGATGGCTGTGCTGTGCCACCCTAGTCAGAGGCAGCATGCTTCTGAAAACCAGTTGCTGGAAGCCTCAGGAGGGGAGAGTGTTCTTGCACTCGGGTCCTGCTTGCGGGCTTCCCCCAGGCACCTGGTTGGCCACTGTGAGAACAGGATGCTTGACTAGATGGGCCACTGGCCTGATCCAGCAGGCTCTTCTTATGTTCTTATGACTTTGGTGTTCAGTGATACGTCTTTGCATTTGAGGACCTTTTCTAGTTCTCTCACAGCTGCCCTCCCCAGTTCTAGCCTTCTTCTGATTTCTTCACTATTGTTTCCATTTCGGTTAATGATTGTGCCAAGGTATTGATAATCCTTGACAAGTTCAATGTCTTCATTGTCAACTGTGACGTTGCATAAATCTTCTGTTGTCGTTACTTTAGTCTTCTTGACGTTCAGCTGTAGTCCTGTTTTTGTGCTTTCCTCTTTTAACTTTCATCAGCATTTGTTTCAAATCATTACTGGTTTCTGCTAGCAGTATGGTATCATCTGCATATCTTCAATTATTGATGTTTCTCCCTCCAATTTTCACACCTCCTTCATCTTGGTCCAATCCCACTTTCTGTATGATATATTCTGCATACAGATTAAACAAATACGGTAATTAAATACACCCCTGTCTCACACCCATTCCGATGGGGAACCAATCGTTCTCCATATTCTGTCCTTGCAGTAGCCTCTTGTGCAGAGTATAGGTTGCGCATCAGGACAATGTTGTGGGACCCCATTTTAAAACATTCCATAGTTTTTCATGATCTACACCAGCCTTTCCCAACCGGTGTGCCTCCAGATGTTGTTGGACCACAGCCCCCATCAGCCTCAGCCAGTGGCTGATGGAAGTTGTGGTCCAACAACATCTGGAGGCACACCGGTTGGGAAAGGCTGATCTACACAGTCAAAGTCTTTGCTGTAGTCTATAAAGCACAGGGTGATATTCTTCTGAAATTCCTTGCTCCGTTCCATTATCCAACGTATGTTTGCGATATGATCTCTGGTGCCTCTTCCCTTTCTAAATCCAGCTTGGACATCTGGCGTTTCTCGCTTCATATATGTGTTCCCCTGTTGATTAGTCAACATCCCTACTCTTGGTCTAAATTTCCTTTTAATTTCTTCCTGTACTTCTGCGTACAATCTCTCAATTTCCTCTTCTTCTGTGTTTGCATTTGGAGCATAGACTTAGATGATGGTTATGTTGATGCGTTTCCCATTAAATCTCATTGATATCCCTCACTCAAACTTGGCATTATAACTTCTAATATCTTTTGTTATGTCACTTCTCACTGTTAGAGCAACCCTATTTCTTCTTAATTTCTCATTTCCTGCATAAAATATTTTGTAGTTGTCTGAAAATGTCCCATTCCCATCCACTTTAATTCACTCACGCCAACTATTTTAATGTTAATGCATTCCATTTCCTGCTTGACAATTTCTAACTTACTCTGGTTCATGCTTCTCACATTCCATGTTCCTATTGTGTACGTCTCACAACTCCGGACTCTCCTTTTGTATCTGTGTGCATCAGCCTGTGGGCTTCCTTTCAGCTTTGATCCAGCTGCATCATTAGTGACAGCGCTACTCATACTTGTCCTTGTTCTTCCCCAGTAGCTTGCAGAGTGCCATCTGACCTGGGGGTCTCATCTTCCAGCACTATCTCATGTTGCATGTAACAGGGGGCTAACATTTTGGGAAGGAGGGTATGCGAGCTGCCCTCTGGGCAGTGGAATGGGCCATTTTCCTGTCAGACAGGATTCATCCTAGGTTTGTAAATTCCAGCTGTGCACAAGTACTGGGCTGTCCACCTTAAATGGAGGAACAAGAGAGCAGGTTTTTGTTAAAATTCTCTCTCTCTGCATCTCTTTTCATAACCTGTTACCAAGCACCTACTGCTAAACTAACTCTGTACAAGGCCTCAAGTTCTGACAGTTAAACTCTGATATCAACAGAGTACAAATCATAATATATTCACAGGATTTCTCCACAGCATTTTGTCACCTTTCCTTTTCATTCCATCAGGATACATCTGGGGGGTCAAGGCTGAGGGAGAACCATCTGAAGTATCACTGGAAAAAGCTGAGGAGCAGATGCAGGAGCAGAAACGGAGGAGTCAAGATGGAGCAAAGAGACAAGAGGAGAGACACACTCCCACAGGGGAGAAACCTTATAAATGCTTGGAGTGTGGAAAGAGCTTCAGGTGGAGTAGCTACCTTATTTCACATCAAAGATGTCACACAGGAGACAAACCTTATAAATGCTTGGACTGTGGAAAGAGCTTCAGGTGGAGTAGTGACTTTACTCAACATCAAAGAACTCACACAGGGGACAAACCTTATAAATGCTTGGAGTGTGGAAAGAGCTTCAGTCAGAGTGGCACCCTTTCTTCACATCAAAGATGTCACACAGGAGACAAACCTTATAAATGCTTGGAGTGTGGAAAGAGCTTCAGGTGGAGTAGCACCTTCACTCAACATCAAAGAACACACACAGGGGACAAACCTTATCAATGCTTGGAGTGTGGAAAAAGCTTCAGTCACAGTGGCACCCTTAGTAAACATGGAAGAATTCACACAGGGGACAAACCTTATCAATGCTTGGAGTGTGGAAAGAGCTTCAGTCAGAGTGGCACCCTTACATGGCATCACAGAACTCACACAGGGGACAAACCTTATAAATGCTTCGAGTGTGGAAAGACCTTCAGTTGGAATGGCCACCTTACTTCGCATCAAAGATGTCACACAGGAGACAAACCTTATAAATGCTTGGAGTGTGGAAAGAGCTTCAGTCACAGTAGCCACCTTACTTCGCATCAAAGAACTCACACAGGCGACAAACCTTATAAATGCTTGGAGTGTGGAAAGAGCTTCAGTCAGAATAGCCACCTCACTTCGCATCAAAGAACTCACACAGGAGACAAACCTTATAAATGCTTGGAGTGTGGAAAGAGCTTCAGTGACAGTAGCCACCTTACTCTGCATCAAAGAACTCACACGGGACAAACCTTATAAATGTTTGTCGTGTGGAAAGAGCTTCAGTGAGAAATGTACCCTTACAGTGCATCAAAGAATTCACACTGGGGAAAAACCTTATAAATGCTTGGAGTGTGGAAAGAGCTTCAGTCAGAGTAGCACCCTTAGTAACCATGAAAGAACTCACACGGGGGACAAACCTTATCAATGCTTGGAGTGTGGAAAGAGCTTCAGTCAGAATAGCCACCTCACTTCGCATCAAAGAACTCACACAGGAGACAAACCTTATAAATGCTTGGAGTGTGGAAAGAGCTTCAGTGACAGTAGCCACCTTACTCTGCATCAAAGAACTCACACGGGACAAACCTTATAAATGTTTGGCGTGTGGAAAGAGCTTCAGTGAGAGTGGCACCCTTACATGGCATCACAGAACTCACACAGGGGACAAACCTTATAAATGCTTCGAGTGTGGAAAGACCTTCAGTTGGAATGGCCACCTTACTTCGCATCAAAGATGTCACACAGGAGACAAACCTTATAAATGCTTGGAGTGTGGAAAGAGCTTCAGTCACAGTAGCCACCTTACTTCGCATTAAAGAACTCACACAGGCGACAAACCTTATAAATGCTTGGAGTGTGGAAAGAGCTTCAGTCAGAATAGCCACCTCACTTCGCATCAAAGAACTCACACAGGAGACAAACCTTATAAATGCTTGGAGTGTGGAAAGAGCTTCAGTGACAGTAGCCACCTTACTCTGCATCAAAGAACTCACACGGGACAAACCTTATAAATGTTTGGCGTGTGGAAAGAGCTTCAGTGAGAAATGCACCCTTACAGTGCATCAAAGAATTCACACTGGGGAAAAACCTGATAAATGCTTGGAGTGTGGAAAGAGCTTCAGTCAGAGTAGCACCCTTAGTAACCATGAAAGAACTCACACGGGGGACAAACCTTATCAATGCTTGGAGTGTGGAAAGACCTTCAGTCAAAGTGGCCACCTTACTTCACATCAAAGAATTCACACAGGGGACAAACCTTATAAATGTTTCGAGTGTGGAAAAAGTTTCAGTGAGACATGCGCCTTTACTCAACATCAAAGAACTCATACAGGGGACTGTTAGAATAAGCAAAGTTGCATGTTCCCTTTAAGGGATATTTGGAGAAATATCCCATATATCTGTTTACCAGTGATGTAAGTTCCTAAAGGGTGGGGTTACCTGGCTTTCTCTTCCTCCTCCTTTGTCTGGGATTTTTGCATATTCTCTATTAAGTTTGAGGAGAGAAAGATTGATGGAATCCTTTTTCTTTCATCTAAGCTAGAAGCCTATGTTTCCTGAACATCTGAAAGGTCGTGAGTAAACATTCTTTATCTTTTACCTAAGAAGACTGTGTCCGTTATTATTTGTTTCTTTTTTTTTTTTACAATAATTTTTATTCAAATTTTCATAAAACAAACAAAACAAAATCATAAAACATTCAAAGACAAAAAACGAAACAAAACAAAAATGATTAAACAAAAAAATAAAATGTTGACTTCCCATTTGTCGCAGATCAGTTATAGGTCTACAATATATAACAATCCTGTCTCTTAAATTATATTACAAAATCACTTTCCTCCAGTAGTTATCTTAATTAATCATCAAATCTCATAAACATTACTTTATTCTTTCCACAAAAAGTCAAAGAGAGGTTTCAATTCTTTAAGAAATATATCTATCAATTTTTCTCCAAATAAACATGTCGATTAATCCATCTCGTTAATAATAATAATAATCTTATTGTCATAGCCATAGTCCAAATAAACATATCGATTAATCCATCTCATCAAAATCTGTTAGGTCCAATAATTTCAATAGCCATTATTCCATTATCCATATTAATTCCATCTTCCATCTTCAATAGTCCTGTTAAGTCCAGTAATTTCAGTGTCCAATCTTCCATTATCAGTATTCCATAATAATCTTGCTGTCATAGCCATAGTCATATAATAAGAGTCTGATGGGAATTTCCTCTATCCCAAATATTTTCTTGCCATCGATTCTGAATAAGTTGCTGAAATATTGTTGTAAAGTCATATCTCTGTTCTTCTTTTTTACAAAATGCACTGGCTCATCTCTTAAGAGTTTTTCCATTGTCACATGGCTGCAGTTAATTCCATAGATTTTCTCTATATCAAGCTCCATCACGTCATTCCAGTCCAGAAAATTATCCAAGCCATTGATAACTTTATCTCTAATATCTTCATTAATTTCTTCAGAGATAACGTTAAATTCCAAACAGTAGATTTTATTTCTAATATCCATAAACTCCAGATCTTTTTCCAATTCCACATTTGTTCCAATCTCCAGGGCTTGTATCTTCCCTTTATTTTTTCTTTTCTCATCTCTGATCTCATTCTCCTCTCTCATAGGATCCCCTATTTCTTTAAGCTCCTGCGTCATTTTGCTCAGTTCAATTTTCAGCTCCTTACTGCCCTGTCGCAGGGTTTGTTTCGTTATCTCAATCTCATCCATTATTTTCTGAAACATAATTACTTCCAGATTCTCAGCCACTTTCTTGATTGCCATTTTTAAAACCACGAAAACAAAACAAAACAAAAATAAAGAAGAACCACTTCTTATTTCAGCAACAATTGGGTTAATATTCCAGGCTTGATGACATCACAGTATAAACAGAGCAGCCTGCCTTATCTCTCTATGTTCAAGAATACAAAACAAATTTAGTTCCCAGCATCAAAACAGTTAGTGGCGTCGTGAAGAAGCAGATTCGTCAAAATAAAATAGACCAAAAAGAGAATAGTCCCAGACAATATAATGTTCCAAAGTTCATATTTTTTATTTTTTTCTCCTCGGAATTGAAATCCCTCTTCTGTTTATATCTTTAGAATGCACTTCCAGGACAGCTTTTTGCAATAGAAACAGAGATAAGCTGTTAATTTCGTGAATAACAGAGAAGAGTTATAGCTCACCCAGAAGTTCTTTAAAGCTGATTCATTTGACAAATCTCTTTTTGCTGCAACAATTTAAACCAAGTAAAAAAAAAGAATAGAAAGAAGGGTGCTTGCCTGTTAGTCCGTTTTCTCTTTGAAGAAAAGATAAACGTGTTGCATTAATCAGATAGAGCTTGTTCGGAAGTCCGTCCGGCATTGCTGGCTGGACCTTTTCTCATAAATTAATGAAATCCAGTCCTCCCAAAAAAAACAGGCTTTTGAGGTTGATCTCTACGTTTCTCCCTGCCCGGGAGAAATTTCATCAGTCAAAAAAAAAAATGTTCTGACTGATTTATATCTGAATAAGCTTCTTCTGAGGCGGGAGCCCGTCTCAAAAGCAGGCACAAGCGAAGTCACCCTTCCCGGAAGTCCCGTTATTATTTGTTTCTGAGGGGAAAGGTGGGCTGGTTTGATTCTCATCCAGCTGCTTGCATTTATATCTCTGCTTCAGAGCTTCAGGCGGGGTGTCTCCCCCTCTCCCACCCTCCCCTCCGCCCCATTGCCTACCTTTGTCTCGAGGCTCCACCCGCGCAACCCCGCTCGCCATCATCGCTGCGCACAAAGAGGGGCTCCTCCGATGCTTCCAGCTGCATTTCTCGCTGAGAGGCGGGGAGGGAAAGGGACGTCCCTCCCTCCTTTGCGCTCTTTCCTTTTGTTAACCCTTAAGTGGCTGGAGCTCCTCGGCTGCTTCCCACGGAGAGGGAGGGGAGGCGGTCCGTCCTCGCTTGCGCTGCGCTCTCCCGGAGCTCCCAGCAGAGAGAGGCTTCTTCATGGGCGGGGCTGGGGAAGTTATGAGGCTTTGCTCCTGGAGCCCCGAGCCCTGTGCGGTCGGCCAGAGGCTGGTTCTGGGCAGGTGAACCTTCCCTTTAGGCCGCCCTAACCCTAACCTTTGGCCCAGCAGTGGCGCCCCCTTGCTCTTGTCCCACCAGTGAGCTGTTGTAACATGTGGTCCCAGCTGCCCCGCCCCGGCGAGCCCCACTGAATTGCGAAGGCAAAGGCGTGCAAAAGGAGAAAGAGGAGGGGGCATGGGGGAGCAGGCGAGGGCGGGCGGGGCACCTCTTTGCAATGGGGAGACCCAACGCCCCCCAGGGGACCCCCTTGCAAAAGAAGCTGGGCAGCCTCCGAGACTCGCCTTCTTCAGGGTGAAAGCCAGCGAGTGCAGCTCCTAGAGGTGGATCGTCCCGCTCCTCCTCCTCTCCTCCCTCTGCCCCCAAATCCCCCCTCCGCTCCGTTGGAGAGGAGACTGGCCCTCCCCCCCATACAACCCCTGCAAGGTTTTTGGGGGGGATGTAGGCATAAAGTGCATCATTGCATTGCACTTTAGGGGAGGGGGGAGAGAGATAAATGTAAGAAATGTGGTTTTCCTTAAGGGAAAAAAACCCCTATGAGACCCCAAAATGGTCCCCTGTGGAAGACCCACGGCAGAGACAATTGTGAAGCAGTTTTCAAAGCTTTATTTCGTTCTTGCAAGAGCGGGCATCTACCAGAAGGCAGGCGCGCCCAACATGACATTGGTACAGACTTTTATCCCCTAGCCCGACGCTATGATTCCCTCCCCTGCCTCCTCATTGGCCAGAGGCAGAGTTCACAATCTTATCCGAAAACGCCTTAATGAGGTGCCACCCCTATTTATTTTTCTTATTACTTAGATCTAAGATGCTCTACACCAATATTTGTTATGTACATAATAATTAAGCAGAATATTATCAGAACACTCCTATTACATCAAACAAAGTAAAATTCCCCTATGATTCTTCCAAGCAAAAATCCCCTTTCTATATTAAAACAGACTTTGACCACAAACAGGCCTAGACTGTCTGAGTTCCAGATGGTCATGTTCTATCTTTACAGGAGAAAAACCCCTTTTTGCCTAGCAACTTTAACCCCAGTCTGCCTAAAGTCAGTCTATAAAACAGTCATTTAAAACAATCTATTTACTCAACTAATTTCCCTTACATCAAGCAAAGCAATTAAAGAATAAAAAACCTCATCTAAATCAGCCAAGCGTGAATCCTTTATCTATTTTAAAATTAACTTTGTCTAAAAGGCAAACAAAGCAGCTATAGCATGATACTTTGTGGTCGGTCATGTCCTGTTTAAAGAAAACGCCCCTTTTCTCTATCTACGTTAACTTCAGCCTCTATAGAATATCTATTACAAACAGTCTATCAACTTATGAACCATTTATTCTTAACAATAAAAATCACATATTTTATTTATCCTTAGAATATTCTGAAAAAGCAACATATTATATTTCACTTCTTACATAAAGGAGGGGAGAGACCCCCGGGCTTGCTTCTGAATACCCCTTGCTGGAAACTGCAGGAGAAGAGAGTTGCACTTTGCAGGCAGGGGCTGCTGGTGGGCTTCACATTGGGGGCAACTGGCTGGCCACTGTGAGGCTGGACTAGATGAACTCCCTTTGGCCCAATCCTGCAGGCTCTTCTGATGTTCTTATGAGACCCAGAATCAAATCCCGCCCCCCCTCAGCTACACAGCTGCCTGGCTGACCTTTGACCTGTGACTATTTCATAGCCCAGCCTACCTCATAGGAGTGTTGTGAGGATACAAGGTGGAGATCATTGATGTGTCACTCAAAATCTTGGACCTCCAGCATGTGCGATCTTGCACACTTATACCCACAGTATGCGTGAGGATGAGCATGTGGCCCAATGCATGTGTGCCTCCTATTATTGCAAACACTTAACTATGTCAAAAGGGGCCTGTGTTCAAATCTCTGCTTGGGAGTGACCTTGGCTGAGTGAAGGTGCTGTTGTGAAGACAAAGATGGCTGGGGGAGGGGGCTCAAACTGTAGAACTAGAAAAGGTACTCAAATGCAAAGATGTATCACTGAACACCAAAGTCAGGATCATTCGGACCATGGTATTCCCGATCTCTGTATGGATGTGAGAGTTGGACAGTGAAAAAAGAAGATAAGAGAAAAATCAACTCATTTGAAATGTGGTGTTGGAGGAGAGCTTTGCGCATCACCATATTTCAATGGAGTTGGTTTTTCTCTTATCTGCTTTTTTCACTGTCACAACCAGAACTGTCACTAGAAGCCAAAATGATGAAACTGAAGTTATCATACTTTGGACACATCATGAGAAGACATGAGTCACTAGAAAAGACAATCATGCTGGGAAAAACAGAAGGGAGTAGGAAAAGAGGAAGGCCCGATGGAGAATTTTTATTTTTCTCCTGTGGGATCTTTGCTGGGGGTCCTTTAAATAATATAAAGCAAAAAGGTAGGCCTTTATTTCTTACAAGCATATGCAGGGTCAGTCCCCCCCCAAAAAAAAAGTCTGGAGAGGACTGCAAAGAGGTACAGTCTGCATAGATCCTTTATACCTTATTGAATACACATGTGACATTAGTTCACCAATCGCATAAGATTCCTTTCCCCATAACATCACAATTCTTCCTCCTGAATTGTTTCCAACCAACCAGATAGCTTTATTTTAATGAATTCATGCATATTCATAGTTTTACAGATACCTTCCATCTCATTGTCTTTGTTGTCTTCCCAGATTGATATCAATCTGTCCCCTTGACTGATATTACCCCTATTCTACTGTCATACGTCATTACTGATGATTTTGTACTATACATTCCATTCCATCATGGCTTCTGATCAGCCAAGCTGGCCAGGGACATCTCTTAGGACATTACCACCTGTTCTTTTAAGTGATACCATGAGGCAAGGCCAAGTTTGGTTCACTTGGAGTGACTGGAAGTTTTATGTGAAATTCCGCTTCTAACTACCTTGCTATAGAGAAAGATTAATTTTAAATCACCATACTATAGCTGAAAGCCACACAATATAAAGGATGGTTAGGGAACGCAGTAAAGGGGTAACTCTGAGCCAGCCACTCTCCATCAAACACAGAGGGAAGAAGGAGGTAGCCCACCTCAGAATTCCTCTCACCTCGAAGGCACACATTACATTTATGGAGTAAAATTATACACATCATACTATTGTAAAAAATCAGTATCAAGCTAAAATTTCCACCTTGATTCTGTTATGAAGACTTCCCTTAGCTGAGGCCATTGCTCTGTAGCATATGAGACCAGAAACCTCGTTTTCCAAGGTCAGATAGTAAAATGTATATTAATCAAAAGATTGTATGCATTTTGCTTAAAACAATACTGGATTAATGATCTGCGGTCATGCATTAGCCAATCTTGGCACAGAAAGAGCTCAGAAACTTGCAGCAAGGTGAGCTTGACCATTTTCCTGCTTTCCCTACACACAGGCCTGCTTCTAATGCCTGTTGTGTGTGAATATAGGGAAAGAAATCCATTTTTCCTTCATTATTTTTCAAGGGCCCAAATTGCTTGGGGCCAGGATGCTTGAGAGATCCTCCATCATCCCCCCCTTCGAAGATAATTAGCTTCCCACAATTCTCTTAACAGCCGTGGAGCTCCTTCCATGCCTACAGCTGGGCCTGCTGGAAGTATCTGTTCACTGCTTCAAAATTCTTCAGAAGGCTCATCTGCTGTTGTGCTTCTGAGACCCCGTCCTTGGTCTCAGGTCCTAGGGATTGCTTGTGAGCGCTAGGGCTTGCCACAAGTCTTCGTAGGGGCTTTGTTTTGACCCATTTCCTTGGTGAGAGTGGAGTTGAGGATGTCTCCTTCTTACAGATTTTCGGACTTGATGTAGGGTGTTGTTCAGCTGCTCCCAGTTGCAGTTAAAAATGAGCTCAAGCTGCTTTGCAGACAAGTATCTGTAGCCTGCTGTATAGACCCCCTTTGATGACGAGCAGGTGAAGGCTTTGCAACTGCCAGATAGAACGGAAGATTGGCTCCTCTCATCCTTCTCTTCTGGTACTGGTGGCTTGCGTCTGGGCATGGGTGGCTTCTCCCAGAGCACGCCTCAAGGCCAAACCGTTCCTCTTTAGATGGTTGACCTGTATTTAAACAGGCCAAAACTGGATAGGAAGCTGCAGATTATTATTATTATTTATTTAATTTGTATCCCGCCCTTCCTCCCAGCAGGAGCCCAGGGCGGCAAACAAGGCACTAAAAACACTTTAAAGCATCATAAAAACAAATCCTAAAATACATTAAGACAAAACAGCGTTAAAAACATTTTTAAAACTTTTTAAAAAAGGGTTAAAAACATTATTAAAAAACATATTAAGCAACTCTGACACAGACTGGGATAGCTCTCAACTTAAAAGGCTTGTTGAAAAAGAAAAGTCTTCAAAAGGCGCTGAAAAGATAGCAGAGATGGCGCCTGCCTAATATTCAAAGGGAGGGAGTTCCACAGTCTGTTCATGGGTCATCTGGTTGTTCATCTGTTCTGTATTATCTTAATTTATGGATTTTAAACAGGAAAAGCATCAAGTTTTTATGGGCTTTATGCGGATGTCCATGTATTTAAAAATGGAGCAGACAGATTTGGCACAAAAAGAAAAACTATTAAATGTGCAGCTACTAAATATTGTGGCAAAGCAGGAACGAAGTGAAAAGACATTGTTACTTATTAGTGGTTAACATTCCCATGCAAAACTGAGCAGTCTGTGTAGTAAGGTGGATGCCAAAAAATTAATTTATTTCTATTTAACATCTATTTAACAGAAATTTTATACTGCTTAATCATTACATTAAATCTAAAATATGCATTAAAGCCTAAAAAATACAGAAGTGCAGGGTATATTAATGATAGTGACGGCCACCCTCCTGCCTTTTTTTTGCTGCTGGGTTGAGAATGAGATGCTTTTTAACACCTTCTCCAACAACAGACATTCGTAGGAGTCAGTAAGCATGAAAGAGGATAATGTTAGCTGCTTAGAAGAGTCTTCTCATTGGCAGAATTAACTCCTTTCACCTTGGCTCCAATAGCAGGAAAATACAGGGAGCTTGCTAGAAGACTTTTCTCACTGGCAAACACACTCCCTTTTATTCTGATTGGCTCCCGCTCACAGGGTTGTTGTTAGGATTAAAGTTGGGGGAGAGATACATGTACACTTCCTTGTGTTCCTTTGAGAAAAGATGAGAAAAGTCCTTTACACAAGAGGATGAAAAAAAGCATGAAGGGGCGATTTCCCCTGAAACTCATCCTTGGAAAAAAAATCCCACTGCGACTCAGATTCAGTAATAGTCCATCCCTCGCATCCAGTAACAGTGCAATCCTAAACGCGTTTCTCAGAACTCTCTCCCAAGTTCAATGGGTCATAGCAACTGCACCAGGGACTGCAGTTGTCAGGGAATGCTAAACACGCTTCCTGAATAGATTTGCCGATGATGCCCTTCGGACCGTGGGATTAGTTCAAGGCCATTCCATGCTTGGTGGGCTGTGGAATGAAACTTTAATTTGCTCAAAATGGGTGACTTTTTCCGGGGTGGGTGGGTTCAGTGAAATGGCCCGCATGGCAGCTTCAGTCGGTGATGGAAGGTTTTGTTCCCAGTTTATTTATTTTATTCATTTATTTAAAATATTTCTATCCCATCCTTCTACCCTACAATAAGGCACTCAGGGCGGCTACAATAAAATAACACACACATAGGATAAAATACACAATACAAACATTACAGTAAATTAAAATGCATAAAATACATAAAATGCATTATGCATGCACATACAGACATAATGTATATATGTGCATACACATATAAGAAAGTGAGAATAAAAGAACTTAAAAGATAAAAAACTTAAAACGGTGTCAGGCTGACCCGTCAGTCCCAACCAAAGGCTCTCCGGAACAAAATAGTTTTTACAAGTTTCCAGAAGACCATCAGGGAGGGAGCAAAGCGGGCTTCTTGGGGCAGGGAATTCCAAAGTCTGGGAGCCACAATTGAAAAGGCTCTCTCCCGCGTGAGCACTCGCCTTTTAAAATGGGGGCTTGGTACAGAGCCTTTGTAGCTTTCCTACCAAAGTAACAATTGTATTTTATTCAATTCCCCCCCGCCGCCCTAATAGATCCATCTGCTGTGCAGATATATTAATAGTTAAGCTTGTTCCCTGTAGGACACTCCCAATGTGATTCTCTTTCCTGTCAGCCAGAATCGCTGCTCACACAGGTGTCCAAACAATAGCTTCCAAAGACTTGTGCACGGTTACTTTGGAGTCAGGTGCATTGCACTCCTTGGGCTTTACTACCGAAGAAATACGCGTGATAGTGTCAACTGCTTGGCAGCCAAATTTGTCCTGTGTCCTAACGAGATGTTGCCCCCTGGTGGTCTGTGCTAGTATATATGTTTGTGTCAAACACCGGAGGAGAGGAAGCGACTGCACGGCAGGAGGGGAGATAAGCTGATACGGTTTTTCCTCTTTTCGGATTTTCTGTGGGTTTCTTTGCTTCGGATTAAAAGGGGAAAGCAGCGGGACGCCTCCCCTTTGCCTCCTATGTCATGTGATTGCTGCGATGAAAACCACTTTGAGGACCAATTTCTTGGGCTGGAAAATGGCACATGTATTTTCTTAACATTTGTTGTTTTTGTTAAATGCCTGCAAGTCGATTAGGACTTATGGCAACCCTATGAATCAGCGACCTCCAAGAGCATCTGCTGTGAACCACCCTGTTCAGATCTTGTAAGTTCAGGTCTGTGGCTTCCTTTATGGAATCAATCCATCTCTTGTTTGGCCTTCCTCATTAAATAAAGAAAAACTAGACCAGCTTCTTCTTCCCACTGCAGAGACCAACTAAGTGCCCCAAAGAGCAGCAGGACAGGAGTGCAGAAGCCTCGTCTCCCCCTCAAGTTTCCCAGCGACTGGGATTCAGAGATGCCTCTGATCATGGAGGAAGCGCACTCAGCCATCTTGACTGGCATCTTTGCCTCCATGAATTTCTCCATTCCCTTTTAAAATAATCTCATTTGGTGGCCATCAGCAAATCTTGTGGCAGGGGATTTTACACTTTATATATTGCCTATCATAAAAATGGTGTACATTGAAACATAAAACACCATCAAAAATAAAAATGAAAATACAGCTATCATTAAGGTGATTGGTGGGACAAGAGCAGGGGTGGCCGACACTGCTGGGCTAAGAGTTAGGGTGAGGGCTGCCTCAAGAGGAGGTTCACCTGCCCAGAGCCAGCCGCTGGCCGACCGCACAGGGCTCGGGGCTCCGGAGCGGAGCCTAACTCCCCCCAGCCCCTCCCGTTAAGAAGCCTCTCTCAGCTAAGAGCTCCGTGAGAGCGCAGCGCAAGCGGGGACTGACCCCCCCCGCGCTCTCACGTGAAGCAGCCGAAGAGCTCCAGCCACTTAAGGGTTAACACTCGACAACGGAGTGGAAGGAAAGAGCGCAAAGGAGGGAGGGACGTCCCTCTCCCGCCCCGCCTCCCTGCGAGGACTGCAGGCTGGAAGCGCCGGAGGAGCCCCCTTTGCGCGCAGCGATGCTGGCGGGCGGGGCTGCGCGGAGGGAGCCTCGAGCCAAAGGTAGGCAATGGGGCGGGTGGGAGAGGGGAGGAGCCCCCTGAAGCGCCCCGCCCCGCAGACCCTCCCGATCGGAGGCTGCAGCTCCGCCCCGTCCCGTCCGCCTCTCCCCTGGGCTGCGCTGGCTGTGGTGGGCCGGATCGAAGCATCCCTCGGAACATCTGCGGTTCTGCTGATGAATTTCGGGGCCTTCACCTTGGAGATGGAGGCGCCTCGTAGTCGGGGCAGAGCTAAGGAGACGACAGTGCGCTAAATGGGCCGCTTCTTCATCTGTCCACGTTTGTCCTTTGGTTCAGCTGTGATAGTTGAATAGTCAGGCTCTTCTTTCAATACTGCCATTCTGCCAGCCCTCCCCAGTTTCCTGTTCTGTTAGAATTAAAGTCGCCATTTAATTCCGGAAAGCAGAAACGTGGCTGCCCTCCTTGTTTTAGGGTAGCCCGGCAGACAAACTGTTTAGCGAGTGACGTTTTTCCTGAAATAGGTGCAAATTGGTGGGAGTGACTTCCCTCCCTCTTCTTGCACCAGGTGTAAGTTCCCTACTAAATCAGAGGCTATTATCCAGTTTCTCCACACCACACACCTTTATGGCACATCCACAGTGTACATGGAAAGAATGTGGCTTCCTCCAAAGAGTCCTGGGAGTTGTAGTTGAGGGAAGCCATGTGCTTTACTTTTGTGCTGAATGTGCTTTAAATGTCTGGTGTGATCATACACTTCTATCTTGTCTGCTCTAAGCCTTTTTTCTACAGCAAAAATCTTTTAAGGATATTTCCTTCCACAGAGGTTTGCGGGGCACTAGGCTCTCTTGGATCAATTAAAGCTGAACTCACGTAGTGCAGGTGTGTGTTATGTGCCTTCAAGTTGATTACGACTTATGGCGACCTCCAGGAGCTTCTGTCGTAAACCACCCTGTTCAGATCTTGTAAGTTCAGGTCTGTGACTTCCTTTATGGAATCAATCCATCTCTTCTTTGACCTTCCTCTTTTTCTACTCCCTTCTGTTTTTCACAGGATTATTGACTTTTCTAGTGAGTCATGTCTTTCCATTATGTGTCCAGAGTGTCATGAAAACTTGAATTCAAGATGGTTGTGTAGCAAAGAATTGTGGGGTTTCATTTTTAATGTGAGATCTTAACAGGTTAACATGTGGTTTCTGTATTAGAGCTATGAGTTGTTACGACATGTGTCCTTGGGAACCTGAGTGTGTGAACTTGCCATCCACATGTCCCATGAAACACACCTCCTTTAGAGTAGGGGGATCATTTGCTAGGGATAAAACAAGTGCTTTGCCCTGAAATGTGTCTCAGTGGTGTGTGTATAACCCAAGAAATACAGATCCAAACCAGACTAAAGCAAACCTTTCTTTTCTTGAGAGAAAAGAGAAGAATAGCATCACAAAATTACTGGGTGCGTGGCAGCATTAATCATTAATATCCTAACCCATTCATAACTAAAAACTAAAGAGATCAAAGGACCCTATTACTATAGAGAGGGACCAGTAGGAGAGATTACCTATCCTAGGTCCAGGAGTGGGCAGTGAGATGCAGCTGAAGTGGTGTGGAAGAGCTCTGGCCCAAAATCAGGAAGGAATTTGTTTGCCTCGAGGCAGGTGCCAAGACCCAGAATCCCTTCCTGGTTCTGTCCCTGCCGTCCCTCGTTGCGTTCTTTGAGAGCGTAGTTACACATGGTGGAGCTGAGATCGCCAATACGCCTCTCCCTGGATCTCAAGCCTCTCTTTTAAAAGACACCTTTTCTCTCTCACCCCCTGCAGAGGAGGGGTCTGAGTATGAGGTGATTGTGTGTGTGTGTGTGTGTGCATGTTTCTAGCTGACACTGAGAAACTCAGGCTACTTTTCCAAAGCTTTCTTTTAACGATGGGATGATTCTGCTAGGCTAGAGGGAAATCTGCCAGGGAGAAGATACCATTTATTCCAATTGCTCACGGTTATTTTTGTTGCTCATGGAATGGCTTTGTTGTACACAGTACCTCAGGAATTCATAAGGGTGTGTGGGGTGGGAGTTATAGGCCAGCAGGCTCCAGGGACTTGCACCTCGGAACACTCCCCCCGTTGAAAAGCATCTGAATTATACAGCCACAAGAGTGCCTGTATACTATAGCCAGTGTGGAGTTTTCACATTCCGCAATGATGAATTGAAAATACCCCCATGCCATTCTGATGCTTCCCATAAGCTCATTTCAAACTAAAACCTTACCAAACTTACAGTCCTGCACTCAGAAACACTTGCCTCTAAATTTTCATGGCGATACACAAAACAGTCAGACAGAACAGAGTTCAAAGTCTAAAAAGAGAGAAAAAAAACCCAGAGCTCTTCTGGACGATTTTCTGTCAGAGTTCTCATAATATGTTGAAATTCATTAAAAAGCAGCCATGTTCACAGAGTACCTGTAATCCTAATACTGACCTTGCCCCACACTCTGACCTTCATCTTCTGCAGTTTAAAAGTTAAAAAAAGACTGGCTCATTTTCAATTAATTTAAGAAATTTTGTCTGGGACCCAATGATAATGTCGGGCATGCTCAGTAAGAACCAACTGTCAGTGTTCTAAAAGCCTCACAGCTGTTGGGCCTGGCTAATCAGGAGGCCACACCCACACCAGGCCTTGATTTCAGCTGAGACAGTCATGGCTTCCCCCAGAGAATCCTGGGAAGTGTAGTTTGTGAAGGGTGCTGAGAGGAGACTCCTATTCCACTGACAGAGGTCCAGTGGCCAGATGGTTTAACAGTCAGCCACTCGGATTTAAGGTCTGTGAGGGGAACAGGGCATCTCCTAGCAACTCTCAGCACCCTTCACTAACTACACTTCCCAGGATTCATTGGGAGAAGCCATGACTGTCCAAAGTGAAGTGTGGACAGCTTTGGTTTAAATTTGGGTGGGAGGCTACATGTGCCTGCTGTAGAATAAAAAGGTGGGGGAAACACTGAAAAGCAATGATACTGTTCACAATTTTTTCTTTTGGAAAGGAAAGGGGCTTCCCCTCTGCCTAGTGCCCACCCCCCCAATCTCTCGCCTCCCCCTCCCCTGGGTCAGTGTTGGACTAGGACCTGGGAGTCCAGGGCTTAAATCCCCACCCAGCCATGAAGCTCACTGGGTGACCCTGGGCCAGTCACTGCCTCTCAGCCTCAGAGGAAGGCAATGGGAAACCCCCTCTGAATACCATTTACCATGAAAACCCTTGCACCTCGTAACAAAGGTTAACCCACGAGTGGCCAGAAGCTACTAAGGGGGTTTCCTAAACTGGATCCCATCCATTTTGAAAGCCCTTGATAATATTTGTGTTTCCCTCCCCTTCCGCAAAATCCTGGTGAACAAAGTCTTGCAAGTAGCTTGAGCTGGTGGTGCTAGGCACTTGGGAAAAGTGGAAATGAGATTTGCACTGAGAAGGTTCAGGGCTCTGGCTGGCAGAGACTCCTAAACTGGTTCGTGTCCCTTTAGATACCCCCCCTTGTTTTTCCTTTTGAGAGTCAATCAGGCAGGAGAAGCTGGTGGCAACAGCTTTCCTCATGAGTGACTTGATCTGGGAATGTGATGTTTGAAGGTGGCTCATCCCTGAACTTATTCTGAGATGAGGTTTGGATGTTTGTGTGTGTACTGTTGTACTCCTTGCATTTGGCTTTTGGTGTTAGAGACTTCTAATCTATGGCTCTTCAGGCAGGCTTTTGGGGTGGGTTAGGTTTTATTATTATTGTTGAGATTTTTAATGTTTTAATGTATTTGTATGTTTTTATTTTGTACACCGCCCAGAGTGGCTGGACAGCCAGCCAGATGGGCGACTAATAAATTTAATTAATAAATAAATAAAAGAGGCAGCCGTGGAGGGAACCAAACGCTTTATGAGTCCAGTAGAGCGCCTATCGAAAATAAATGGTTGATTAAGAACGGAAGGTGTGTGTGGGATGATGATTCTTTTAAGTTGGATGACCCCATAGAAACCATGAATGAAGCCTTTGAGGGTTATTGTAAAGAGTACAAGCCCTCAAGATCAAAGGAAAGCACTGCAGCCACTTGGACACTTTATAATGCATGTCAGGATTTGTTAGATCTGTTAAAGGAGGAATGCAAGAAAAATCAGGAGTCAAGAACTAAGTTGGCTCAGGCAGAGTAGGCATTCGATCAGGAAAGAGAGGCCTTTGCAAAAGAGCGCATCAGTTTGACTGAAGCATTTAAAAAGGAACGTGTGGACTTGAATGAAGGGTGGAGAAATGATTGTGACACTTTTGGCCCTGAACGAATGGATAACAGGAAAAAAATCAGGTGGGCTTCTTCTTTAAGACAAATGGAGAGGGAGCGAGACGAGGCATCAGCCCAGGCTGAGATGGCTCGTAAGGACTTGAAAAAGAAAGAGGAGGAACGTACCAGGGCAGAATTAACTGCTGAACACCTATTGGTTAGAGCACGAGAGCAATGGTTGAATGTTAGCCACGGTGAGTGCAGAGCTCAAATTAAAGAACTGGAAAAACAGCTACAGATCCAACAAGGGCTGGTGGCCACAGTCATGCATGTTTCAAGTGATGGCTGTATTTAAATCCTGAATGGAAGGAGTCACAGGAACTGGCACCCATTATCATGAAAAATGTGGTGGAAACCACTGGGATGGGACCAGCTCATAATAAACTTGTCCAAGAGATTGTACGTTGGTCCCCTCCCCAGGCAAAGGCAGTGGCTGATAGTTTGGGTTTATTTATTTATTTATTAGATTTGTTAGACGCCCATCTGGCAGAGGTTAATCTGCCGCTCTGGGTGACTTACAACAAAATACAATATAATCCATGTAAAAACAATTCAAAAAGCAAACAGTATAAAATTTAAAAACTGAATAAACCCCCACGGAACTACCCTCTGCCACCCTAACCCCCTTCCCAAGCCTGGTTAAAGAGCCACGTTTTCAAGGCCCGAGTAAAGCATAACAAGGAAGGGGCCTGACGGAGGTCAGTTGGCAAAGAATTCCAAAGTGAGGGAGCCACTACTGAAAAAGCTCTGGACTGTGTCCTCCTCAATCTCGCTGCTTTTGTTGGGGGAATAAGAAGCGAACCATTCAAGGATGATCTTGTAAGCCGGCGCCCCTGGTGCGAGTTGAGGCGACTCTTTAGGTAAAGTGGGCCAGCCTCGTGGAGTGCCTTGAAAGTTAAAGCCAGGATCTTAAATTTGGCCCTAGCAACCACCGGTAGCCAGTGCAGTTCCTTAAGTACTGGGGTAATATGATCACGGCAGCTGCAGCCCTTAATCAGGCGAGCTGCCGCATTCTGCACTAGCTGCAGCTTACGGACTGTTCTCCAGGGAAGACCCACATATAACGCATTACAATAGTCCAGCCGGAACAGAACCAGAGCATGTACCACATTAGGGAGCAGGTGGCTCGGGAGGTAAGGGCGTATCCTACGAATGAGGTGAAGTTGGTAAAGCGCCGCCCGACTAACAGCTGCTACCTGTGCTTCCATGGATAGCTGGGAGTCAAGAATGACCCCCAAACTCTGGATGTGGTCTCTTAGGGGCAGTTGTATCCCATTAAGCACCAAATCCGTAATCCCCAGCTTCTCTTTATCACCCACCAACAGAACCTCAGTTTTATCGGGATTCAGTCTAAGTTTACTCCTGCTCATCCAGTCCCTCACAGCCTCCAGACAATTAGATAGCCTTTCTATCGCCACCAGTGGGAGGGACTTAAATGAGAGGAAAACCTGGGTATCATCTGCGTATTGATGGAATTGCAGTCCAGATCTCCTGATGATACCTCCCAGTGGCCTTACATAGACATTAAATAACGTTGGGGAGAGGATAGAGCCCTGTGGTACCCCACATGTAAGAGGCCAAGGCTCTGAGACCTCCTGTCTCAGTACCACTCTCTGGTATCTCCTAGAGAGGAAGGAGCGGAACCACCGTAAAACGGTGCCTCCAATCCCGAGTCTCAAGGCAATCTAACAAGATATTGTGGTCAACAGTGTCGAAGGCCGCAGAAACGTCCAGGCGAACAAGGAGGGTATGCTCCCCTCTATCTAGTGCCCTTCTCATCTCATCCACCAGGGCTACCAGGGCTGTTTCTGTCCCATGTCTGGGTCGGAATCCCGATTGAAATGGGTCAAGGTAGTTCACTCCATCTAAGTACGCCTGTAATTGGATTGCCACCACCCGTTCGACCAATTTACCCAGGAATGGCAGATTTGAAACTGGGCAGAAGTTGTTTAAATCCAAGGGGTCTGAGGAGGCCTTCTTCAAAATTGGGGTTATTACTGCCTCTTTAACGGCAGATGGCGGATGGCCTTCATCAAGAGATGCATTCACCATTGCCTTAATCCACTTGCCAAGTTTGCCTTTACAGCTCATAGTAAGCTATGCTGGGCAAGGGTCGAGTATACAAGAAGTTGGTTTAAGCGAGGATAGGGCCCTGGTGATTTCCTCAGAGGAAGGAAGCTGGAAACTATCCCAAGACCCTGAGGGTTTGATGGTCATTTCTGGTTCCTTTATTGAGGCTGTAGCAGGGGGAATAGAACTCTTGACGTAATCAATTTTGTCTGCAAAATGTTTTGCGCAGTCATTACAGGAGGCCAAGGCATGTTCTGTCGGGTCTGGCGCAGCTGGCCTCACCAAGCTCTGGACCTCCTGAAACAGTCTCCTTGGACAGCTTTCCACGGCAGCTATGGAGGCTGCAAAAAACTCCCTTTTTGCTCTCCTCATCGCCGTCCAGTAGGCGGCCGCTGCTACTCTACTCCGAGTTCTGTCTGCCTCTGCATGTGTCTTTCGCCAACGGCGTTCAAGATGTCTTACCTCCCACTGTAAGCCACGCAACCGTGGGGTGTACCAAGGTGCTGTCCCTGTTCTTTGAATAGGGACAGTTTAAACTTGGTTAACTTGGCAGATAAAATGTACCCTACTGCATATGCTCAAGATCTATTGCAGGTGGCAAGAAATTGTGCCACTGAGCAAGATGCACCTTCCGTTGAAGCAACTTTCAGAATGGTGAATGCAGGGAATGTGTATGATTGGATAATAGTGATTAAGGCTCTGTTGCCAGGGATGAATGTGTTAAAGGCATATGTGATGGAGAGTCAAGGTGTAGGGGAAAGCCCAGAGGTTTATGTGAATCGGAAGAAATTCCTTGCACATTTATCAGGCCATGTCAGACTTCGGGGAGATGGCCAGTGTGAGGATAATGACAGAGACTTTCTGGAAGCCGTGCACATGGGGTTAAATGCTCAAACGAAGTTAGCAATAGGGAGGATGGATCTCGAAGGTGTTACTTGGCAGGAGTTGAGTGTGGCTATTTAGCAAGTCTCTGAGCTCCTTCGAGAGGTTGGAGGGGGGAAAGCCGCCACTGCACAGAAGAAGGTTCAGCTTGAGCCAATTGAAACTGTCACATAGACCAATCAGTGGCCTCATTCATCTGTTGTACCCAACTCAAATTGGGGACCCTGGGGGAGAGGAAACTACCACCCTCTCTTGGCCCCTGGTTCCAATCGGGGGAGACAGGAGACCTGGGTTCAATAACTCCAGCAGCAATCACGGCAACTTTTCTCCCTCCCACCAAAGTAATGGCCCTGCTCAGACCCGATTTTGGGGATCCCTTCCATAATCAGCTGTGGTAGATGTTTAGTAATTTGGGAGAAAATATGGCTCAGTTCCACAAGCAACCCACTGAAGTTTTGCTGAATGCTTTAAACAAGACAGCACAGGCTCCCATGGCCCCCTCCACCTGTCCCCCCCACTGCTCCTACTGCCACTATCCAGCTCAGCTCAGAAGAGCAGAGGCAGGCCGTACAAGATGTGCACAATCGAACCCAGGGCTGCCCAGTTCCTGTTGCTCCAGTCACATCGGTGTCTATGTTAGCACCAGCTTTGTGGGGCAGAATGAATATGGAGGCCACCACTTAGGAAATGGGAACAGTGGCTAGAAAACCAGGCTTGGTTCCTGCAGATAAATCCAGCCTGCAAAAACCAGGGGTCTTTAGTGCAAACTCTGTATCTGCTACCAATTATATAATCAGTTTGATTCCTATATTCACCACCTGGTGAATCTTAACAGGTTAACATTTGGTTTCTGTATTAGAGCTATGAGTTGCCAGTTTTATTTCCCAGCTGCGGGTAATCAGAGGCCCACCCTTGTTGTTGTTGTTATGTGCCTCCAAGTCGACTATGACTTATAGTGACCCTATGAATCAGTGACCTCCAAGAGCATCTGTCATGAACCACCCTGTTCAGATAGTTCAGGTCTGTGGCTTCCTTGATGGAATCAATCCATCTCTTGTTTGGCTTTCCTCTTTTTCTACTCCCTGCTGTTTTTCCCAGCATTATTGTCTGTTCTAGTTATTACTTTAAGAGCAGCTTTCACCTCACATTCTAAAATTTCTGGTTCTTCATTACATGGTTTATCCATGAATGAATCTGTCATCCTTGCATCTCTTTTATAGAGATCTTCAGTGTATTGTTTCCATCTTCCTTTTATTTTATCTCAGTCAGTCAGTGTGTTCCCCTGTTGATTATTCAACATCCCTACTCTTGGTCTAAATTTCCCTTTCATTTCTCTATTTTTTTGGAATAGGGCTCCTGTTTTACCCTTTTTGTTGTCCTCTTCTATTTCTATACAGTAACTATTGTAATAGTTCTCTTTGTCCCTACGTACTAGTCACTGTATTGTTACATTTAGGGTTCTAACTGTGTTCCTATCTCCTCTTGCTTTTGCTTTCTTTCTCTCTTTAACCATTTGAAGAGTTTCTTCAGTCATCCATTGAGGCCTTTCTCTTTTTAACTAGAACATAAGAACATAAGAAGAGCCTGCTGGATCAGGCCAGTGGCCCATCTAGTCCAGCATCCTGTTCTCACAGTGGCCAACCAGGTCCCTGGGGGAAGCCTGCAAGCAGGACCCGAGTGCAAGAACACTCTCCCCTCCTGAGGCTTCCGGCAACTGGTTTTCAGAAGCATGCTGCCTCTGACTAGGGTGGCAGAGCACAGCCATCATGGCTAGTAGCCATTGATAGCCCTGTCCTCCATGAATTGGTCTAATCTTCTTTTAAAGCCATCCAAGCTGGTGGCCATTACTGCATCTTGTGGGAGCAAATTCCATAGTTTGACTATGCGCTGAGTAAAGAAGTATTGTCTTTTTGCATTCTTCCCTGATAATGTCCCTGACTTCAGTCCATAGTTCTTCTGGTTCTCTGTCAACTAAGTTTAAAGTCTCAAACCTATTCCTTATTTGATCTTTATATTCTTCTGGGATGTTTTTTAAATTGCATTTTGGCATCGTGACTGCTTTGTTGCTGTTGTTTAGCTTTACTCTGATTTTTGATACGACCAGTTCATTATCTGTACCGCAGTCTGCTCCTGGTCTTGTTTTTTAAGAAAATATTTAAGTATATAATCCATTTGATTCCTATATTGACCAGCTGGTGATGTCCATGTGTACAGTCGTCTTTTTGGTTGCTCAAAAAATGTGTTCGCAAGAAACAAATCATTAGCTTCACTGAATTCAATAAGTCTTTCTCCTGCTTCGTTTCTGTCTCCTAAGCCCCATTTCCCCACAATTCCTAGTTCTTCTCTTTTCCCTACTTTTCCATTCCAGTCCCCCATGATTATCAGCATATCTTGTTTTGGTGTGTGAACAATTTCTTCCTGTAATTCTGCGTAAATCTCTGCAATTCCTCTCCTTCTGCATTTGCTGTCGGAGCATAGAGTTCGATGATGGTTATGTTAATAGGTTTCCCATTAAATCTTATTAATACCACTTACTCAGACTTTGCATAATAGCCCCAAATTGCTTTTGCTACATCACTTCTCACTATTAAAGCAACACCTTTTCTTCTTAATTTCTGATTTCCTGCATAAAATATTTTGTTGTTGCCTGATTGAAAATTTCCCATTCCTGTCCATTTTAATTCACTCACGTCAACTGTTGAAATGTTGATGCGTTCCATTTCTTGCTTGACAATTTCTAACTTTCCCTGGTTCATGGTTGTCACGTTCCATGTTCATATTGTGTGCGTCCTACAACTCTGGACTCTCCTTTCACATCTGTGCGCATCAGCCTCTGGGCTTCCTTTCATCTTTGACCCAGCTGCATCATTAGTCACAGCGCTACTCATACCTCCTTTGTTCTGTCCCAATAGCTCAGTGAGTGCCATCTGACCTGGCGGTCTCATCTTCTAACACTTGTATTGCAGGTAACAGGGGGCTAACATTTTGGGAGGGAGGGAGGGGATGCGAGCTGCCCTCTGGCAGTGGAAAGGGCCATGTTCCTGTCAGACAGGATCTATCCTAGGCTTGTAAATTCCAGGTGTGCATAAGTACTGGGCTGTCCATCTTAAATGGACGAACAAGAGAGAGGATTTTTGTTAAAATTGTCTCTCTCTGCATCTCTTTTCACAACCTGTTATCAAGTACCTACTGCTAAACTAACTCTGCACAAGACCTCGAGGTTTGACAGTTAAACTCTGATATCAACAGAACTCCCAGAAATATATTTTCAAAGTACAAATCATAATATATCAACAGGATTTGTCCACAGCATTTTATCTCCTTTCTATTTCATTCCATCAGGATACAGCTGGGGGTCCAAGGCTGAGGAAGAACCATCTGAATTATCAATGGAAAAAGCTGAGGAGCAGATGCAGGAGCAGAAACTGAGGAGTCAAGATGGAGCAAAGAGACAAGAGGAGCGACAGACGCACACAGGGGACAAACCTCATAAATGCTTGGAATGTGGAAAAAGCTTCAGTCTGAGTAGCACCCTTACTTTGCATCACAGAACTCACACAGGAGACAAACCTTATAAATGCTTGGAATGTGGAAAGAGCTTCAGTCAGAGTAGCACCCTTACTTTGCATCACAGAACTCACACAGGAGACAAACCTCATAAATGCTTGGAATGTGGAAAGAGCTTTAGTCAGAGTGGCCACCTTACTTTGCATCACAGAACTCACACAGGAGACAAACCTTATAAATGCTTGGAGTGTGGAAAGAGCTTCAGGTGGAGTAGCAACCTTACTTTGCATCAAATAATTCACACAGGGGACAAACCTTTTAAATGCCTGGAGTGTGGAAAGAGCTTCAGGTTGAGTAACACCCTTACTTTGCATCACAGAACTCATACAGGGGACAAACCTTATAAATGCATGGAGTGTGGAAAGAGCTTCAGTCAGAGTGGCCACCTTACTTCACATCAAAGAACTCACACAGGAGACAAACCTTATAAATGCTTTGAGTGTGGAAAAAGCTTCAGTGAGAGATGCGCCCTTGCGGTACATCAAAGATGTCACACAGGGGACAAACCTTATAAGTGCTTGGAGTGTGGAAAGAGCTTCAGGTGGAGTAGCAACCTTACTTTGCATCACAAAACTCACACAGGGGACAAACCTTTTAAATGCTTGGAGTGTGGAAAGAGCTTCAGTCACAGTGGCCACCTTACTTCCCATCACAAAACTCACACAGGGGACAAACCTTATAAATGTTTGGAGTGTGGAAAGAGCTTCAGTCAGAGTAGCACCCTTACTTTGCATCACAGAACTCACACAGGGGACAAACCTTATAAATGCTTGGAGTGTGGAAAGAGCTTCAGTCACAGTGGCCATCTTTGTTCGCATCACAAAACTCACACAGGGGACAAACCTTATAAATGCTTGGAGTGTGCAAAGAGCTTCAGTCACAGTAGCACCCTTTCTTTGCATCAAAGAACTCACACAGGAGACAAACCTTATAAATGTTTCGAGTGTGGAAAGACCTTTACTCGGAGTGACCACCTTACTTTGCATCAAAGAACTCACACAGGAGACAAACCTTATAAATGCTTGGAGTGTGGAAAGAACTTCAGTCGGAGTAGCTCCCTTACTTTGCATCAAAGAACTCACAGAGGAGACAAACCTTATAAATGCTTTGAGTGTGGAAAAAACTTCAGGTGGAGTAGCAACCTTACTTTGCATCAAAGAACTCACATGGGGACAAACCTTATAAATGCTTGAAGTGTGGAAGAGCTTTAAGCAGAGTTCAACACTTTCTGTGCATCAAAGGATCCATACAAGGAAGCAGGGCTACCAACAGGATTTTCTGGGCTCAGTACTCTATGCAGATTGGGCCCTCTGCTGCACTCCTCAAAAACACACATTTGCATAAAATGTGAATACGCTTCATGTCAAATGCAAATTTGTAGCCTCTTTTGCAGATGTGAGTGGAGCACCAAAAATAATTCAGTGGTAACACTCAAATAACATCTGGTATAGCATAATGGGGAGGAGAGCCTGGCTGGGAGTCCAGAGTCTCTGAGTTCAAATCCCCACTCATGTCTCCTGGATGTCAAGGGCCAGCTAAAGATCACCCCACAGGGAGTGGCTCAGGGGTTACGTGCCCTGCCACCTGTGCAGCCATGGGCAAGCTGCATAGTCCCAAGGAGACCAGTTGCCCCCCAGCTGGCAGTTGCTGACAAGGAAGAGGCTGGCTTGTGCGGCTGTGGCAAGCTGAGCAGGCCCTAGCCAGCTGGGGAGGACTAGCCTCAGAGGGAGGCGATGGTAAACCCCCTCTGAATACCGCTTATCATGAAAACCCTATTCATAGAGTAGCCATAAGTTGGAATCGACTTGAAGGCAGTCCACTTCCATTTCAACACTCAAATAAGATATCCAACAGAAAGAATATCAACAGATGAAGCTTTCCCCATGATTCTATACTATAAAAAGGCAGATATTAATCTGCCTGCCACATTATTATGTAGCCACGAGAGTGACTGTATACTATAGTCAGCATGGATTTTTTGCATTCCGCAATGTTAAATTGAAAATTCCCCCATGCCATTCTGATGCTTCCCAAAAACTCATTTCAAAACAAAACCTTACAAAACATAGTCCTGAACTCAGAAACGCTTGCTTAACAAGCCTCTAATTTTTCATGGCAATAAACAAAACAGTCTGAGAGAATAGAGAGTTCAAAGACTAAAAAGAGAGGGAAAAAAACCCCAGAGCCCTTTTCGACTTTTTATAATCTGTTGAAATTCATTAAAAATCAGCCAGGTTCACAGAGTACCTGTAATCCTATTACTGACCTTGCCCCATACTCTGACCTTCATCTTCTGCAGTTTAAAAGTTAAAAAAAAAGCCTGGCTGATTTTTAATTAATTTAAGAAATTTTGCCTTGAACTCAGTGATAATGTCGGGCATGCTCAGTGAAAACCAACTGTCAGAATTCTAAAACCCAGACTCAGAGCTGCTGGGCTTGGCTAATCAGGGGGCCACACCCAAACCAGGCCTTGATTTCACGTGAGACAGTCATGGCTTCCCCCAGATAATCCTGGGAAGTGTAGTTTGTGAAGGGGGCTGAGAGGAGACTCCTGTTGCACTGAGAGAGCTCCAGTGGCCAGAGTGGTTTAACAGTCAGCCACTCTGATTGAAGGTCTGTGAGGGGATCAGGGCGTCTCCTTTCAGCTCTCAGCACCCTTCACTAACTACACTTCCCAGGATTCTTTGGGAGCAGCCATGACTGTCCAAAGTGGAATAAAGGCCTGGCGTGGATGTGGCCTAGGACAGCTTTGCTTTAAATTTGGGTGGGAGGCTACATGTGCCTGTTGTAGAATAACAAGATGGGGAAAACTGAAAAATGATACTGTTCACAGTGTTTTCCTTTTGGAAAGGAAAAGGGCTTCCCCTCTGCCAAGAGCCTGGCCACCCAAACTCCTTCCCTCCCGTTCCTGCCCTCTTCCTCCTCCTCCCCCAGGTCAGTTTCACCTATCCTGATTGCACAGGAGTACTGAACTCAGAAAGCATGCAAATGATCATACCTGCCTCCCCCCCCCCCGCCTGCTCCCATCCCCTTCCTTCCCCTTCCTCCTCCTCCCCTGTACTCAGTTTCACCTATCCTAAGCATGACTGCAGGGGAGGAAATCCAGTAAGCATACAAATGATCAATCCATTCTCAGGAAACTTGCACAGGATCCCATTTCTTACCTCCCGGATTAAAACACAGAGAAATTCACTAATAGGCAAAATAATCCTTGCGGTTTAAGAACATACCTCTAGCCCACAGATATTTCTATCAAACTTTATAAAGCAGGGAAATTGGGCAGCTATAGTGAATGCACCCAGGGAGCAGGAGACCTGACCTCCTCTCTGAGATATTGCAGCGCCCTACAAATCTGTAAAAATGTAAGCACAATTTGGGTTGGTCTTTCACAGTCCAATACACTTCCTGTGCAGCTTGGAAGAATTTGGTAACGTGTGCCTCTGAGCATATGGTGAGTGGTGGCCTATTGGTGAATACTGTCTACAGTTCTGGTTGCCTGACCACAAAAATAGCATTCTAGAGGTGGAAGAGGTAGAGAAATGGGCAACCAAAATGCTCAAGTGTTGCAACAATTGGGGATTTTTGCTGTAGAAAAATAGCTTAGAGGAGACACAATAGAAGTGTATGATCACACCAGACCTTTAAAGCACATTCAGCACAAATGTAAAGCACATGGCTTCCCCAACGAATCCTGGATAATGTCTGCCTCTGAGCGTATGATAAGTTGTGGCAACACCTGCCATCTCCAAAGATGGAGAACTATTTTTGTATGTTTGTTGGTGTTCTTCTCACTTTGCTTCTTTCCTGTGTTACTACTGTTTCTACAGAGAATCTAACCTAGAAAATTATCTTTCTCTCATTATTCATCCTAGAAATCTGTGTCAAATTTATTTTTAATAATTTCAAAGCCTTTTTATTGGTCAATGTCATGCGATGGCGAAGACAGCCTTTTGTGTTTCAAACTGGAGGTTATGGTCTATTTCTATTTTGGGTGTGTGATGGAAAAAGAAAAACCACGTGAGGAAGGAGATTTCTGATTATTGGGTTTTGGTGTCATTTCTTGCTTTATAATCAATATAATATTGCTAGCTTAAAAGAAATTAGTTATATGAGGTTTAAAAGTAGAAAATATATTAAGGAACTATGTTTCACTAGAAACGAAAGTAACAACTGCTGACAGTTTGCGATTAACTTTGATCAGCAGCTGCAAATATTGCAATGTAGCAGAAAGAAATGAGGAGTATATGAGGCTCTGGGACTGTCTAAGTATCTTGTGTTACTTTCCATGTAAACGTGATGAAATAAAGAGGCAAGGCCCAGATGCATCTAAAGGGGCTAGGCCAAAATACATGTTGATACATGGTAAAGGGGAAGGGGGCTGGATATGGACAAATCTAGAAGGGAAATGGGTTGGATATAGATGAATCTAGCTATGTAAGATTGATTATAAAAAGCTGTGCTGTGCTGTGATTTGGGAGAGTGGGTTTTGCCTTGTGCCTGCTCTCCCAACAGCACTATTGGTCTATGTATTTTGGGCAATAAATTCTGTTCCTTGATGCACCTCCATTTGTCTGGAAAAAATTTCCTTCCACACGGAATTCCAAAAAATAGTTGTGAGGACTTTATTTGCTTAGCTGTCGCCAAGGAGAGGACTCCACATGACACACAAAGAGCAGAAAAAATGGAGCACTCTCCTCAGAGCAGCTTGATTGGTACTTATAACAAAAAACTTGTTCCGAGCAGGCATCACATGATACGATGAGGGGAAACTTTTACAGGTGGCTCTATGCACAAGTTCTGCAATAACAGCTAATAACAACATCTCTTCCAGCCGTCCTTAGCAACCACCCCTTACACACACAGTAACAACAGTTATGGGGAGTTTCAGACCCCGACAACCTCCTTCTCTTAGCTTAACCACAGACTGTTCCACTTCCCTTCACCTGCTATTTTGGAGGCCTGTCAGTTTTTCCTTTGCACAGACAGAGAGGTTTTGGCTTTTCCAGAGGTGGGTGAGCACCCAAGATGGATGCTGAGGCCAAGGTGGCTGCAGAAGCCAAAGTGGCCTCTCAGTTGTCCAGTTTTTCCCCATCATATCCCCCCTCTGGCAGTTTCTAGCTGCCAAATTCAATATTCAATTAATGACATTTCATGTATTACTTTATCTACTTCCTGTAGATCCTCCATTGTTATCTCCATGTGCACCATTCAAACATCAGTTTTCTTGATGGGCTTAGTAGTCTTTTTCACACATTGTCTAATACAACATAATACCACCTGGAGCATGAGGAAGCATAATCCCATTATAACATATCTTAGCAGATTTTTTACTAGGCCATCTAGCCATTCACCTGGATTCGGTAGCCATCCCCACCAATCAAAATCGCTACTCCGGTCAACATAAGCTACTTCTGCTATTTGCTCAACATGATATATTATGGAGTTGGCATGGGATTCAATCTCTCCAACTGAACAGTTTATGACGTAGGAACAACATTCGCTCCCGATGATGATGCAAGTCCCTCCGTCCGTAGGGAGCAAATAGTCCAGCGCCGTCTTGTTTTGGAGAACTTTTCCTTATTTGGGTTTAGGTTGCAATAGGGCCATAGAGGCCGCAGGAAGAGCTGCTTTGGTCTCATTTGCAAGAATTTCCACCACAGATTGAAGCCTCAATACTCCAGAACCTACGGCGGCCGTGCCAGCCAATGGCAGGAAAGACCACCCTATTACTGAGCTCATCAAAGGCCTGCGGTTTTCTATGTCCCATTGTGCGGAGTGGCGGGCAGGTTTTGATTTCTCTCTTTTTTCTCTGATTGGTGAGGCTCTCTTGTTGCTCATTCTTTTAACTGGGAGTACCTAAGTGACCCTGACAGCTGGTATAAGCCAAGTAACATAGCAGGAGCCAATCCAATATTTTGGCAATACTTTATAGGCTTTATCTCCACAGAACCAATCATGTTCTACTAGAGCTTCCCGTGGGTCTTTGTGGAAGGGGGAAAGACCATATTTTCCATGGTTGAACTTACTACCTTTGGTAGTAGGGGCTCGCTATTCCCCACCAAGGGACACCACCACATGGATCATGAGGGTTGCTAGTCCCGTTCCGAAAACACGCTCCCCAGTTGTTCAGGTATTTACAGTCCCATGCCTGATGACCACCAGAATTGGTAAAGGCAGAACAATGGATTGTGTTATCAATAGAATAGTTACAGGAAGCATGAAAATAATGATAATGTTGGCAGAAAATGGGATTCTGGGTGTGGTTTTTTCTCCAGTCCCTTCAAGGTGCAATGATGTTTGCATTTACTTACACCAACCTGTATGCCTTTCTTTCCATTGGTCTGGTTTCCCAAAAACCAGAACTCACCCAATTTTGGCAGGACCTACCAAACCCCATTTCGTTGGGCCACAGATGCTATGTCCCAGGTAGAATTTTCGCTTAACCATTTCCATTCCATAGGCATAAAATTGGAATTGCTTTTTAATATGTTCTTAAACCTTCTTTTTAAAAATGCACGTATCTCTGCCATCAGCTAAGATGGCGGCAGGAGCTTCAGTACCTTAGGGAAACTGCGGCCACTATGAAATTCAACAGGGATAAATGGAAAGTTCTACACTTAGGAAAAAGAAACCAAATGTACAGTTATAAGATGGGGGATACTTGGCTCAGCAATACGACATGTGGGAAGGATCTTGGAATTGTCGTTGATCACAAGCTGAATATGAGCCAACAGTGTGATGTGGCTGCAAAAAAGACAAATGCTATATTAGGCTGCATTAACAGAAGTATAGTTTCCAAATCAAGTGAAGTACTACTTCCCCTCTATTCAGCACTGGTTAAGCCTCATCATAGAATCATAGAGTTGGAAGGGGCTTGTAGGCCATCAAGTCCAACCCCCTGCTCACAGCAGGAAATCCACAGCTAGAGCATCTCCCGCAGATAGCTGTCCAGCCTCTGCTTGAAGACATCCAGTGAAGGGGATCCCACCACCTCCCTAGGCAGTCGGTTCCATTGCTGAACTGCCCTTACTGTCAAGAAGTTCCTTATAATGTCCAATCTGAATCTACGCTCCTGCAACTTAAAACCATTAGACCTAGTCCTACCCTCTGGGGCAGCAGAGAACAAATCTGTACCCTTCTTTATGTGACAGCCCTTCAGGTACTTAAAGAGTGCGATCATGTCACCCCTCAGCCTTCTCTTCACCAGACTGAACATGCCAAGTTCCTTCAACCTTTCCTCATAAGACTTGTTCTCCATACCGGCTATCATCCTCGTCGCCCTCTTCTGAACCCGCTCTAACTTGTCTATATCTTTCTTAAAATGAGGCGCCCAGAACTGAACGCAGTATTCCAGATGAGGCCTGACTAATGCAGAATATAGTGGGACTATTACTTCCCTCGACCTGGAAACTATAGCTCTGTTTATGCAGCCCCAAACCGCGTTTCCCTTTTTTGCCGCAGCATCACACTGCTGGGTCGTGTTCAACTTGCGATCCACTACAATTCCAAGGTCCTTCTCACACGCACTACTGCTAAGCCGGGTATTTCCCATCCTGTACCCGTGCATTTTGTTTTTGTGGCCTAAATGCAGAATCCTGCATTTGTCTTTATTGAATGTCATTTTATTAATCTCAGCCCAATTTCCTAGTCTATCCAGGTCCCTTTGGATTTTATTCCTGTCTTCCATTGTGTTAGCTATCCCTCCCAGTTTCATATCATCCGCAAACTTCATAAGGCTTCCCTCCACCCCACCATCTAAGTCATTGATACAAATGTTGAAGAGTATCGGCCCCAGGACAGAACCCTGTGGCACTCCACTCAAAACCTCCTTCCAGCCCGAAGCAGAGCCACCGACGACCACTCTTTGAGTACGGTTTTCCAACCAGTTGTGAATCCACCTGACAGTATTTCCATGTAGTCCGCATTTGACGAGTTTGCTAATCAAAAGGTCGTGGGGGACTTTGTCAAACGCTTTGCTGAAATCTAGATAGATGACATCTACAGCATTTCCACCATCTACTAAGCTAGTGACCCGATCAAAAAAAGAGATGAGATTACCTTGACAGGATTTTTTCTTGACAAACCCATCTTGAATACTGCTTCCAGTTCTGGTCTCCACACTTCAAGGATGCAGACAATCTGGAACAGGTTCAGAGGAGTGCAACAAGGATGATCAGGGGACTGGAAACAAAGCGCTATGAGGCAAGACTGAAAGAACTGGGCATGTTTAGCCTGGAGAAGAGAAGACTGAGGGGAGATATGATAGCACTCTTCAAGTACATGAAAGGTTGTCACACAGAGGAGGGCCAAGATCTCTTCTCAATCGTCCCAGAGTGCAGGACATGGAATAATGGGCTCAAGGTGCAGGGAGCCAGATTTCGACTGGACATCAGGAAAAACTTTCTAACTGTTAGAGTCATATGACAATGGGACCAATTACCTAGACAGGTAGTGGGCTCTCTGACAGTGGATGCATTCAAGAGGCAGCTGGACAGCCATCTGTCGGAAATGCTTTGATTTGGATTCCTGCATTGAGCCAGTGGTTGGACTTGATGGCCTTATAGGCCCCTTCCAGCGCAACTACCAAGGTAAAATTTAAGGTAGAAGGCATACAGTCAGTGTCAGACTCTACCTTCAGTCCCTCCCAAAGACTATCCAGAACAAGATCATTTTCAGAAGTCTCCAGAAAACCAACAGGGAGAGAGCAGAGCGGACTTCTTGGGGTAGGGTATTCCAAAGCTTGGGGGCCACAGCTGAAAAGCTCTCTCCTGCATGCCTGTCTGTCTAACATCTTTTATTCCAGGCACGCAGAGGAGACCAGAGGCAGATTATCTTAAATCCAGGGTAGGAACATGTGGATATAAGCGGTCCCTTAAGTATACTGGCCCAGGGCCGTTTAGGGCTTTAAAGGTCAGAACCAGCACTTTCAATTGGGCCCGGAAACAAATTGAGATCCAGGGAGTTCCCAGCATAGCTACCAGTGTCCCGAGGGTTGGAAGGGGGACCAGAAGGGATGCAAGCACAAAGATGTCTTATATCCCTTTCCCTGTGACGGCCAGTCTGCCTCCCACCACTCTTATGTCCAATATTACCTCAGTGGCAGGCCCCTGACTACTCCTACCCTGGCACATGTTAAAAGAAACTTGACACTGGAGCCTTGGCTACAGGTGGCTCTTATGAAGGGGAGCTCTTGCTGTTGCAGGGAGTAGCAGTCGACACCTGAGGAAGCCTGCAGATGGAGTTGTGCAGGAGGCCACAGCAGCAAGGTGTAGGTTCTGCTGGGTTTCTCTCACCTCTCAATTTATGGCGACCCCATGAATCAGTGACCTCCAAAAGCATCTGTCATGAACCACCCTGTTCAGATCTTGTAAGTTCAGTTCTATGACTTCCTTTATGGAATCAATCCATCTCTTGTTTGGCCTTCCTCTTGTCTTTTGGAGTGAGTCATGTCTTCTCATTATGTGTCCAAAGTGTCATGAAAACCTGAATTCAAGATGGTTGTGTAGCAAGGAATTGTGGGGTTTCATTTGTTAATGTGGGATCTTAACAAGTTAACATTTCATTTCTGTATTAGAGCTATGAGTTGGCAGTTTTATTTCCCAGCTGTGGGTAGTTAGAGGCCCACCACTTATCCGTAGAAGCCGGGCTCCATCAAGGTTGCAAAGTCTGGGAAGTTTTACTACTAGCAGAAACCAGTAATGATTTGAAACGAATGCTGATGAAAGTGAAAGAGGAAAGCACAAAAGCAGGACTACAGCTGAACGTCAAAAAGACCATAGTAATGACAACAGAAGATTTATGCAACCTCACAGTTGACAATGAGGACACTGAACTTGTCAAGGATTATCAATAACTTGGCACAGTCATTAACCAAAATGGAGACAACAGTCAAGAAATCAGAAGAAGGCTAGGACTGGGGAGGGCAGCTGTGAAAGAACTAGAAAAGGTCCTCAAATGCAAAGATGTATCACTGAACACCAAAGTCAGGATCATTCAGACCATGGTATTCCCGATCTCTGTGTGTGGGTGTGAAAGTTGGACAGTGAAAAAAGCGCCTAATAAAAATCAAGAAATCTCACATGTATTGTGTACGCTTCAGAACATGATTTGCACAGTCAATTGTCAGCAGCAGCTCAACAGAGAATGGCTTCCTTGAATTTGTTTGATCGATTTCTCTTGAATATATTTGATGGTTGAAATTCTAGTATAATGCAGAGGGAGGGGGTTGGGGCAATGGTTGTCTCGGGTATTTCTGTATTTCTCTTCTGTCCTTTTTTGTTTTTGTTTTCTTCCACTGCTTTGTTTACTGATTCATAATAAAAATCAAGAAAATAAATATAAATTGACTTAAATGACTTACAGCGTTCACTTCACTGTACAAGATGTTCATTTACCTTCTGCAGGTACTTTAAAGTGTGGAAAGAGCTTAAGTCACATCTCATTAAATGCTGTTTGCAAAAAGCGCTTTGGCAACAGGGCGTAGCAGGAACCTCCGCGCCTGCGCCCTGGATTTGCCCCAGGGGCAGAGCCTGCAAGACGTTGGCCCAGAGCGCGCCTGGCATTCAGTCCTCCAGAGGGGAAAGGAACTGAGCTTTGTTTGCTAGAGAGGCAGGATGTGGTCATGCAAATGGGAGGGAGGGAGACAACAGTGAAGCAAGGAAGCAAACAGGCTTGATTAATTTCCTAAGAGGAGGAGGAGGAAGGCTGAATCGTGGCGAGGACGCAAGAGAAAGGAAGAAGTGCAGCAGTGGGGGTGAGAAAGGGTCAGGAGTTTGCCTTTGGGGGTGGAAAGAGGGGGAGAGCCTCCCCCCCACATCTCCCCTGGGAATTCATGGGGGGGAAGTCGCTTGCATGCAACCCAGCTGCAACATTGGGGGCCGGACAGCTGCAGCGCTTCCATCGCACACACGTGTGCCATCAACAAAGATGGCGGCGGAGGCTTCATTTCCCCTTAGGGAAACCACGGCCACCATCTTCATTAAGGGCAATGGTAAAGACTATACTGGTAGGGGGCCGGGGCGGAGCGTGCGGGGGACGCGTATGTGCATGCATGTGCACACCCACCCAGCCACTAGGGGGGTCAGGGTAAGCTGATGCCCAAGGGCCCCCGCATGCCTGGAGCTGGTCCTGCCCCCCCAAACACCTTGGACGAGAAAGCAGACCAAATAAAAAGAGTAAGCAAGGAAATAAGTAAGCAGTATTTTCCCCACATACAAACGGGGCTGTTTTATTGTTCATTCTGTCCACAGTGTGTTTCTGTGAGCCCATTTCTTCACTGCGGTAGTTCCTGGGAGGAAACATGCTTTTTGTAGAATCATAGAGTTGGAAGGGACCTGTAAGACCATCCAGTCAAACCCCCAGCTCAGTGCTTACCCTCTCCCGCAAATGCACTTTGCCCCTTCTTGGGATCTCCTCAAACCTTACCCCCCCATTGTAGATACTCTGTCTCTGTCTCTCTGTCTCTCTCTGTCTGTCTGTCTGTCTCTGTCTCTCTCTCTCTCTCTCTCACACACACACACACACACACACACCCCACCACCACCACCACCCCAGCACAATCATTATCTCCCTGCCTTTCTGACCTTACAACATTGTTGCTGCTCCTGAAGGTTGAGGAGGGGGAAATCAGCCCCCATTTCCCACTCTGTGGCCCTTGGAGGAAGGTCTGAATAAACATGTGTGGCCAGCAAATAAGCTCATCTCAGTCGTCCAAACTGCAGCCCTGCAAGGTAGGCAAGAGTGGTGTCAGCCTCCCGCTTTGCACCCCAGCTGCTCACTTTAGAAAAGAGGCCAGTTTTATTTCATTAGAAATTAAATGATCAGAAAGTCATTTACTTGAGGAATTGGGAAGAGTGGCCAGGGATGATATTTTTGAAAGTTGGCTGTGTTTTTGTGAGCTTCATGGAAACAGAGGAAGGTGCCTTATATTGACTTGGTCCACCTAGCTCAGTATTGTCTACACTGACTGGCAGCTGCTGTCCTGGGTTTCAAGCAGGGAGCCTTTCCTTGCCCTGCCTGGAGATGCTGCTGAGAATTGAACCCAGGACTTTTTGCATGCAAGGCAGATGTCCTTCACCTAAATGGCCGTGTTGAGAAGTTCTGGATTTGATCCTAAAGTTTTGCTCTTTTGGGGAATGGGCCAAGGTAAATGCCCTTTCTGCTTACGGCGTCCACAGCCCTCCAGTCTCAAAACCAGCTGTGGGAACCCTTTCTGGGTCTGTGGGCCAGATCCTTACTGGACCCTCCCCTCAGGATCCAACTTTGACATGTGGGAGGAGCGCTTTGAGTGCTGTGAGTGATTGAAGCGCACCCTGTTGCCCTTCCCCTTTCAAGCTGGACGCAATGGTCTGTGCGGAAGAGGCCGTCTCTTGAGCAGAGGGCATGTTCTTCTTCCAGGGTCTGGTGAACTTTGAGGAGGAGGAGGAGGCAGCAGCTGTGCATTTCACGGAGGAGGAGTGGATCTCCTGGATCCGGGCCAAAGCGATCCGCGCAGGGAAGCCATGGAGGAGAATTATGAGATTGGAGCCTCTTTCAGTAAGGAGACACATTTTCATGACTGATAGATGTTGAAGGCCATTTGTACCAATGATGCATGGAGTGGAAAGTCAGTTTCTCACTAGGGATTCTGGGAGCTGTAGTCCAAACTCCACAGTGGGAATTGCTGCTCCCTTGGAGCTTGGGAGAGTCCTCTCTCCCTCCCTCTGTCCAGTGTTTGCCTTTGGGGCCTAGGCACCCCTGTGCTTAGTCTGTGAGCAGGGCTGGTGCCTGCCTGGATCCTATCCCCACACATCGGAGTCGAAGTCCTTGCCAGTTCCCAAGACAGCCCTAGTGCAGTTTCTGCAAGAATGTTGCTGCATTCCACATATTGTTGTGTGTTTTGGTTGAGGAAGATTCTCTGGAGAAGCTGTGCATATAGATGCCACTGAAGAAGACTTGTTTCAAGTCGAAATGTGTTTGGCAAATTATTTGAGATGTGTTGTGCATTTTATCCTTGCATTTTATATTTCTGTATTAGCACACCTCTGCCTTTTATTGCTGTGTTGTCATTGGGAGTGTCTGTACATCTTGTCTACAGAGCTAGCAGTTCACATCACACTCTGTGTGGTAAATTGCAGGTGAATTAGAAATTGGACATTATTGTGTTCTCAGCCATAGAATATATTTTCCATCATTCATTTCTACATATATTTTTCAGAATCATACCATGACTTAGACCTTCACTTTATGTGGTTTTGCCTATTTTGTCTAATTCAGCATCTGCATGGTTGGTACCATAGATGGATTATGGGGGGTAGGGGGTGGGGGGAGAAACACTCTTTCTGACAAATTTCTCATAACCCCACCCACCACCCCCATTGCTGGAGCCCTTTCGATATGCAAATTATACTGAATCATAAACTGGAAGTTAAAATTAAGCTGCCATCCCAAACATGCTTGCGTCAGAGTTGATTCCTCAAAATCAATAGGACGTTTTTCAGAGAAAATGCATTTAGGAAGGGAGCATTTATTTATACGCAACACACCATCATTTCCCTTCCAGAGATCCAAACCATATACTCTGGCCCTTTTCTGTCTCTTCCCGACGCCAGCATTGATATTTGCATCATATACATTCTCAAGCTACGTCACTGAAAAGCTTATGGGAGCATTTCTGGCTACATGAATATCTTGCGGTGGCTTCACTCTTAATCTCCATGGAGAAAGGTTTCCTCCAGAAGTGTAAATGTGAAGCGCAGCCTTGGCTCCCTTTTGGAGGCGGAGGAGGAGGAGGAGGGTGGAGCTCTCAGGGCTGTTTTTCACTCTCTTTGTGACGAGATGATGTTGTCCAAATGAAAACAGCTGGGTTGGCTGAGTTCCACCGTGCCCTCCCCAACAGGCAGTTCAGGTTGGGTGTCATATCCAGTGAGCGCATGTTCCCAAGTGCCAGGCTGACCCTGCTGGGACCACACGGCCCTGTCCTCTTCAGAGGGTGCAGGAGTTAACATGTTCCAAACAAACCCTCCTCTTAGCTACAAATGGCTTGACTTGGAATGGCTGAATATCTTGTGGTCAAAAGTAACTAGTCCTGTCTGTTTCCTTGGAAGAATCGGAGCTGAATTCCTGTTTGGAAGACGGAGAGGATCTTCTTATTCAGGTTCCCAAAGAGGAGGAGACCTCAGCAGGTCGGTGCTTAGCTGTGCTGTGGGGCCCCTTTTGGTCTGGGAATTGAAGCTTTTTTCTGTTCCTGAGTAATATCATCCAGGGGAGAGTCACCCATCAGGCTGTGAATTCTCCTGGTGGACATCTCGGATGGTTTTAAAAGGGGCTAAGGAAAATGGCTTCATCCCCAGTCTGTGTCTGTTGGAATTACTTTTTAAGATGTTTTTGTTTTAATATATTTAAAACCGTGTTTTTAATGATGTGTTTGAGAGTGTTTTTAGTGTTTTCGCTTGCCACCCTGGGCTTCTACTGGGAGGAAGGGCGGGATATAAATCTAAATGAATAAATAAATGCATGGAAGAGACGGCTCTCAAGGGCCACCAGTCCTGATGTTTATAGGCCACCTCCAGAATCAGGGGAAGAGCAGCAGGAGATGTGCTTTCTCTCTGGCTTGAGGGCCTCCCTGTGTGTCTAGTTGGCGCCTGTGGGCCAGGCTGGCTCCAGGCTTTTTTTGGGGGGGGTGTCTTGGGGACAGGGTATCAATGAGGCCCTTATTCCCTCCCTTTCCTCCTCAGACCACACCCCTCCTCCCCTTGGCCCCAGCCCTTTAATATAAAATAATATGGCAACCCCCTAAAAAGAGGAGGGGAACCTTTAAGAACATAAGAAGAGCCTGCTGAATCAGGCCAGTGGCCCATCTAGTGCAGCATCCTGTTCTCACAGTGGCCAACCAGGTGCCTGGGGGGAGCCCGCAAGCAGGACCCGAGTGCAAGAACACTCTCCCCTCCTGAGGCTTCCGGCAACTGGTTTTCAGAAGCATGCTGCCTCTGACTAGGGTGGCACAGCACAGCCATCATGGCTAGTAGCCATTGATAGCCCTGTCCTCCATGAATTTGTCTAATCTTCTTTTAAAGCCGTCCAAGCTGGTGGCCATTACTGCATCTTGTGGGAGCAAATTCCATAGTTTAACTATGCGCTGAGTAAAGAAGTATTTCCTTTTGTCTGTCCTGAATCTTCCAACATTCAGCTTCTTTGAATGTCCACGAGTTCTAGTATTATGAGAGAGGGAGAAGAACTTTTCTCTATCCACTTTCTCAATGCCATGCATAATTTTATACACTTCTATCATGTCTCCTCTGACCCGCCTTTTCTCTAAACTAAAAAGCCCCAAATGCTGCAACCTTTCCTCGTAAGGGAGTCGCTCCATCCCCTTGATCATTCTGGTTGCCCTGTTCTGAACCTTTTCCAACTCTATGATATCCTTTTTGAGATGAGGCGACCAGAACTGTACACAGTATTCCAAATGCGGCCGCACCATAGATTTATACAACGGCATTGTGATATCGGCTGTTTTATTTTCAATACCTTTCCTAATTATTGCTAGCATGGAATTTGCCTTTTTCACAGCTGCCGCACACTGGGTCGACATTTTCATCGTGCTGTCCACTACAACCCCGAGGTCTCTCTCCTGGTCGGTCATCGCCAGTTCAGACCCCATGAGCGTATATGTGAAATTAAGATTTTTTGCTCCAATATGCATAATTTTACACTTGTTTATATTGACCATTTTTCTGCCCATTCACTCAGTTTGGAGAGGTCTTTTTGGAGCTCTTCGCAATCCCTTTTTGTTTTAACAACCCTGAACAATTTAGTGTTGTCAGCAAACTTGGCCACTTCACTGCTCACTCCTAATTCTAGGTCATTAATGAACAAGTTGAAAAGTACAGGTCCCAATACCGATCCTTGAGGGACTCCACTTTCTACAGCCCTCCATTGGGAGAACTGTCTGTTTATTCCTACTCTCTGCTTTCTGCTTCTTAACCAATTCCTTATCCACAAGAGGACCTCTCCTCTTATTCCATGACTGCTAAGCTTCCTCAGAAGTCTTTGGTGAGGTACCTTGTCAAACGCTTTTTGAAAGTCTATGTACACTATGTCCACTGGATCACCTCTATCTATATGCTTGTTGACACTCTCAAAGAATTCTAATAGGTTACTGAGACAGGACTTTCCCTTGCAGAAGCCATGCTGGCTCTGCTTCAGCAAGGCTTGTTCTTCTATGTGCTTAGTTAATCTAGCTTTAATAATACTTTCTACAAGTTTTCCAGGGACAGAAGTTAAGCTAACTGTCCTGTAATTTCCAGGATCCCCTCTGGATCCCTTTTTGAAGATTGACGTTACATTTGCCACTTTCCAGTCCTCAGGCACGGAGGAGGACCCAAGGGACAAGTTACATATTTTAGTTAGCAGATCAGCAATTTCACCTTTGAGTTCTTTGAGAACTCTCGGGTGGATGCCATCCGGGCCCGGTGATTTGTCAGTTTTTATATTGTCCATTAAGCTTAGAACTTCCTCTCTCGTTACCACTATTTGTCTCAGTTCCTCAGAATCCCTTCCTGCAAATGTTAGTTCAGGTTCAGGGATCTGCCCTATATCTTCCACTGTGAAGACAGATGCAAAGAATTCATTTAGCTTCTCTGCAATCTCCTTATCGTTCTTTAGTACACCTTTGACTCCCTTATCATCCAAGGGTCCAATTGTCTCCCTAGATGGTCTCCTGCTTTGAATGTATTTATAGAATTTTTTGTTGTTGGTTTTTATGTTCTTAGCAATGTGCTCCTCAAATTCTTTTTTAGCATCCCTTATTGTCTTCTTGCATTTCTTTTGCCAGAGTTTGTGTTCTTTTTTATTTTCTTCATTTGGACAAGACTTCCATTTTCTGAAGGAAGACTTTTTGCCTCTAAGAGCTTCCTTGACTTTGCTCGTTAACCATGCTGGCATCTTCTTGGCCCTGGCGGTACCTTTTCTGATCTGCGGTATGCACTCCAGTTGAGCTTCTAATATAGTGTTTTTAAACAACTTCCAAGCATTTTCGAGTGATGTGACCCTCTGGACTTTGTTTTTCAGCTTTCTTTTTACCAATCCCCTCATTTTTGTGAAGTTTCCTCTTTTGAAGTCAAATGTGACCGTGTTGGATTTTCTTGGCAATTGGCCAGTTACATGTATGTTTAATTTAATAGCACTGAACTGCAGATTCCATCAGCTCCTGCAAGGATGGCCAATGATTAGGGGTGATGGGAGTTCAGCAGCATCTGGAGGGCCACAGGATCCCCACACCTGGTATAATATAATCTGCAAATGCAAACGCACTTACCTGGCAGGGTGTCCCATTGGACTGGGTGGGGCTTACTTCTGAATGGGTGCAACATTTATTGGGGTAATTTACACCCACAGTGGCAAGAGTTCTCATCCTTTTACCTCGATTCTAAATGTGGTTCTTCCTATCCCGCTCCCAGAATTAAAAATCAAAATGCTTCCTCCTCTTAGATTCGAGGTTGTAGAAATGGTTGGATATGGAATCCCTAACTTTTTATGTTGTTGTTACATTTAACTCATCTTGTCTGTTTCCTTGAAAGAACGAGACCTCGCTTCCTGTAAGGAAGAAGAAAGTCTGTTTATCCAGGTCCGCAAAGAAGAAGAGGAGGAGACCTCAGCAGGTTGGTGCTTAGCTGTGCTGTGGAGCCTCTTTTGGTCTGGGGATCGAAGCATTTTTCTGTTCCTGAGTAATGTCATCCAGGGGAGAGTCGCTCATCAGGCTGTGAGTTCTCCTGGTGGACATCTCGGATGGCTTGAAAAAGGAAGCTGGATAGATGCGTGGAAGAGAAGGCTCTCAAGGGCTAAAAGTCATGATGGCTGTAGCCTTCTGTCCTTGTTTTTTTAGAAGATGTTTTGTTTTAAAGGTGATTTCGGTGCGTCATCATTTTTTTGCCCCCCTGGATTCCCTTTGGAAGGAAGGACAGGATATAAATTTTATTAGTATTATTAGGACTGATTGTGGGATTCCCATACACATCGATTCAGGCCCTGTGGAGATGGTGGACTAGACAGGCCTTTGGTTTGATCAAGCTCATCTCATGCTATAAAGAGGAAGGTTGGCCATCAGGTTGAAGTTCCCCTTCCGTCCACTGAGAGATTCCCAAAATTAAAATATCTGGCTTGGCTTCCAGATCCTGACAGTCTGAAGGAGACCCAGCTAGTACCGAAAGTAACTTGTGTGTTTCCTTGAAAGAGCTAGGCTTCATTTCCTGTTGGGAAAGAGGAGGAGAAGAAGATCCACTTGTCCAGGGTCTCAAAGAAGAGGAGGCGGAGACATCAGCAGGTAGTGCTGTGGGGCCCTTTGTGGACACAACATCTCATTTCTCGGAGTTTCTCTTCATCCACAGACCTTGAGTTGCGAAGGAAGAAATGGTCCCATCCCACCCAGGATTCTGGGCAGGACTGTGGACCATTGATCTTAAGAAGAGGTGCAGTGGTAAATTTTGGAATGCAGGAGCCCCAAACATTCAAACCTAACTCTTCTGTCCCAAACATGTTTATCTGGCACTTAATTTCCAAGTTAAAGACTATTAAACTTTGAATAGGTAATACTTGCAGCGGCACCAGATTCTTCCCATTCTCTGTGGTGTGTGTAGATTGGGTTACTCGCTTTCGTTGTCAGGGACTATTTGAACCACAGACTCCTTTTTCTGGTTGTGGATCCTGCAGACTACTTGATGGCTGGTCCTTCCTTTAAGAAAGGGGGCAGACAGTCGAAGAGGGCGTCTTTATACCTCCTTCTCCAGCTCTTGGATTTTATTTCCTTGAAGCCCAAAGTAAAAGCGAGGCCATGCATGCTCTGCAAGAGGGTCCCTGTCTCGCAGTCATGCAGCTGAGATCTTGCAAGGCTGCACCTGCCTGAAGCCAAATTCAGCATTAATTGTAAAAATGAGCCCCTCTGAACAAAAGTGGGTCTTGCTTCTCATTAAGCCCTGCATCAAATGGAGCTAGAAGCTTATCAGCACAGATATTATCTGGCAAAGCTACACAGCTCAGGTTTTGCACAGGTTTTTATATGAACCTGTTTTTAACCCAAGAATCATTCTACAGCATATTTATTGGTTTATTTAAAAATGTATAGCTCACTTTTCGAGGAAGGCAATGGTAAACCACCTCTGAATACCCCTTAACATGAAAACCCTATTCATAAGGTTGCCATAAGTTGGGATCTATTTGAAGGCAGTCCATTTCCATTTTCTTTTTGAGGAACTTCTTCCACACAGGAGCTGACAATTTCCAATAAAAGCCAAACTTCACTGGAAAAATAATATATATATATAAACAGAATATAAGACCTAATAAGGATCATAAAAACAGTAATTAAGAATTCTTGGGAGGGGGAGGACAAAAAGCTTTCAACAAACTTGGAAAGCGTAACAACGTCTGGGCTTGTTTCACTTGAAAGGGACGAGAACTCCACAGAAATGCTGGCTCTACAGCGCTCAAAGCATGTGGCCCGAGTTGCGGGCTGTTGGCAAGGCTTCACCCCTTTGCTCTCGTTCAGAATGTTTTGAGCGTTCAGATTTGATTTGGAATGCCCAAATACTTTGTGGTCAAAAATAACTAATCTTGCCTGATTTCCTTTTTTTTTTTTAAAGAACCAGACCTCATTTCCTGTTGGGAAGAAGAAGATCCGGTGATGCAGGAACCCAAAGAAGAGGAGGAGACCTCAGCAGGTAGATTTACTTATTTATTATTTAATTTATATCCCGCCCTTCCTCTCAGGAGGAGCCCACATGCTTAGCAATGCAAACATGTGTGTTTGTTGGTTAGGACACCCAACACTGAACACTCCCTGAAAGTCTGTGAAACTCTCCGCAAACTTTCTCCTGTCTTCCTGCACAGCCAACACCCGGGAAGCAATGCCGCTCGCTGCCATTCGCAAGGGGAGGTATTGGCGCCCCAACGAGATCCTCCTCATGCTTTCTTTCCTCAAGAATTGTAGGAAAGCGGTGCGACTTATGGGGAGCACCCCCCTTCTGACAGCTCCAATTTTTCGTTCGGTGGCACGTCAGCTGGGGGACGCTGGGTATGTGCGCACAGCAGCACAGGTGCGTTCGCGGTTCAAGAGACTGAAAGCAGACTTTTTTGCTGCAATGGAAAAATTCCAAGGGCCTCCCCCACCGCAGAAAAGACCACCGTATTTCAAACAGCTTTACTGCTTGTGGAAGGAAGGGGGGCGTCCTTCGTGGGTGGATCGGCGGCCGGCTGGTAAGCACACTTATTTATCTGCTTCTGTAGCACTCTCTGCAATAATGTCCCCTGCGCTGCTTTGGATATTTGTGACAGGCTCATGCGTTGAGAACTGCCATTCATAACAAATTTCTATTGTGTGGCCACACAGTGAATGATCGAACAGTATTTATCTTGGGGTTGGTTACCTGCTGCTGTGCACAGCACTAGGAGATATACATGTGATGTAATGGCAGGTTTAATTCCTAAGTGCATTAACAATTGCCCTCTCAACCCACAGTGCATCCACAACCAGAGCAATTGTCCTCGGAAGAGGAGGTGCAGGAAGCACAACGTGAAGAGCACCAGCGTGCTCAAGAGGGGGACTCTTCTTCTGGTAGGCCAATTTGCTGACATCCTGATGTCAAAACATTGTAGCACGGGTGGGGCTGACGAAACAGAAGAATCCCAAAAAAGGAGGGGTGACAGCACGGAAACACGTAACACACCAAAAAGTGCAATGGGTAACAGTTCCTTTGGGACTGTGGCACGGAAGCCATGGCTTGAAGGCCACACTGTGGTGCTTGCAATTCCTGTGTAATTCTCCAGGGTTGCATGGTCCACCCAAACATACCCTAAACACTGTTTTGATGTATGGGGAAATGGCATGCCACAACTTCGGCCAGGGGAGATGTGCATAGGGCAAAGGGGCACTGTTGTCCCACAAATAACACTGCTGCACAATGACCATTGGCATTGTGCAGCTGTTGGAAGCGCTGAAGCCAAAACCAAGCGTCTATGGAGTTGATGCAGTGGACGGAAATGTGAAACCTAAACATAATGACTCTTCCCCTAAAAACCTTGGGAATACATGCATACCAAAGACATATTTGGCTTGCCATTCTTTGCTAGTATCGTTAAGGATACCTAGCAACAAATCATACGAAACACAATGCATAGCATTGAATGAATGCTGGCTGGTTGCGACATTAAATGATGGTCTCTGTATTGCTTACATTGCAGGGGAATGCCCACCAGACAGCCCGAAGCAACCAGTGTGGTATGTTGACATCTGTACACAAACGGAGACGGTGACAGGATCAACACAGACCACAGTTCTTGCGGATGTCATCTGCAGAACACAAGTCATTGAGAGCAAATTTTTCACTCTAGGTGAGTTTAGTTTATATTGCCAAAGGTGTGGGTTCAGCAAATTTCCCTGACATTAACACAGCACACAAGCAACCTAAGTCCATGATGTCCCTATGAATGGGAGCTGTAGGCACTGTGCATTAGTGGACCATTGACGGCTAATGCTTCCATTGCTTTGACAGCACAGCAGTTGGAGACCCGAGTAAAGGCCCTCGAGGACGTCATGACACAAATGCAGCACATGTGGGTTGCTGGACTCGACCAGAGGTTGAAAGTGATTGAGGACTCATTTTATAGAGCACAAGCAGTGGCAAGGCAGGCTCCTGTCCACCGTTAAAATTTTACAATTCAGAACCGGCCAGAGAGACAGACTTTTCCTTTTTTTTGCACATGCCTTTCCTGGATGATGAGCGAGCTGGTCAGTTGCCACACATAATTCCAGAATGTTATCTCCACAACCTCTTCCACTGCACTTGGTCGGAGAAGTGTGAACCTTGCTCTGCAACGAGCCATGCTTTGGCTCCTTCAAGGTTCTTTAATATTGTTTGGTCTGCCGGCTCTTAACATGTTGACCCTAGGCCAAGATTTGCAGAAGACTGCCTTTGGTGCCATGCAATTTAACTTGCTTTAAGTAAAGGGGGGAGACTCTGTGTTAAGTTTAGTTAGTAACTTTGTGTTGCACTGGTTCTGACTATGCCTCTGTGCATCAAGAACCTGTGTTTTGTTTACATTTCTGGTGTTTCTGTGTGCCCTGCCAGCTCACGTTGTTTACCGTTCTCATCCCAGCTACGGTATAACTCCCACTTGGGACCCCTCTCACAATGGCCATTCCAGGTTGTTTTGGTATGAATAACAACATGAGTAACTTTTATTAGAGCATATATGTTGTCTTTGTTTATGATACTGTCTAAACTGTTATAATTTGTGGTGCTCAGGTTTTTTAATCAGTGAAAGTAAAACTTCATTTGAAAAAAGGAACGCCTCATTTAACACGTGGAGAAAACAACACACCAACCATCCAACACACCAACCATCTAGCCCTATGCACCAACCATCCAAAATGCCAGGTGCATCATCGTGAGCATTCTGCTGTGGTGGCACATGTAATGCTTTGCCGGGTACATTGCTGCTTACATTGTGGGTGAATGCTCCCCAGCGAAAAATGTGCACGCACAGAACCACATCCCATGTTATATCACTATTTGTGAGAAAAGTGGGGTTGGCTGCTCCTTGGCCCGAGACAGATCCTGTATCTGAAGGAGAAGAGAAAGTCGGGCAAGTGCAGGTGTTGTTTCTGGAGTGCATACAGAAAAACCAGACGGTGGAATTCCAACTTTACCCTGCCCAACCGCTAAAGATAGCGAAGACCTCTTGGAGGCCAAAGAGCAGGTCTTCAGTATCTTTTCAAGTTCTGCAGGGGGAAATGGGAATGACCCCACTTGGAATTCCTCTATGCAATCGTTCAACAACACCTGACTTTCTCTTGTCCTTCAGATACAGGACCAGTCTCTGGCCGTGGACCAGGCTCCCCTTAAAAGAAACAAGGTGAAAACAAGGTGAAGGTGAGCACACTATATCCCCATAGTGTTGTCAACATCATTGAGTGAACAGAAATTCATTCCCACTCGCTGGCGGAGCTCGTGAAAAAAACCAAGACCACTGGGATTGCATCAATCACGCAGGGGCTGACAGGAATTGGAATGCACTAAACATTACTGTTGCTTGTGACGTCCTTCCCTGGCACCACCTGTGAAGCTCTCACTTTGTGGCTACCAGCAGACAGGAACGTCAGGTTTATTCTTACCCTTTACTGCACTGGCACCGATCTCAAAAGATCCCACTGCTAGGCAGCACCACCCGACACTCTGTAACCCTTTTAGCCAACAGACTGTGCCTTAGTCTCTGCCAGGCTATCTCGATACCTTATGTCTATGGGTATGGGTAATTCCCACCCACCCCTGCAGCCTCTTGCACTGAAGCGTACAGCCCTGGGTTTCTCTGTGGGACTGGATACACTTTCCTCCAATCCGCCGCTGCCACCATTCGATACAATTGTTCAGCCTTGGTTACTTTGCTATTCCCCCTGGTATGTGTTTCCCAGCTGAAGGAATCAGGCTTTTATTTAACCAAGAAATATTTATTTAGTATTAGAAATAACAAGATTACTTAAGACTTTGTTTACAAGCTTATGGTTTCATTTATATTCTGTTATGTACTTGACTTCTTACTAATTGCCTCAGAACTCCGACTCACTCTCAACAACACCAAACACCATCCACCTCCCAATTCACCACCTCAATCCACCACCAATTCACCACCTCCCAGATTCAACTGTCATTCTTCCATTTATACTCCCAGCCATTCAAACGCTCAGCCAATCATCCAGCATTATACTGCTCATGTACTCCCCTCCTCTTTCACTCCACTTACCATATGTCTTCTATATAACCAGCACTTACCATATTTACAATATAAGCAGGAACATCACATTGGTCTCGTGAAGCATTTTTTTAAAAAGGAAGCCTAGGGGCTGTATGACTTTGGCTTTCTCACAGGTCTAGCTCTGTGCAAAAAGTGTGGGGTTGACGCAAGTGGCGCAATTGATGGGGCAACTAACTGCGATGCACACACTTCGGTGGAATGTTTGTTGACACTGCCACCTATCTCTTGGAGGATGCCTGATTTGCGACACTGAAGACAATATGTCAGCATCAATGACAGTATCGTCATCAGACTCCCCACTGGAATACATGCCGTTCTCAGGAGAAGGTGGCAAATGACAACATTGTTGCCTTGTGGTGTTTGCCTTGGAAGATGGTCTTGTAGGACTTAAGGGGTGCCCCTTGTTTTCCTTTCCAGTGGCCTTGGTTGGTCTTTTCCTCTTCCCACTACGATTGGTGTTATGGGCACAGGACGGGTCTGTAAGGTGCTGCAGTGGCACACTGCTGGTTTCTGTTGTGTGTCTCCCACCATTCCCACCTGCATTGACACCGCTTGCAGCACCATTGTGTTGTTCCAGGTAACTGCGGGTCAATGTTTGCAGACTGGACGCAAGGACACTTACTGTCGATACGATGCCATCCATTCTCTCCAAGTACATGTCTGTCCAGCATGCTCTGTGCAGCTCTCTCGTCCATCTTGGAAAGTCGTTGACGGGATAGGTCATTGCTTTCCCTCATTAGCATCATGAAGTCAATCAATCAAATCAAATTTATTATACGGTCAGAGACCCGTTAAACATATACAAATTAAAAAAAGAATTAAAACAAACAAGCATATAAAATAAGAGTAGCAGAAAATGCCAAAGTTACATTTGTCAACACACGGAGTTAGTGATATTTTCACAACGTAAGGATTGAGCCATATGGAGAAACTTGGCAACCCCGAGCGATATGAATTTGTCAGTGCCGCTTAGAAGGAGCTTCAATTTGTCCGGGATTGTACCTGATTGTGACAGGTTTGTGATCAAAGGATTTAGAAATTTGGCGTGTGCAATAGAATAAAAAGGGCAAGTAAAAAGCACATGAGAGAGGGATTCGATTTCGTTAAGTCGGCAGGGGCAGAGACGGTTGGCTTGCGGAATACCCCGAAAGCGGCCTTCAAGGAGGGCTGACGTTAAACAGTTGAACCTGGCCCTAGCGAAGACTAATCTATAACGTGGGAGGTCGAGGAATTCAAGATACGGGGCGGGAGAGGGGGAGGAAAACCTCAGACCAGAATATAGAGGGGAACAGGTTGTGGCAGCCTTGGCTGTATCCCGCTGGAGATCTATGTCCTTTAATCGCCTATTGATGGATACTTTGATTGAGTTTAGATCAAATGAGGTTAAGGATTCCAATGGAAGGCCGAGGGAGGAAAATTTATGCTGCATCGCTTTGGCCCAGGAACTGCTGAAGCAGTCAAACTGCATGGCATGAAGGTATCCCAACGCGGGGTTGAGAGAGGCCATCTTGGACCAGAAACAAAGTCTTCAGGACCAAGACAGACATTCTAAAGAGGACAGCCCAGCCCCGACTCTTAAAACTGCGTTAGGGACGCAGCGGGGGACACCAAAGATGGAATGGAGGAAATTGGAAAGAATGGCCTCAATTCTGGAGCAGAAGTTCACAATCCATATTGGACTTCCATAGAGGAGTTGAGGGATGATCTTAGCGGCAAAAACTCTGGTAACAGCAGGAATAAATTGTCCACCTTTAGAGAGGAAATAACAAAGTAACGCTTTGGCCACTATCCTGGCCGAGGCATCGGAGGAGCGGATGTGGGAAATCCAAGATAGTGAGGAATGAAATGTGATCCCCAAGTAGTTATATTCCCTAACCTGGGAGATCCTCTGACCATTAATTCTCCATACTGGGGTGCCAAGGCGCAAGGAAAAAATCAAAATCTTAGTTTTTGAGAAATTAATGGTCAGAAGGTTTAGATCACAGTAGGCCATATAAGTACGAAGGAGCCTTCTAAGGCCTATTCTGGATAAGGACAAAAGAGCCGTGTCGTCGGCATAGAGTAGTCATGGACTGCATCATGAAGTCATCATGTTCACTTGCTGCCGTTCTCTCTCTCCAAATAGAGTCCTCTTTGGCCTCTTCCAATATTGACATGAGGAGCATGTCGGTTCTGCTTCCTTTCGGCTTCTTACATCGCAGTTCCACAAGACGCACTGCTGGTGACAGTGTTGCTATTCGGTTGTGTATGGCTGGGTCTGTGAATTGATCAACGTTACATGTTAGTGGTCTCTGCAATGATGGCAAGCATTGTTCAATGACAGAAGCAAGAGGGTACATAATTTCTCTCACATAGGAGGACTAACAGTACTTGACAGTTATAACCATCCCCACAAGACAACGTACCAACATTTAAGAACATAAGAAGAGCCTGCTGGATCAGGCCAGTGGCCCATCTAGTCCCAAATGCTGCAACCTTTCCTCGTAAGGGAGTCGCTCCATCCCCTTGATCATTCTGGTTGCCCTCTTCTGAACCTTTCCAACTCTATAATATCCTTTTTGAGATGAGGCGACCAGAACTGTACACAGTATTCCAAATGCGGCCGCACCATAGATTTATACAACGGCATTATGATATCGGCTGTTTTATTTTCAATACCTTTCCTAATGATCGCTAGCATGGAATCTGCCTTTTTCACAGCTGCCGCATACTGGGTCGACATTTTCATCGTGCTGTCCACTACAACCCCGAGGTCTCTCTCCTGGTCGGTCACCGCCAGTTCAGACCCCATGAGCGTATATGTGAAATTAAGATTTTTTGCTCCAATATGCATAATTTTACACTTGTTTATATTGAATTGCATTTGCCATTTTTCTGCCCATTCACTCAGTTTGGAGAGGTCTTTTTGGAGCTCTTCGCAATCCCTTTTTGTTTTAACAACCCTGAACAATTTAGTGTCGTCAGCAAACTTGGCCACTTCACTGCTCACTCCTAATTCTAGGTCATTAATGAACAAGTTGAAAAGTACAGGTCCCAATACCGATCCTTGAGGGACTCCACTTTCTACAGCCCTCCATTGGGAGAACTGTCCGTTTATTCCTACTCTCTGCTTTCTGCTTCTTAACCAATTCCTTATCCACAAGAGGACCTCTCCTCTTATTCCATGACTGCTAAGCTTCCTCAGAAGTCTTTGGTGAGGTACCTTGTCAAACGCTTTTTGAAAGTCTAAGTACACTATGTCCACTGGATCACCTCTATCTATATGCTTGTTGACACTCTCAAAGAATTCTAATAGGTTACTGAGACAGGACTTTCCCTTGCAGAAGCCATGCTGGCTCTGCTTCAGCAAGGCTTGTTCTTCTATGTGCTTAGTTAATCTAGCTTTAATCATACTTTCTACCAGTTTTCCAGGGACAGAAGTTAAGCTAACTGGCCTGTAATTTCCAGGATTCCCTCTGGATCCCTTTTTGAAGATTGGCGTTACATTTGCCACTTTCCAGTCCTCAGGCACGGAGGAGGACCCAAGGGACAAGTTACATATTTTAGTTAGCAGATCAGCAATTTGACATTTGAGTTCTTTGAGAACTCTCGGGTGGATGCCATCCGGGCCCGGTGATTTGTCAGTTTTTATATTGTCCATTAAGCTTAGAACTTCCTCTCTCATTACCACTATTTGTCTCAGTTCCTCAGAATCCCTTCCTGCAAATGTTAGTTCAGGTTCAGGGATCTGCCCTATATCTTCCACTGTGAAGACAGATGCAAAGAATTCATTTAGCTTCTCTGCAATCTCCTTATCGTTCTTTAGTACACCTTTGACTCCCTTATCATCCAAGGGTCCAATTGTCTCCCTAGATTTGCACACGCGTCTTCTGTTTCGTCATGTTCCGGTAGAGCCGCACCTACTTCCAAACCTTCTGGAGACATGGAGAGACAATAAGGCAAAAATAGTTAAACGAAAAATGCAGTTTGTCCTAACATAAGTGATTGGGAACATACAGCTGTTGTGGTCCTGGCGGTTTACAAATGAGTACCTATTGGCAGTCTTCCACGGGAATAGTGGTTTGGTTAGAAGAATATTGGGTCTCCATGACGCTGGCAGCACCTTGGAACATGCTAATGCCCAGAGTTAGAAGAGCACCGTTGGTGTCACTGGGGGGCGATTGACAGATGTTGATGCAGTATGGGTGGACTCCAGTATACATTTTTTCCCCAAGGAATGATTCAGAGGACAGGATGGTTTGGGGAAATTGTTAGTAAGTTGTAGCACTTCAACAGGGCAAATCTTTGGGCAACACATGTTTGCAATGAGGGGAAAATGGGCATCCCCCTTACTTATGCATTTTTTGGAACAGGGAGAGCATAGGTAATTGTGGTTTGTCAAGTACAACTCAAACAATGGACTGGCTGATGTGGGTAGCACTTCTAAAAGTTGCTTTTGAAAACTGGGCAAACATAGTGGTGATTGTGCAAGAGGCATGCGTAGCAGAGAGGACTGCATATTTGTATGCCAATGACCTCCACATCAATTACACTGCAAACAAGAAAGATAACCAAAGTGGACATACAGAGAGAAGAGCCACTACCACAGTCTCCGCCACGCAAGATGTTGCATTTGCTTCTTTCTGTGCATTGATGTGAGACACAAGATGCATTGCGGCACAGTGTAAACGTCGAGTGGCCAGTGTTACACAACCACCTACACATGAAGGTGACTGTGTGACTTTTGCCAATACAGGCCACTCAGCCACAGAGGAAGGAAATGGCCAACCAAAACAATTTCACAACATGAGATGAAAGTAAGGTTACCTTGCAGCTGAGTGCACACGTCTTCATGTCTAGGCTCATGTCCAGGGTCTTCATTGGCTGCTGTTTCTGTCCCTGAAAGACAAACGTAATATCCACTTCTGCCACCATGCATGCTATTTCAAAATTCATTCAAAGACATATCAGTCATAGCATTCCAAAGAAAGCAGTGGGAGCTACAGACTTGCAGCATTTCTCCAGGAGTGGGTGGCCAAACATTGACTCTGGATCCGAAGAGGAGGGAGGCGGCCAGGCAGAACCACAATTGTCTCCTGGCCCTCCTCAGACTGAAGAGTTCTCCCCAACTCACCCCTTGGTACCAACCTGGGACTGAAACACTTTCCGAGGGGTGAATGTCTAAAGGAGGATTATTATTATTAAAGGAGGAGGTTCTTAAGAGGGAAAAGCACTTTCAATGGTTTTGGCCAACTCCCTTTCGGATGAGTAGGAAGAGCACAGGTCTAATTTACGACAGAGAAAACTGAATGTTTATTTTGTCCAGGAAGGGGCTTTCGTGATGGTTTTGTTGGAATTAAGCAAGTAAACTAAGTAGAGGTTCTGACCAGCCTTCTGGATTAGCAGGGTGTCCCCTGGAGGTGGGAGTGACGTTTGTTTTGTGCAAATGTGTCGCTCTTTGGCCAGGTGTGCCGCAGTTATGGCTGATGGCGAAAAGCGAGTCTCTCAGCTGAGACAGAGAGAGAGAGAGAGATGCCAACTGCAGCTCAGGGGCAGAGCCTCTGCTTGGCTTGAAGGAGGATCAGTCAAGCTCAATCCGTCCTCAGCAGTTCCACAAAGGGCAAGAAAGACTCCCTCTCTGAAACCCCAGAGAGACACTGCCGGTCAGTGCAGACATTACAGTAAAGGAAACATTGAACTAGGCTGACCATGAGGCAATTCCCTTGTAACCCCAGGGAGCTGGTGGCAGCCGTATCAGTCCACAAGAGCAGCCAAGACTTTTGCAGCCCTTGAAGTGAACTTTTTGCAGCCCAAGGGCTCCTTTCCTGTTGGAAGTGGGGCAAGAGCTACTCCTGGTTTGGTCTTTTGCTTGTGTTCTAGAAGGGAGATAGAGCTAGAGTCCTGCAGCTGGCTAGGCTTGGCTACCTTTACCTGTGCTGTGCTCTGACTGACCTGCCCCTCCTCCTTCCACCCTTTCCTTTTCTTCTTCGACTGTCTGAGAGAGAGGAGACACCTTTGTCTCTGCTCTCTCTCTCCTGAGTCATGAGGGCGACTCCCAAGCCTGGGCTTTGTGCCTCCAACTCAGTTAGTCTGCTTTATTTCAATACAAGTTTACACAACAAGAAGCCTCAGCTCTGTCTGTTGAACTTCCCACCGCATGTGTCTCTGAGCGCAGGGCGAAGGGGGGGGCCCTGGCCAGTCCCTCGTCTCCCCCCTCCGATAGAAGGGGGTTGCTAACTGTCAGTTCACACACAGGAGGTGGAGGAGCCCCACTGAGAGGCTTCTGATGAAACAGGCTGAACTCCCACTGGGGCGACTGGAGTTGGGGAGCTGAAGTGGCAAAGGCGGCACTGGGGCTCTCTCTAAGCTGGACCTGCTACTTGGACCCTCCCTGAGTGACTCATCCCAGTCCACATCCTCATCCTCTGACTCACCCCACCCGTCCACTGCTGCCTGGGGGGGGCTCACAACAGTGATGTGGCTGCAAAAAAGGCAAATGCTATTTTAAGCTGCATTAACAGAAGCATTGTTTCCAAATTGCATGAAGTAC